>NC_089746.1:16827194-16832194 GCF_040412425.1 Macrobrachium rosenbergii
CAAAAAAAAGAAGAATTGATTGACTGACTTAACGCCATAATAAACCTGGCGTCACACACACATACGTAACAGGACCCAAGAACTTCGAAATAACCAAAGTAATTGGAACAAAGAAATAAAGATAAGGAACAAGAGAATGTTGACAAGAAGGATGGAAGAGGAGGGAATGTCAAGACGGAAAGAGGAATTGAAAGATAAAGCGAGAATGAAGGATTCCGGGGAAGACGAATGAGGGAAGATTAAGGGATTAAAGAGATAACGTTAAAGAGATGATAAATAGAGAGAAAATAAAAATAATTGGATGGAAGGTGGAATGAAAAGGGGAATGGCGGATAAGAAATATTGAGATGATAAACTGGATATATGTATGTATGTATGTATGTGTGTATTTATGTGTATATATATATATATATATATATTATAATGTGTGTGTGCGTGTATATATATACACATATATATGTGTGTGTATGTTTATGTAAACAAATATATACACATATATATACATATGTATATGATATATCTCTCTCTCTCTCTCTCTCTCTCTTTCTCTCTCTCTTCTCTCTCTCTTCTCTCTCTCTCTCTCTCTATATATATATATATATATATATATATATACATATATATATTATATGAATATATATATGTATATGTATACACACATATATATATAATATATATATATATATATATATATATATAGAGAGAGAGAGAGAGAGAGAGAGAGAGAGAGAGAGAGAGAGAGAGAGAGAGAGAGAGAGATAAACAGACAGTTATATGTGTATCCACGTGTGCATATATATGTATGTATATCGTGGCATTAAATAATGAATTAAGGCAAGGTCTATAGATTAAAGAGGTCTTCAACCCTGACCCAAAATATGACCGTTCTGCGCAGGTACAGATCGTGACGTAGGCCGGACCTATAGGTGCGGCCTTGACCATTTCCACCCAAACATACCAAAGTACAGTGCGCGATGATCAGAGGACTTACGACTTCCTGGAAACAAATTATTTATTATAATTTCGACACTAACATGAAAAAAGATCTCCTTTTAAATTGATTATTCAGGTTGAGAAAGCTGGGTTTCCTGTAGTAGCCATGGTTAGTGACTTAGGAACAACAAATGTTAGTTTATGGAATTCCTTAGGCACTGATATAGATAATTCTGCATTTGTTAACCCAGTAGATGATAACAGAGAAGTACATGTGTTTGCCGATGCACCGCACCTCATAAAACTCATAAGGAATAATTTCCTTGATCATGGATTTGTATTGTTGGGAGATAGGTTTGCTCATTGTGGTTCAGTTAGAGAGTTAATTATGAAAAGCAAAAGTGATCTACGGACAGCACATAAGCTCTCTGAAAAGCACATCAATGTAATGGGCATGCAACGCATGAATGTTAAACTAGCGGTGCAATTACTGTCCGAAACAACATATAAATGTCTTCAGTACTTCGGTAACAAAGGTTTGCTGGAAGATAAGGACTGGGAAACCACAAGTCAGTTTATTTGCCTTGTAGATACCTGGTTCGATTTATTTAACTCTCGAGTGCCTCGTGATAGGAAACCATCAAGAAATGCCTATGGGATGAATCTGGACATACAAAATAAAACGTTGCATGATGTGATTCGGGTGTCTAAAGAAATGAAAGTGATGAAAAGCAATAGGCTCTACCCTTTCCAAAAAGGCTTAATCTAATCATGCAATTCATTAATGAAGCTGCTGAGAATGGTCAAAGATATATTTCAAACATCATATATTCTGACGTACAGGCTAAATCAAGATGGTCTTGAACACTTTTTTGGCTGCATAAGGCAGATGGGTTCATGTCATCAACATGCATCACCCGTTGCATTTAAGCACCGAATCAGAGCCCACATTCTAGGCAAAGAGAGCAAACTGTTAGGATCAAACTGCAACGTTGAAAGTTGCAATAGTGATATGATGACATCAACCTCATTTTCCAGCTTTCCTGTTGAACAAAGCGCATCCTATGTAGATGAAGAAACTTCTATCCAAAAGAGCTAAGCCTGCCGGCTATGTCGTTTTGTTTGCCAGTGGAATTTGGTAATGATTTGCAAAATGATGACAATGTAGAATTGGAAATTGAAAAAGAAGAATTAGGAAATGCGATGGAAGATGGAGGCTTACAATACGTTGGTGGTTATATAGCTCGTAAGATTCCTGAATATGAATTCCTTGGAAGTGCAGCGACGAAGGGAGATGGTTCGTGGATTGCGCCGTAAGTGCAAGAGATGGAACGCTGTTGCAACCAAGCGAGGAATTTTTGGTGCATTTAAAAACAATGGAAAAAATATTTCTCTGTTATCACGGGGAAAAATATTTAAAACTTGCAAAAGGCGCCACAGATAAACTGACTGATTTAATTAGCGAGTGTTTTAAAAGCAATAACATCACATTACCAATCGAAGTTATTAAATTTTTTGTTAGATGTCGTACATTCTTTAGAATTCGTGTTTTGAACAGGAGTATTAGTTCATCAAGAAAAGCGCAAAATAAAATGCAAAAGCTCGCAACGTGATATAGAACATAATTGAAGCATATACTTTGTATATATCATTATTTATTTTGTAAATTTAAACTGTCTAATGCTCAACAAATTTCAGTTATTTACATCATCAAATATATGTTTGGTTGTTTTAATGTAATAAAGTTATGTATTTGTTATCTTACTTTTATTTTCCCTAAAGGAATAAAATATAAATCTCTAAAAAGATGAAAAAAACAAAGCAGAAAGAATAGTTCCTTTATTTTCTTATGGAAGTTCCACAGCTTACTCAGGCACGGCATGGTCTGAGTGACGTCACCGCTCTGACCCACCACAACTCCCACCATCCGGCTACCTGCGCACTACGGTGGCCTGAGAAGACCTCTTTAATCTATAGACCTTGGAATTAAGGTATAACTATCACGTACAGCGAAGGGAATATAAGTTCAAAAGATCTAAAAATAATAATAACAGAAAATATGAATAAATGATTTAATATGAAAGGAAAAATGAATGAGTTGAAACAAAGAATAACAGAATTTAATAACGAAAACAGAAAAGGAGTCATTATAAAAAAAAACTGGAATGACGGAACAAGGGATGATTTAATAGAAGAACAAAAACTGAATTAAATAAATGATTAAGTTTCATAAATTAAATTTTTTGGAGCTGGTATAAATAATTATATTAAACATTTTATAATTAGGAATGATAAACGAACGAAAGGGTGAATAAGGAAACTGAAAAACAATGTATAACTGAATTGAAAAGGTAGCTGAAGGATGAAAAAACTAAAGACGATTGAATGAATGAGATAGAAAAATGAATAACCTTTCAGAGTTGAATACGGATAATCTTATTCATTTTTTAATGGAGAATAATAAATAAAAGGGCGAATAAGGAAATGAAAAAATGTATAACGGAATTGAAAATGTGAGTAAAATGGACGATAATACATTAACGAATGACTGATAACAACGAAAAATCAATAAACATTTTATAATGAGGAAATATTGAATAAAAGGGTAAATAAGGAAATGAAAATAAAACGCATAACGGAATTTCAAAATGTGGGTCATTGGATAATAATAAACTAAAGACGAATAAATGAATAAAAAAAAATTATGAAACACTGAATAAAATCATATTTAAAATAATTCAAAATACAGTACAGTTCGTTTATAGCGAATTCCAGGGGACTGTCGTCTGCAATTCGTTATAGGCATCATTGGTTATAAGAGGAGATACTTGAAATGATTGGACGACCTCCCTTGTTTTGATACAGAATGAAATCCAGACGATAAAGTATCGATCCTCGTCAGTGTATTTCAAGATTCCTAATGCATTTCAACGAAAGTCATTGTTAGTTTAAGAACTGGATATGTATTTTAATGTTTCAAACAAAATTCAAGTGTTGTTCGTAGTTTTTTCTTCACTTAAAACCTTTAAATTTAGTTTAAAACATTTTTGTTACGCGTTACATATAAAAAACAGTTTTCACTGTAAAAGCCAGTTTCGGACTTCTGTGCTTAGAAGGAAATTACGCCTTTCTGAAAAAAATGTCTCCACGTCAGTCAGACCGTTGAACGTGCGGCCGCGGACGTCTTTCTTTGTTGCGAGTTTCCGTTGGAGTTTTACTTGCGATAAGTTGGAGTGATTCTCGGTCTGATATGACTTCTTCTTCTTCTTCTTCTGCTTCACGGGAACAACAGTTGTTTGATGTTTGTTTAATAATAAAATTTTCACTTCGTTACAACAGGTATTTTTTTACCAGTAAAACTGTCACCGGGACGTACAAAACAGTTCGTTATATGCCCAATTTCGTAATAAAGAATTCGTTACATACCTACAATTTTAAGTTCATTAATTTGAACTGGGACCGGGATTTCACTTTCATTCGTTATCAGCCTGAATTCGTTACGAGCCTGTACGTTACAAACGAACTTGACTGCAATAACGACATAGGCAAAATGAATGAAAGGAGATAAAATGAAAGGCGGTAGACGAAAGAGGAATGAGGAGGGACCGAGATAAAAGAGGGACGAAGCGACGCTGAATAACGGCGGTGGATAAGGAGAGAGAAGAGAATAAATTAGCGAACGGAAAGAGGGGAATGATATAGGATGGGACGAAGGGCAGAGAGGTGACACGATAAACGAGGGACAAAGAGAATTGGAATGACGGCGGAAATGAGACTATGATAGGGGCGTAAATACAGTAAGATATTATTATTATTATTATTATTATTATTATTATTATTATTATTATTATTATTATTAAAAAAGAATGGCCGTCTGGTTACCTAGACATCATTATTATTATTATTATTATTATTATTATTATTATTATTATTATTATTATTATTATTAATGGCTTGATCAGAGAGCTACTACAAACAGAAGATGGAATTATAATAAAATAAATATCAAATAAATAAAAAAAATTAATGGATAAACAAGAAAAAATAAGGATAAGACAAAAGAATAG
>NC_089746.1:16837194-16854694 GCF_040412425.1 Macrobrachium rosenbergii
ACGACCCTGAGCTTAAATAAAGTATATTACTATTATTATTATTATTATTATTATTATTATTATTATTATTATTATTATTATTATTATTATTATTATCTGGACTCTGACAGGTCCTTGACAGTCTATGAGACAGAGTTCAACATTAGACAAGAGCTGACAGTACGAAGAGACCCAGTTTTGCATCATCTTTTAAAACGTGACCCAATCCCCTTACACCGAACGAACCCGGTCATTAATTTGGGTGATCCCACGCATCCGGGATACGTTTGGGGTTTGTTTGAACGTCATGGGGTGCGGGAGAGGGAGGGGAAAGGGAAAAGGGGGAGGGGGTCAGAGAATAAATCATAATGGCCTTCAGAGAACTGCTTTGCTCTTTCGGGTACACAGTTTGTTATCTGTCACGGGTCAGTTTTGACGCCGAACTGGAATACGTGATTGGCACTTTGTTACTTGTCTCTCTCTCTCTCTCTCTCTCTCTCTCTCTCTCTCTCTCTCTTGGGCAAAGGACAGTGGGAACAGAGAACTGTCATCTGTCACGGGTTAATTTTGATGTCGATTTAGGATACGTGATTGGTATTTTGTGGCTTGCTTATTTCTCTCTCTCTCTCTCTCTCTCTCTCTCTCTCTCTCTCTCTCTCTCTCTCTCTCTCTCTCGTTATAGAGAACTACTCTATTATCTGGTATGGGTAAATTTTGATGTCGAACTACGAGACGTGCACGATTGATTCTCTCTCTCTCTCTCTCTCTCTCTCTCTAGAGAACTACTCTATTATCTGGCATGGGTAAATTTTGATGTCGAACTGCGAGACGTGATTGATTCTCTCTCTCTCTCTCTCTCTCTCTCTCTCTCTCTCTCTCTCTCTCTCTCTCTCTGTGGAAAAAGAGTAGGCTGTTAGGCATTGATTCAAGGGCTTTTAAAACCCCCAGTGATTGTGGGCGTACTATCTTTTTTTTTTTTTTTGCTTTTTCCGAATTGAGTGCCCTCTCACAGGAGATAACCTTTGCGTGTTTGTGATTATATATATATATATATATATATATATATATATATATATATATATATATATATATATATATATATATAGACATTATATACAGGATATATATAGATACCTTTATGTGCTTGTGTCTATAAATATATATATATATATATATATATATATATATATATATATATATATATATATATATATATATATAGATAGATAACCTTTATGTGTTTGTCTGATATATATATATATATATATATATATATATATATATATATATACATATATATAGATACATATATATGTATATTTATGTATCTATATATATATATATATATATATATACACTATATTTATATATGTAATATACAGAGAGAGAGAGAGAGAGAGAGAGAGAGAGAGAGAGAGAGAGAGAGAGAGAGAGAGCACGGAATTGTCATACGCAGGCACAAAAAAAATGTTACGTATTGATTCTACCATGCGAAGTCAGTCGTAACCTACAAAAAAAGAAATATGTTTGTTTTCAGACCAAATCAAGAATCGATACTCCTAATTGGGAGGTATGGAATGGAATGGGAAGGGGGCGGTGGCCGGGGTGGGGAGGGAGGGAGGAGCAGGTTTAAATATACAAAATAAAAAACC
Organism: Macrobrachium rosenbergii; assembly: GCF_040412425.1. Taxonomy (NCBI): domain Eukaryota; kingdom Metazoa; phylum Arthropoda; class Malacostraca; order Decapoda; family Palaemonidae; genus Macrobrachium; species Macrobrachium rosenbergii. The sequence continues at coordinate 16,838,826 of NC_089746.1, forward strand.
TCCCGCTTAGTTCCTTCGGGAAAAACGTATACTGTTTCCCCTCGGGAAAAAAACCCTCTCTCTCTCTCTCTCTCTTCTCTCTCTCTCTCTCTCTCTCTATATATATATATATATATATATATATATATATATATATATATATATATATATATATATATATATATATATATATATAGTATATATATATATATATATACATATAGATAGATAGATAGAGAGAGAAAGAGAGAGAGAGAGAGAGAGAGAGGTACATGCCTGTTATGTATGTGTCCTTTAGAGAGAGAGAGAGAGAGAGAGAGAGAGAGAGAGAGAGAGAGAGAGAGAGAGAGAGAGTTCAAGCATGTTACTCCCAGCCATACAAGGAAACACTCTCACACTCCCGTTGCCTTCGGTGTCCTCTTAGAATTATCTACTGAAAGTGACAAGGCCATGTAATCCTTCCCCTTTTCCTTTCTAAATTCACTTTCTCCCATTCCCTTTCTAAAATCTTACTTTCGTTAAGTTTTAATTTCTTTTTGCTTTCTAGACAGGTGATGCTTTCTCTGACTGTAGAGTGGCAAGACCTTGTAATCTAACCTTTCTCTTTCCCAAATACTCTTTCTCCCATTTCCTTTCTAAAATCTTACTTTCGTTAAGTTTTATTTTCTTTTTGCTTTCTAGGGAGGTGATGCTTTCTCTGACTGTAGAGTGGAAAGATCTTGTAATCTTACCTTTCTCTTTCCCAAATTCACTTTCTCCCATTCCCTCTCTAAAATTTTACTTTCCCTTCGTTTCCCCTTTCTTTTTTCTTTTCCAGAGAGGTGAGGCTTTCTTGAGAGAAAGGAGGGATTTAATTATTCGCATTCATAACACCTTTTCCTTCCTAAATTCACTTTCTGTTTCCTTTCTACAATTTTACTTTCACTGAGTTTCTCCATTCTTTTTTTTATTTTCTAGAGAGGTGAGGCTTTCTCTGTTTGTTGAAGATTCTTGAGAGAAAGGGGATTTAATCATTCGTAAGCATAACCCCTTTTCCTTCCATCTCCTTTCTAAAATGTTTCTTTCCATTAGTTTCCCCTTTCTTTTCACTTTCTAGATAGGTGATGCTTTCTCTGACTGTCGAATATAATTGAGAGAAAAGACGATTTAATTATTCTTAATTATTTTATTTGCCAATTTTAAGGAAAGGCAAACTGTATTTGATATTTTCATATTAATATATTTTGATATTGTTAACTCGTCTTTTAAATCAATGTACTATTTCCAACTACATATTTTTTCCTAATTCCTTACTTTTATATCTTATTCCAACCTTCACTCGTTCCTTTATATAGCTTTCTTTCCTTTTACTTTAATTATCAACAACACATTAATAAATGTGTGATACGTAAAAGCGTTAACACACTTATGTACTTGTTCTGTTGCTAAATAAATAAAAGGTAAATCAATATGACTTAGTATTTAAGTGATCAAGTTTCATGTATTAATTCATATTTTATTCTATATTCATATTTTATTCTATATTCATATTTTATTCATTTAAAAAGGTGTTTTATTCTAAAACACATTTATAAAAGTGAGAGACCAATTAATATATTATCATAAAGCACATTTATAAAAGTAAGAAACCAATTAATATTTTACCCTCAAAAACATTTATAAACGAGAGAGAGAGAGAGAGAGAGAGAGAGAGAGAGAGAGAGAGAGAGAGAGAGAGAGAGAGAGAGAGAGACGTTAAAATATTTTTTCCAAGAACGAGAGAGATGAGAGGGGGTTTTGTGACGAGGATAGATATGATACGATATGATATGAATCATGATATGAATCACGATATAATTATGAAGGGAAATTCATGTCATATTTTCGAAAAATCACTCAAACTCTGATCCATTAATATGGTAACATCGATCTAATGGTTTGTTTTCACGATTCTTTTTCAATTCTGTCAATCAGATTCGAAAACTGTTTTCGTATGATGTCCTTTAATGGTAATTCCGATTTTATAAAATAATTTTTCATTTACATTTCTGATTTCATAAAATAATTTTTAAATGAGATTTCTGATTTCATAAAATAATTTCTAATTGCGATTTCTGATTTCATAAAACAATTTTTCACTTAGTTTTCTGATTTCATCAAATAATTTCTAACTTAGATTTCTGGTTTAAAAAACAATTTTTCATTTAGATTTTTGAGTTCATAAAAAATTTTTTAACTTAGTTTTCTAAATTTATAAAATAATTTCAAATTGAGATTTCTGATTTCATAAAATAATTTTTAACTGAGATTTCGATTTTATAAAATGATTTTTACCTTAGATTTCTGATTTTATAAAATAATTTTTAATGGAGATTTCTGATTTCATAAAATCATTTTTAATTGAATTTTGATTTCATATAATAATTTTCAATTGAGATTCCTGATTTCATAAAAAAATTTTTAACTGAGATTTCTGCTATCATAAAATAATTTTTCATTTAGATTTCAGCTTCATTCTAATATAGGATTTTATCTTTAATATAATTTTTATATTAAAGCTGGTCTCAAATAATAAGTTTATTTATCAAGTATACAGTTTATTTGAACTTATTTAACTAATCGGCGAGCGTTCTCTTGTTATTTATGTTTTAGGACTTAAAAAAAATATACTGGAATTTTGGACATTTAAATAACTGAAAATTTAAACTTATAAGTTTATTTATAAAGTAATGAATTTGAACCACCAAATAGACAAGAGGTTTTATTTTTATTAATTTTTGAAACTTTTTTTAAACACTGGAACTTTGAACTTCTAAGTCACTGAGAAACAGTTTTGGAATTATGAAATTTATGAGCTTCTCAAACTTATGAATTCTGGAACTTGTCAATTTTGTAATTTCCAAACTTTGAAGCTTCTGAAATCTGGAATAATTCCACTTCAATGACGTCACAACAAATATGGTCACCATTTTCGCTATAAAAAGTAAGTTAGGCCTAAAAAGAGTAAGCCTAGCCTAGGATATTATTATTAACACTCTTGTCAAAATCGAAAAGGTTTCAGGAAAAAGGGAAACCCAAGCAAAGAGAAAGAGAGAATTCCAAAGCATGGACTGATGAGAGAAACTACTCCACTCGAATGGCGTCACAATAAATATGGCCACCATTTTGATGAAAAAAAAAATTTAAGACAGGCCTAAAAAGAGTTCCAAAACGTTTGACTAGCCTAGGAAAATATTTAGTACTACTTTCAAAGACTGTAAGGTTACAGGAACAAAGGAAAACCGAAGCAAAGAGAGAGAATTCCAAAGCATGATGGAGAATAGTGGGGAAGAAACCACGAAACCACTCCACAACATGGCGGAAAAATGAAGCAATACTCACTGAGCGAGGCAGTTGGAGTAGACCACTGAGTGGAAAAAAATGAATATCACTGTCAATGTTAATTAAATTACTGAATTAATAATTGGAAAGGCTACATGGCACATTCCAGAGAGAGAGAGAGAGAGAGAGAGAGAGAGAGAGAGAGTCGAACCAAATGGAATCTATTGACCTAACTCTTTGAGAAAGAAGGATTTTAAGAGTTAGGAAATGAATCTTTCGAACGAGAGAGAGAGAGAGAGAGAGAGAGAGAGAGAGAGAGAGATACTCCGAAAAGAATCTATAGACCTTCTTTAAGAATGGAGGATTTTAAGGGTTAGAAGATAGATCTTTTAATGAGAGAGAGAGAGAGAGAGAGAGAGAGAGAGAGAGAGAGAGAGAGAGAGACCTATATATATATATATATATATATATATATATATATATATATATATATATATATATATATATATATATATATATATATATGTATATATATAGGTGTGTGACTGTATATTCAGATGTACATTTATAAATCTCTCTCTCTCGCTCTCTCTCTCTCTCTCTCTCTCTCTCTCTCTCTCTCTCTCTCTATATATATATATATATATATATATACGAGTATATATATATATATATATATATATATATATATATATATATATATAAGCACCCATAACAGAGCATTCAAAAAGCAAACACAGAAGAAGAAGAGGAAGAAGAAGAAGAAGAAGAAGAAGAAGAGGAGGAGGAGGAGGAGGAGGAAAGAGAAACAACAACAACAACGATCCTCAACCCTTCCTCTTGAACTCTATTGTTATTGTTGTTTCAACTAAGATCTTATTCAGCCGAAGTCGCAGATAGATTCCTATGAATTCATATCATAATTTTCTTAAGCCCACCCCAACTCTTTCCCCTACCTAACACCCCCTAATCCCTCAACCTCCTACCCCAAAGTCGTCACAGAAATGCCCAAGATTCTTAGAATCATTATCAAGAAGTTGAAGGCGCCGTGTTCATAGGAAACATCAAGTGAGCACCTTTGCAACGGCTCTCTCTCTCTCTCTCTCTCTCTTAAAAGGTTTATCTTCTAACTCTTAAAATTCCTCATTCATTCTCTCTCTCTCTCTCTCTCTCTCTCTCTCTCTCTCTCATTCAAAAAGTTCATCAATCTCCCAACCCTTAAAATTCTTCATTCTTTACGAGTTAGGTCTATGGATTCCTTTCGGAGTTGCTGCTCTCTCTCTCTCTCTCTCTCTCTCTCTGGCTCTCTCTGGTCTCTTTCTCTGTATGTCTGGCTGTCTGGTGTGTATGTGTGTCCAGTCGAAACCGACATCTCACCTTTAATCACCTCATATTTATATATATATATATATATATATATATATATATATATATATATATATATATATATATATGTGTTTCCAATATCAGTTATGATAAAAAGAGCAGCAGCAAAGCAACAGTTGCTGCTGCACTAACAGCAAGTTTCACAACAGCAAGAGCAGCAACAAAAGAAAAACTGATCGTGATAACGACTATGAAGGTGTGGTGCTGTTGATAGTACCACCCACTTAGCAGCAGGGATGCTGATAAGTATACGGTGACGAAGATACGACAGAGAGAGAGAGAGAGAGAGAGAGAGAGAGAGAGAGAGAGAGAGAGAGAGAGAGAGAGAGAGAGAGCTGGGAAGTGGGAAGGTAGAGGACATTGAAACGATCATTAATTTGAAATTCTTTCGCTCTCTTGCCGCCCCCGTCTTGCTCTCCTCTCTCTCTCTCTCTCTCTCTCTCTCTCTCTCTCTCTCTCTCTCTCTCTCTCTCTCTCGTTTCTAGCAGGTATAAAAACACACCTGCAGAAGAAGAAGAAGAAGAAGAAGACGAAGAAGAAGAAGAAGAAGAAGGAAAACGAGAAGGAAAAGTAATATAAACACAGATGGGAAAAAAAACTGCACCGTAATGTGAGAATTCTTCCTCTTCTTCTTCTTTGCCCAAACTTTCCCTCCAAGACGAAGGTAAACTTTCACCTCCTTAGGCTCACTGGATCAACGGCGCCTCTGAAAACTTTCGGGATATATTCAATCCTTTCCCCTCCGCAGGGCAGGAATTTACTTTGGGGGTGGGAGGGGGGCGCTAAGCCCTCTTCCTGCTGCTGCTGCCGCCCCCCTATTTCTTAATTAGATCTCAGGGAAGCTGGTGAAATGGGATGGCTTCTGGTTGAGTGGGCAGTAGCTACGCCTTCATTATTATTATTATTATTATTATTATTATTCAGAGAATAAGGTTGAGTTTTCTTTTTCCAAATATCAAAACTGAAATATCTTTATGATAAGCAACAGCTTAGGCCTAATTTCTATGAAATAACCAATTTCTTACTTCATGGAGATTAAGCCTAAGCTGTTGCTTATCATAAAAATATTGCCATGTTCGCTGAATAGATGCAATGGATTTTTGGAAATTAGGAATACGCAACACCTTATTCCTAATCTACATGAAATAAGTCACAGTTTAGGCTTCAATTCCAGTTAATAAGCCTGAGCTTAGATCTAATGTCCATGAAATCAGCAACAGCTTAGGTCTAATTTCCCTAAAATGAGCAATAGCTTAGGCCTAATTATTCACGAAAGAAGAAACGGCTTAGACCTAATTTCCATGATATAATCAACAGCATAAGCCCAATGTCCAATAAATCAGCAACAGCTTAAGCCTAATTGTCCAAAACTACCAGTATCAATATATATATATATATATATATATATATATATATATATATATATATATATATATATATATATATATATATATATAGTGTCTGTGTGTGTATACACACACACACACACACACAAATATATATATATATATATATATATATATATATATATATATATATATATATATATATATATATATATATATAAAAAAAACGCTAAAGATTCTTCGCCATGATCAGGAAAGAATGATTCCCCAAACCATATCATCACCACCTTTGTCAAAACAAAGAGCGCAGGATTCGCCAGCGGTAGGATATCATCTCTTTTCCCGTCCTTTGTCAACATCCCGATCAAACAACGTGGAAGGATTACAAGGCGTAGAGGCTTTAAAGCCTTCCATTGTTCTCCCAGGGCCTCTCTCTCTCTCTCTCTCTCTCTCTCTCTCTCTCTCTCTCTCTCTCTCTCTCTCTCTCTCCAAAGACATTTTCTTTGCTCTGTCACTAATGACTTCTTTCTTCTTTCAAACAGACACCCATTTTTATCTGGCCTGTATTCTCCTTTCTTCCTGCTTTCTACTCTACTTTCTTCCTACCTTGTGTTCTCCTTTCTTCCTGTTCTATTCTCCTTCTTCCCTGCTTTCTACTCTCCTTTTTTCCTACCTTTCTATCTCCTTTCTTCTATTCTCCTTTCTTCCTGCTTTCCATTCGCCTTTCTAACTTCTCTCTGTTCTCCTTCCTTCCTGCTTTCTGTTCTACTTTCTTCCTACCTTCGTATTTTCCTCTCTTCCTGTTCTATTCTCCTTCCTCCCTGCTTTCTACTCTCCTTTCTTCCTGCCTTTCTATTCCCCTTTCTTCCTGTCTTTTTCTCCTTTCTTCCTGCATTTCTGTTCTCCTTTCTTCCTGCTTTCTACTCTCCTTTCTTCCTGCCTTTCTATTCCCCTTTCTTCCTGTCTTTCTCTCCTTTCTTCCTGCATTTCAGTTCTCCTTTCTTCCTGCCTTTCTATTCCCCTTTCTTCCTGTCTTTCTCTCCTTTCTTCCTGCTTTCTATTCACTTTTCTAGCTTCTCTCTATTCTCCTTCCTTCCTGCTTTCTATTCTACTTTCTTCCTGCCTTTGTATTCTCGTTTCTTCCTGCCTTTCTATTTTGCTTCCTCCCTGCTTTCTAATCTCCTTTCTTCCTGCCTTTCTATTTCCCGTTCTTCCCATCTTTCTCTCCTTTCTTCCTGCCTTTCTATTTTCCTTCCTCCATGCTTTTTACTCTCCTTTCTTCTTGCCTTTCTATTCTCCTTTCTTCCTGCCTTTCTATTCCCATTCCTACCTTTGTATTATCCTTTCTTCCTGCTTTCTATTCTCCTTTCTTCCTGCTTATGTTCTCTTTCTTTCCTGATTTCTATTCTCCTTTCTTCCAGCCTTTCTATTCTCCTCGTTGCTTTCTATTCTACTTTCTTCCTGCATTCTATTCTACTTTCTTCCTGCATTCTATTCTCCTTTCTTCCTACCTTTCTATTCTCCTTTCTTCCTGCTTCCTCTTCTCCTTCCTTCCTGCTTTCTATTCCCCTTTCTTCCTGCTTATGTTCTTTTTCTTCCTTATTTCTATTCTCCTTCCTTTCTGCTTTCTTCTCTCCTTTCTTCCTGCCTTTCTGTTCTCCTTTCTTCCTGCTATCTATTCTCCTTTCTTCCTAACTTTCTTTTCTACTTTCTTCCTGCCTTTCTTTTTTATAACTGGTGAGCGTACAATTTATACTGTATATATGATATAAATATATATATATATATATATATATATATATATATATATATATATATATATATATATATATATATATATATATATATATATATATATATATATATCATATATTATAAATCTAATGTAAAATATGTATTGAAATTTTTTGAAACATTTAAAGCTAATATAAAGATACAAATCATTAAAATATTTCAAAATATTTATAGTTAATAAAAAATATGAACAATATATTTTTAAACATTTAAAGGCAATTGAAAATATTACAGCTAATATAAAATAAGAAATATAAAAAATGAAATATATAAAATCAACAACCAATCAATAACTCTTATCACCCGTCACTTCCATATTTTCGTTAAACGTCGTGACAGTTCTCGGTCAAAGTAAATTCCTGCCTGCGGAGGAGAAGCCAGACCTTTCTACGATCCTTTCTTCCTGCCTTTCACTACTCCTTTCTTCCTGCTTTCTCTTCTCCTTCCTACTTCTGTGCTTCCATTCATATTCTTTCTTCCATCTTGCCATCCACCCTCTCCTAACAGTTGCTTCATAGTGCAATAACTTTGAGGTTTTCCTCCTGTTACACCTTTCAGACCTTTCTGCTCTCAATTTCCCTTTCAGCACTGAATGACCTCATAGGTTCCAGTGCTTGGCCTTTGGCCTAAATTCTATATTCCATTCCATTCCATTCCAAGACATGTGAAGGACTCCTTCCGTCTGTGCAGTGAAGTGAACTCCCCGCTGGCCATCATTAATTACAAATTCCATTAACAAATTCCATTACAAATTCCGTCAAACGGGAAGGGAATTTGTGGAATTTTCCTCTGTAATATAATGCCTGCTGGCCTTCGCTAATTAACATCTACCTGTAGCTCGGATTGGTTGACGGGGAATTTATTTTATTAAAGTAATTTTTTTATCAATTTTTTTCTGTATTAAAATCGTTAGTAAGGTATGTGGTGAGTTTTTGGTAATGTTATTAACATTAATTTTAGTTTTGTCATCAACACTGAACTGTTTTTGCTATTAAAATAATGTTTTATTTTTCTTTTCAATATTAAAATCCTTAGTAAATTAGTGATGAACTTTTAGTAATGTTATCAATATTGCTTTTGGTTAACGTTGTTAACATTATTAACAGAGACGTTTACAGGCAACACTTAGTTGGTAATGATTCAGAAGTAGGAAGAGAGCATTTTTTTTATTAAAATAATTGTTATTAATTTTTTCTACATCAAAATCGTCAGTAAAGTACGTGGTGAGTTTTTGATAATGTTTTTAACATTATTTTTTTTTTTATAATTATCAACATTGATTTGTTTTCTTTTGTTGTTAAAAGAAATCTTTTTAAATAATTTTTTCAATAGCAAAATCTTCAGTAAAGTACGTGGTGAGTTTTTGATAATATTATTAACATTATTTTTTTGGTTTTATAGTTAACAACATTGATTTGTTTCCTTTTGTTGTTAAAAGAACACTTTAATTAATTTTTTCAGCATCAAAATCTTCATTCAAGGACGTGGTGAGTTTTTGATAATATTGTTAAAATTAGTTTTTGGTTTTATAGTTATCAATATTGATTTGTTTTCTTATGATATTGAAATTATTATTTTATTAATTTTTAGTATCAAAATATTCACTATTATTAAAATTATTTTTTATTAACTTTTTCAGCATCGAAATCGTCAGTGAAATACGTGGCTAGTTTTTGGTTATGTTATCAACATTAATTGAGGTTTTATTGTTATTAACAGTGACATTTTTTATTATTAAAATATTCTTTAATTATTTTTTTCAGTATCAAAATCGTCAGTAAATTACGTGATTAGGTTTTAGCAAAGTTATCAACATTATTTTTCGTTAATGTTATTAACAAAATCCTTCATAAAGTACGTAGTGATTTCTTTTGGTAATGTTTACTTGGTAATTACCAAAAGTTAACATTCGACTGAAAACTTAGAATAGCCAACTCAAAATTCAGCATTAGATTGACAATTATCAGAGGAAGCTAATTCAAAAGTCAGCATTCGACTGACAATTAAGTCAATTCAAATGTCAGCATTTGACTGAAAGTTATTTAAAAAGCATATCAAAAGTCAGCATTCGACAGACACATACCCAAAAGCCATTCACTGGACTGACGATTACCAAAACCAATTAAAAGTAAGCATTCGACTGACAATTATCCAAAAAAGCCAATTCAAAACTCAGAATTCGACTGACGATTATCCAAAAAAAAGCCAATTCGAAAGTCAGCATTTGACTGACAATTGTCCAAAAAAATCAAAAGTCAGCATTCAACTGACAATTATCAAAAAAGCCAATTCAAAAGTCAGCATTCGACTGACAGTTAAGTCAATTCAAATGTCAGCATTCGATAATTCAAATGTCAGCATTCGACTTAAGTTACTTAAAAAAAGCAGTTCAAAAGTCAGCATTCGACTGACAATTATTTAAAAAAAATTCAAATGTCAGCATTCGACTGGCAGTTATCCAAAAAAGCCAACTCGAAAGTCAGCATTCGACTGACAATTATCTAAAAAAAAAAAAACAATTCAAAAGTCAGCATTCGACTGACAATTATCAAAAAAAGCCAATTTAAAAGTCAGCATTCGACTGGCAATTAAATCAATTCAAATGTCAGCATTCGGCTGAAAGTTATTTAAAAAAAAAGCAGTTCAAAAGTCAGTATTCGACTGACACATACCCAAAAGCCATTCACCCGACTGACGATTACTAAGAACCAATTAAAAAGTCAGCATTCGACTGACAATTACCCAAAAAAGCCGAATCAAAAGTCAGAAGTCGACTGCCTGACAATTATCACAAAAAGCCAATTCAATCTGGCAGGCCATCGACAAGTCAGCATCATCATCATCATCATTCGACAATCGACAGGAACGTATCATCAAAAAAGCCGACTCATCTCCGGCAAAGGAGGTTGTCTTGAATGACGTAGAGCAGGCACTCTAAATATCACCCACTCGCTCTTTCTTCTTGACAAGTTTTCATCTTCCAAGTTGTTAATAGGCAACATGAGTCACAATTCCCAGCTTTGTCTACTGCTTCCTGTTTCTAACCCAGTTCGTGACTCACCAATTGTATTTCTGTTCTTTTATTCTGTCTGTATTTTTATTATGCTTATTTTTTTCGTTACGAAACGTGAATGGAAAAAAACACATCCTTTATTTCATGGATAAATCAGCAATTATAGGTACGATACTTGTACGTTGTGATTCAAAACAATCGTATTTCTCTCTTTTTATTCTCTGTTTTTTCATTATTTGTTTTATTTTTTGGTTATGAAACGTGAATGAAAAAACACGTCCTTTATTTCATGGGTAAATGAGCAATTACAGCTATGGTACTTGTAAGTTGTAAATCAAGTCAATCGTATTTCTCTCTCTTTTAGTTTGTTTTTTCATGATTCGTTTTTTTTTTTTTTTTAAACGTGAATGAAAAAACACGACCTTTATTTCATGGATAATTCTCCAATTACACCCATGATATTTGATGTTTTGTTTATGTCAAGTCAAAGAACATTCATGTTTTCACGTCTCTTTTTGTGCAACCTGTTACCTGCCCTGAAACGCTAATTGCAGGTAAAAAGCAAAGAATTTTTTTCGTTATTGTTTTTTGTTTTTCAAACGATGCCTTACCAATGGCCACAAAACGTAAAATGAAGGTAAAAGAACGAAAAATTTTCCATAGGTGTTTTACAAGCGACGCACAGATTCTGTCACTCTTTTGTAAAAAGAAATAAAAAAGTTATTCATTTCCTGTTAATATTTTTTTGGGGGTGCTTTGCGCTATCATGTAAGCATACATCGATTAAATGGTCTTTTAATCGATTTACAAGTCGTTATTTGTTTGGCAAAGCTGTAATTAAAACATTCTGATATATATACTATATGTATATATACATATATAACCATATATATATATATATATATATATATATATATATATATATATATATATATATATATATATATATATATATATATATATATATATATATATATATATATATATATATATATATATATATATATATATATATTTTTATATCAATTCATAGCAAATAACATAATCTCTATTCTATACTTCCCTTCACCAAGATATACATAACACTCGAAGAAAAAAGATTTATGCATAGCAATTATATTTTAAAATGTATCATATATCATCATACATCATTTTATGGTCGGTTATACGTGATCATTCGTAGCATATAATTACATGATCATTTTTGTAATGGGCTCTCTAATCCAGCGCGTAAAAACTGCTTTCGATAAATTACCACATTAGTTTGACTGGCTTTTAAACATTAAACGTATTAATCCATCCATTTAACTCTGCGTATTTTATTTCATCTCTCTCTCTCTCTCTCTCTCTCTCTCTCTCTCTCTCTCTCTCTCTCTCTCTCTCTCTTTAATAAAGGTGATTTAATAATAAGCTTTCATGACGCTTATAAAGAGCGAGGCTTAAACTCCTTTTAGTGATCCTGACGGATAGATAGATAGGCTTTAACATTCTTTTTCAAAAATCCTTATAAAGCAATAGGCTTTAACACTCTTTTATAATCTCAACAAAGTAATGGGCTCTAAGCCCCTCTTATAAAGCTGACAGAATAACATGCCCTAACCTCCTTTTTATAATACTAAGTGATAGGTTGCAATTCCCTTTTTATGATACTGGCTGGGTGATAACTAGGTTCCAATCCTTTCATGCTTATAAATTCATAGATGACAGAACGCCCTAGATACGGGAATTCTCATGGGTCATGTTGTTAAGAAATGTCATGTGGAGGACATTTTGCAATCGTGTGAATGTGATTCATGTGATAAATAGTGAGAGTATTGTAGTAATAGTGATTTTTAGGTTAAAGAATACTAAGACTGCTTACTATGAAGAAAATAATAAAGGCAAAGGTATATATACATATATATATATATATATATATATATATATATATATATATATATATATATATATATATATATATATATATATATATATATATATATATATATATATATATATATATATATATATATATATATATATATATATATATATGAAGACTAACTGGACCTACCTCATTTAAACAGAATGGATTCTGAAGAAGATTTTATTCACAAAAGTTACAAACTTTCAAGGACTTGGCTGCCCCCATCGTCCAGTAGGAGTAAAATCATATACATATATATATATAGTATATATGTATGTATATATATATATATATATATATATATATATATATATATATATATATATATATATATATATTTATGAAAGGAAAAACGTAAAACCTATAACTCAAAGTATTAGAGAGAGAGAGAGAGAGAGAGAGAGAGAGAGAGAGAGAGAGAGAGAGAGAAAGAATGTCCATTGGCACTCACTCGATCTCTCCCATTTGGCGGCGCGATATGCAAATTCGATGACCCAAAATGGGCAATATCATTTTACCCTTCTGGAGATCGCAATTCGGGTTGTTTCCTCTCCTGGTCCATTAGGAGGGAACGACGTATTTCGTTAAAAGTAAATTAAATTGTCTTTTTTTTTTTTTTTTTGTTTGATTACCCGTCTGCTTCTTTCAGTGTGTGCTTATGGGGTCAAGGTTGTGGATATGAACTGGGAAGGGATACGTGTGTATGGTGTGTGTGTGTATATATATATATATATATATATATATATATATATATATATATATATATATATATATATATATATATATATATATATATATACATATATATATACATATATATATATATATATATATATATATATATATATATATACATATATATATACATACATACAGCAAAGGGTATCAGAAGGAGGAGACGTCTTGCAGCATTTCTCCTATTTATTTCGCAACGTTTCGAGGCGTAGCCTCATCGTCAAGCCGAAACATACAAACATTAAATAAAACAAAATTGACTCGACTAACTGACATTATAGAGAGTAATTTAATTAAAAAACTAAAAGGGAAATGCTAAGTACCTTTCACGGAACAGGAGGGAAGACGAGTGACGTTCACATGATATATAAGTAAGTTAAAAGTAAGTCCTTGCCAAGAAAAGAGGGGTGACGGTCGTTTGACTGTTTAGCTCTGAAACTACTGTGGTTGTTTAACAAAAGAAAAAAAAAAGTTATTCGTAGATCGCAAACTGCTGTGGGGAAGAAACCCTAATAAGAATTTTGAATTGTTCGTATTGAATGTTAAATTTTCATTTACTGGCATGGTTCCGGATGTTAGAGTATTCTGGGGACGCCAATCGAACTCCAGTACGATTCACAATCTCGTGAAAAACAGTTTGTGTAATAAAAATCCGCAATTATTTGATAAACTGTCTTTTACATAGTAATACAGTTCAGTATATAATTGCGGATTATTATTACACAAAATAATAATAATAATAATAATAATAATAATAATAATAATAATAATAATAATAATAATAATAATAATAATAATCTCTCAGCCAATTTTAGGCATTGTGACTCAAGGGATTAAAATTACACATAATAATAATAATAATAATAATAATAATAATAATAATAATAATAATAATAATAATAATAATTTCTCAGCCATCTCTAGGCACTGAGAGTCCAGATAGACTCACAGACGAGTCTGACTGAGTCTTCACTGAGTCGCCGTCGTCCTCTTCTTCTTCTTCTTCTTCTTCTTCTTCTTCTTCTTCTTTTTCTTCTTCTGCTGGAAGCTTACAGACTCCGGAGAGTCTTCGATCTGCTCGGGTAATTTTATGAGGTAAATTGGCCGCGGAGATGAGCGTCAGGGATGCTCTTTTCCTTCCTCCTCCTCCTCCTCCGCCTCTCTCTCTCTCTCTCTCTCTCTCTCTCTCTCTCTCTCTCTCTCTCTCTCTCTCTCTCTCAATTCTCTTACATACTCACATGATTCAGATGCGCTATCTCTCTCTCTCTCTCTCAGTTCCCCTTACATACTCTCAAAAATAAAAATTCGATGAATGCTGAGATGTCCTCTCTCTCTCTCTCTCTCTCAAGAATTCGATGAGACCTTCAAATTCCAAAATAAACCCAGAAATAAACGAATTAGTTTGGGAATTTTAATCGCGACGTTTCCGAATGTATAACAACACACGTCACGAATTTATTTAAAAATATATATATGTATGCAAATTACATCACTATCCCTAATCAGCCTTCACCACCGCCCCTCCACCCGCCCCCCCCCCCACCGCACAGAGAGAACGTGGATAAAATAAACAAACAATGAAAGAAAAAGGGCGACTGGACGGACCACTCAACAAATACGGGCAAATGATTTGGACACCCCACCCACGTCCCCGCCCCCGCCCCCGCCCCCGACTCTCCAAAACAAGTCATTGCCGTGAAGAAGCATTTTGTTGTGAAATAGCTTCACTGTCTACCTAACTGGCTGTCCAGGTGAGGACACTTTATTGATACTGGGAGCAACAGGCGCCTGTCAGTGGTGTCTGGTAGGGAGAGAGAGTGAGGGAGAGGGAGGGAGTCGGGGGGGAGGGGGGTCAGAGAGAGGGAGAGAGGGAGATAGGGAAAGAGGGTGGGAGCTAGGGAGGGGGGAGGGAGTGAGGGAGGAAGAGTGAGGTATGGAGGTAGGGAGAAAGGGAGTGAAAGAGGGAGGGAGAGGAAGAAAGAGGGAGGGAGGGACATGGGGAAGGAGATAGGGAGGGAGATAGGAGGGAGAGTGATAGAGGGAGGAAGGGAGAGAGAGAGAGAGGGAGAGAGGGAGTGAGAGTGAGGTAGGGAGGAAGGGAGGGAGAGGGGAAGGTAGGGAGGGAGGGAGGGAGACAGAGAGTGAAGGAGAGAGAGAAAGAGGGGGAGAAAGAGAGAGAGAGAGAGAGAGGAAGGAGGGACAGAGAGAGACAGAGAGATAGGAGGGAGAGAGAGAGACATTTAGCGAGAGAGAGAGAGAGAGAGAGAGAGAGAGAGAGAGAGAGAGAAAGTCAATGGACCGAGACATCGATAATTCATCCTTTCTTTTTTTTTTTTGACTTCTGGATTTCTCTTCTTTTAACATTTTTGGATTCCCGGAAATCCAAAATAAATCTGTCTGCACTTAAAGG
>NC_089746.1:16862194-16869694 GCF_040412425.1 Macrobrachium rosenbergii
GAATGTAACAAGTGGAAACAGTTATTCTTAAAATAGTTGGTTAGGAACGTGATTTCGTCATGAAAGGCGGCCCATCTAGAGTTAAGCGTAAGAGCCCTGTGAAGTAAAGTAAATATGGAATTCATCTTGAAATTGTAGAATGAGGAACTGTAAAAATTGGTACCTAGACCAGTGAAAGTGCCTTTTCTAAAAATGCCAGTATGGAAGCCTATCTCATCCCTTGTAATTCGGGGGTCCAGGAAAGCAAGCGAGTTGTGGGACTCTTTTTCTAGCGTGAATTTGATGTTAATATATATATATATATATATATATATATATATATATATATATATATATATATATATATATATATATATATATATATATGTGTGTGTGTGTGTGTGTGTGTGTGTGTGTGTGTGTGTGTGTGTGTGTGTATCATTAAACACAAATAGAATAAAAGATACAAAACATTTCTGAAATAATAATTTCCCTCTTAGGTTTTAAACATTTAAATATCAGTAATTTAAATCTCAATAATGAAATAATCATTCAGTAACAGTAAGTTCTTTACCCCGTAGCGAGGTAGTGCCGTCAGTGCACCTCACGAGGTGCACTGTAGACATTACTAAAGGTTCTTTGCAGCGTCCCTTCTTGGGCACCTAGCTGCAACCCCTTTCATTCCTTTTACTGAGCCTCCTTTCATATTCTCTTTCTTATCTCACTTTCCTCAACCTTCTCGTAACAATTGATTCATAGTGCACCTGCAAAGGTTTTCCACCTGTTACACCCTTTCAAACCTTTTACTGTCAATTTCCGTTTCAGCGCTGCATGACCTCATAGGTCTCAGTGCTTGGCCCTTGGCCTAAATTCTATATTCAACTCAACAACTTAGTAAGTTCCTTATAGCTAAGGTTCAGATTTTAAAAGACAATTAATGGTATACATTTCGCGTCGTTCCAGAAGACAAGATTAATAAATTTCGTCTTGATATTGCCAAAATAATATGTTGTCATTTTGCATACTCAATGGTCTTCTTAATTTCATACATGCATATATATATATATATATATATATATATATATATATATATATATATATATATATATATATATATATGTGTGTGTATATATATATATATATATATATATATATATATATATATATATATATATATATATATATATATATATATATATGTATATATTTTGTATATATAGTATATATATACATACCTACATACATACTACATACGTACATACCTACTTACATACATACAAGAGTATATATACATACATACATATACATAAAATAATACATCAAAACGAAAATAATTATTCCTCGCTGAATGCCTACCTACCTCCATTAACCGCAAGCTGATATAACGAAACAACTTCTTTGGAACTCACGTACTGTGAAATTACGATCCAGGGAACTTCTAAGGACGGCAATATCCTTAATTCACTATATAACAAAACAAAAACAAGTAAAATATGGCCGAAGTTTCTTCGGAGCAATCGAGTTTTCTGTACAGCCACTAGAGCGTATAATCAAGGCCACCGAAATTAGATCTGTACAGTCACTAGAGCGTATAATCAAGGCCACCGAAATTAGATCTATCTTTCGATGGTGTCGGTATAATGCTGTATGGCCCGCGCCACATGAAACTTTAACCACGGTCCGGTGGTGGTCTGTGTCGTTGCGTTGCCAGAAGCACGATCATGGCTAACTTTAACCTTAAATAAAATAAAAATTACTGAGGCTAGAGGGCTGTAATTTGTTATGTTTGATGATTGGAGGGTGGACGATCAACATATCAATCTGCAGCCCTCTAGCCTCAGTAGTTTTTAAGATCTGAGGGCGGACAGAAAATGTGCGGAAAGGAAAAAGTGCGGACGGACAGACAGAGCCGGCACAATGGGTTTCTTTTACAGAAAACTAAAAAGACACTTTCCTGGACAGCGCAAGGCAGAACGAACATTTTGTGTCGACTTCGCTTATAAGATAATTCAGTTCGTACTCATTTTCTGTTTTTATTTTTGTCGCAAAAAGGAAGGATTTTTTTTTTCTTGAATTATCTGGCACTGTTATACGATGAAGGAGTGAACCTTCGACTTCTTGGAGAGACAAGAGAAAGGTCGACTTTCTTTTTTTTGGAGGAACGAAAGGTAGGTAGCCTTTCTTTTTCTGGAGATATAAAAGAAAGGTGGGCTTCGTTTGGGAAAGACCAATGGAATTACAGAAGAAAGTTTGAGTTGATTTTTAGAAGGAAAAAGAAAGGTCGACTTCAATTTTTTTGGAGGGACAGAAGAAAGGTCGACTTTCTTCTCTGGAGGAACAAGAGACATGTGGTCTTCATTTGGGAAAGACAAATGGAAAACAGAATAAAGGTCGACTTAATTCTTGGAAGAAAAAATGAAAGGTCGACTTCATTTCTGGAGAAACAAAAAGGTCGACTTCCTTTCTGGAGAAACGGATGAAACTTCGACTTCCTTTTTAAAGAAACAAAAGAAAGGTTCGACTTCCTTTTTAGATAAACAAAAAAGATCGACTTCATTGTTTGAAAACAAAAGTCGACATCACTTTTTAGGAGAAACAAAAGAAAAATCGACCTTATATTTGAAATCCAAATTAAAGTTAAATATCGACTTCCTTTCTGGAAAACAACAAAATCGACTTCATTGTTTGAAGAAAAAAGTCGACTTCACTTTTTAGGAGAAACAACAGAAAAATCGACTGAATTTCTGAAAAATAATCAAGACGCCGCTACCTACGTCCTATTCAGCTTCCTCGTCCGAAAAATACCTCTTAATTAAAGAGTCCAAGAGTGTATTTAAAATCCTTAGAATAACAGTGACCAAGAAATTGACCCAAGTCAAGAGCTTCTGCCAAATTTAACTCTTTAACATCCACTTTCCCCTTCGCCTTGTCATTGGTAGAGGTTACATTCCCTCAGCATTTTGCACGTATAAGTGGGAGGGGAGCGGGAGAAGGGCTGAGGAGGAGGAGGAGGAGGAGGAGGAGGAGGAGGAGGAGGAGGAGGAGGAGGAGGAGGAGGAGGAGGAGAGAGAGAGAGAGATGTGGGGAGTTGTTGCCACGCCTTGGGAAAGGCTTTAATACTCGGAAACTGCCGCACAAACAACCCGACAGAATAATGGAATGAAAAGAAGATAAAGAAGCAGAGAGAGAGAGAGAGAGAGAGAGAGAGAGAGAGAGAGAGAGAGAGAGAGAGAGAGAGAAGTCAAAGATGCAAGATTAAATTCTCATGGAGGTCGTTTTGAGATGTCTTTACCTCAATGTAAAATGGCAAAGTAACAGGAGCCATTGTCAGTACGACAATATCCTTGAGAGAGAAAGAGAGAGAGAAAGAGAGAGAGAGAGAGATAAGTCAAGACTGCTTGCAGGGCCAAAAGGGAAAAGACAATAAATAATAAGTTTATTACATGATCGACAAGAAGCAAGGGACATTCTCTGTACGACAATATCCATGAGAGAGAGAGAGAGAGAGAGAGAGAGAGAGAGAGAGAGAGAGAGAGAGAGAGAGAGAGAGAGAGAGAGAGAGAGAGAAGTCAAGACTGCTTGCAGGGCCAAACTGGAGAAGACAATAAATAATAAGTTTATTACATGATCGACAAGAAGCAAGAGCCATTCTCTGTACGACAATATCATTTAGAAAAAGAGAGAGAGAGAGAGAGAGAGAGAGAGAGAGAGAGAGAGAGAGAGAGAGAGAGAGAGAGAGAGAGAGAGAGGGGCGGGGGATAAGAGAAATAAGTCAAAACTGTTCGTGTTAGGTGTAGAGCAATTCAACTGCTGGTTTCTCCTGTCATCTGCCGTCACGCTCTTTTCTAAATATTCTAATCATCTTTAGCTTTACTTTCTTTAAGTGTTCACTAAACTGAGTGTTTGTTTTATTCTGTTTATTTTCGCCATCGGGAGAGTAACTTTACCACGGAACTTTCGCAACCAGCAGAGGAACTTTCCAACAGAACTTTCGCAACCAGCAGAGGAACTTTCCAACAGAACTTTCGCAACCAGCAGAGGAACTTTCCCACAGAACTTTCGCAACCAGCGGAGGAACTTTCCCACAGAGCTTTCGCAACCAACAGATGAAATTTCACACAGAACCTTCGCAATCCAGAATTTTCGCGGAGGATCTTTTCACAACCAGCAGAGGAACTTTCGCAACCAGAGGAGGATCTTTCCCACAGAATTTTCGCAACCAGCAGAGGAACTTTCCAACAGAACTTTCAACCAACAGATGAAATTTCAGCCTTCTGCAACCAGAGGAGGACTTTCCCACAGAACTTTCGCAACCAGAGGACAGAACTTTCAGAGAAACTTTCCCATATAACTTTCGCAACCAGCAGATGAACTTTCCCATAGAACTTTCGCAACCAGCAGAGGAACTTTCCCACAGAATTTTCGAAACCATCAGATGAACTTTCCCACAGGACTTTCGCAATCAGCAGAGGAACTTTCCCACAGAACTGTCGCAACCAGAGAAGAATCTTTCCCACAGAATTTTCGCAACCAGCAGAGGACTTTCCCACAGAACTTTCGCAACCAGCAGATGAACTTTCCCACAGAACTTTCGCAACCAGCAGAGAAACTTTCCCATATAACTTTCGCAACCAGCAGATGAACTTTCCCACAGAACTTTCGCAACCAGCAGAGGAACTTTCCCACAAAATTTTCGCAACCATCAGATGAACTTTCCCACAGGACTTTCGCAATCAGCAGAGGAACCTTCCCACAGAACTTTCGCAATCAGCAGAGGAACTTTCCCACAGAACTTTCGTAACCAGCAGAATGAACTTTCCCACAGAACTTTCGCAACCAGGAAAGTAACTTTCCCACAGAACTTTCGCAACCAGGAGAGTAACTTTCCCACAGAACTTTCGCAACCAGGAGGGGAACTTTCCCACAGAACTTTTGCAACCATCAGAGGAACTTTTCCACAGAACTTTCGCAACCAGCGGAGGATCTTTCACACAGAACTTTCGCAACCAGGAAGTATTGCTGGCGACTTCAAATGTTCATGTGGTGCTTTTTTTTGCAAATGTGCCCTTTAGGCGGACACCAAAGATTCTTTCGCTATTTCCACTTTTGTTTATTTTGTTTTAATCATTTCCACTTCCGTAAGTCAACGGTCACAACTGAACTGGCATTGAATCATGTAGTGTTTGTGCTGATATAAACTCACATACTTGTGTATGTACACAAACTATGTATGTATTCATTTGCGCATGCGTGGACGATTATAAATATAGTTTAAGTGGCGCCACTCGGGCAAAAGACTTAACAGCAATGAAATAGGAAGCATTTGCCATTGTTCTTATTTAACTACTAATTGAAGCTGAGAGAATATATTTACTTTAACACGACAATTTTTGGTCTGTCTGTGCTGGCAAAGTATTTCGAAGATGATTGAGCAGATTTCAACAAAATTATATATATATATATATATATATATATATATATATATATATATATATATATATATATATATATATATATATATTATACGTACACATATGTATATATATGTATATATATACATATACATACATGCATACATACACTTTTAAAAAAATAACCTGACAAAAATAACAAAAATAGCACCAATGCAACACCACAACAATATAAATCAGAATCCTAATCTCAAAGTACATGAGTATAAATTTCCGATTCTGGACCCAAAAGATATCCCTTTTCATTCCTATCTTACAAATCGGGAATGTCTTTTATATAGACTCTCCATTCATCTCTTCCTTACACTCAGTCGAGTACCTCTTGCATAATGGAGGAACCTCCCAACCCTGCTATTCATCGATTTTTATTTATATAAGTATGTCTACGGCTGTGGAATCGTACATTTCTTTTCAACACATTGTTGCTCTGCAGAGGCTTCTGTGGTTAAATAATATTACGTTTAGAAGCTTTTTTATTTTTGATGGTATTTTTAAAATTAAAATTATGCACTTATTCACTTATACATGAGTGCTTATACACTTATATACAAGTGCTTCTACACTTATATACAAGTGCTTATACATTTATACATTTTATACAAGTGTTTTTATTCTTATGCACTTATCCACCTGTAAACAAGTGCTTGTACACTTATGTACAAAAGATTATACACATACACACAGGTGCTTATACACAAGTGCTTATACACTTATACGCAAGTGCTTATACACAAGTGCTTATACACTTATACACTTATATACAAGTGATTATACACTTATACATTTATACACAAGTGTTTATACACTTATTCCCTTATACAGAAGTGCTTATACACTTATTCTCTTATACACAAGTGCTTGTTCACTTATACACTTAACTTATGCACAAGAGCATACACACTTATACACAAGGGTTTATAAACTTATACACTTATAAACAAGTGCTTATATAATTATGCACAAGTGCTTATACACTTATATGCTTATACACTTATATACACTTATACATAAGTGCTAATGCACTTCTCACAATTACCATGTCTTTGTTTCATATGTAAACATTCCCCTCCCCATCCCCCGCTCCCCGCACCCTCCCCCTGCCCCCCATAGGCAATTTGTCTCAAGAGCTTTCAAACTTTTTCTTTATTCACAATCAGCAACCAAACTTTACATCGACAAAAGAGAGAGAGAGAGAGAGAGAGAGAGAGAGAGAGAGAGAGAGAGAGAGAGAGAGAGAGAGAGAGTTTTGGTTCAGTGACCTCTTTTTATAAGCTCTAATAACTTTAGCCTTCATAACCACATGTTTATTTCCCCGTTTTTTTAAAAGCTCCTACCGCTTTTCTTTGATACGCAAGTGAAAGGTGAAATTCAGTACACCTGTACCAGATATCCAGCGATGCGTAAAAAAAGTTATAATATTGTGACGAATTATTACAGAATTCCCATCGTGCAAATCGACATAGCTTTCTTACCCAAGAGAATTTCTACTTGAAAGCCTCCTATGGCTACCTCACGGTACACACTCAGGTTACCGGTACGTGGGATTTCGTAATCATCAAACCCTTCCTATATCTAGCTCGCGGTACACGGTACACGCTCAGGTTACCGGTACGTGGTATCTCGTTATCAAGAAGTCCTTCCTATAGCTAGCTCACGGTACACGCTCAGTCTACCGGTACGTGGTATTTCGCTATCAAGAAGTCCTTCCTATAGCTAGCTCACGGTACACGCTCAGGTTACCGGTACGTGGTATTTCGTAATCAACAAGTCCTTCCTATAGCTAGCCCACGGTACACGGTACAGGCTCAGGCTACTGGTACGTGGTATTTCGCTATCAAAAAAACTTCCTATAGCTTGCTGACGGTACACGGTACACGCTCAGGTTACCGGTACGTGGAAATTCATAACCAACAAACCCTTCTTATAGCTAGCTCACGGTACACGCTCAGATTATCGGTACGTTGTATTTCGCAATCAACAAGTCCTTCCCACAGATAGCTCACGGTACACGCTCAGGTTATTGGTACATGGTATTTCGCAATCAATAAGT
>NC_089746.1:16874694-16907194 GCF_040412425.1 Macrobrachium rosenbergii
GTTTGCACCTGCAGTAAAACATTTCACGCAACAAACATAGTGAACTCACTTTACATCCACGTCATAAGTAGATTATTATTATTATTATTATTATTATTATTATTATTATTATTATTATTATTATTATTATTATTATTATTATTATGCAGAAGTCGAACCCTATTCATATGGAACAAGACCACTGAGGCCATTGACTTGAAATAATAATAATAATAATAATAATAATAATAATAATAATAATAATAATATTATTATTATTATTATTATTATTATTATTATTATTATTATTATTATTATTATTATTATTCAGGGGTTGAATCCTATTCATATGGAACAAGCCCGCCACAGGGCCATGGACTTGAAATCTTATTATTATTATTATTATTATTATTATTATTATTATTATTATTAAATTATTATTATTATTAATAAAAAATCACAATTATATAGTTATTATAAAATAAATTTCACAATTTCCTCATCATGAAAAACAATCTGTGTAATAAAAAAATGGGGTCGATATAGTAAATATATTGATGGTTCCGACCAAACTAACAGGATGGTTCACCCTATGCAGCGCAGGTAGGTGCAACATCGCAAGTACGACGATCAAGGAGGTTGGCGCAACTGCCTGTTGAGTATGGAATAACATAACACCCGAACCAGCACTTCCGTGATGGCTGTTATCTTCTCGCCCCGTCCCCATTTTTTAAAAAACTATTGACAAGAAATTACCCTCACTTACATTTTAACGTTAGCACTGATGAGGAACACAGTTCAAGTGTTCGAAAGTCTTCGGTTTATTTTACATAGTAATATATTTACTATATAATTGTGGTTTTTATTATTATTATTATTATTATTATTATTATTATTATTATTATTATTATTATTATTATTATTATTATTATTATTATTCAGGGGATGAATCCTATTCCTATGGAACAAGCCCACCACAGAGAATATTATAGTGTTCATTTGAAAGAAGTAGCTGAAGATAATGGGAAATACAGAAAGAAGAGATCAGTTATTAGAAATGGAAAACTAAATTAACTTATTAATAAATCAATAGATAAAATTTTGAGTAAATTATTAATTAAACATTATGACTTAGGAAACTGAACGTGACTGATTACATAATTCTGTTACAGGATGGCAGGTAAACTGGATACAGAAAACTGAAACAATATTAGTGAAACGTACAAAAACATCACCTACTTTTAAGAGAGAGAGAGAGAGAGCAAGGGGAGCAAATACAGCGTCATATAGCATATTAAAGGAAAAAGAGCATATGGAAAACGTTCTACGGAGGAGAGAGAGAGAGAGAGAGAGAGACCTGAAATACTTTTTCTCCATCGACATGATGAAATATTTCCACTGCCTAATTAACAAGTTCTCGTAACTACTCGGAAACTTTAAACAATGAATGAAATTTCATTTTTTTTTACTCCAACCATTTTATTCAGAAGTTCTGATGATGACACAATTTAAAAAAGGCATTTGAAATTGTTTAAACATCTCCTAAATGATATGATGAGAGAGAGAGAAGGACTCACATAGAGCCCACGAAACTGTGTACTCCTACAAATACAGACAGACAAATATAGACAGAGAGGTTGTAGAGAGAAATGGACAGGTAGACAGGCTAAGATAGTTAAAGTGAGACTAAGAGAGTAACAGAAGCGGAGAGAGAGAGAAAAGTCTGCAGAAATAGAGAGAAAATTGTAAAGTGAGTTAAAATGATAAAGATAGAAAAAAAACTGTACAGAGAGAGAGAGAGACAGAGAGAGAGAAGTCTAAAATAGAGAGAAAATTGTAAAGTGAGTCAAAGAGACAAAAGACAGAAAAAACTGTATAGAGGGGAGAGACTGAAATGTCTGCAGAAATAGAGAGAGAATTGTAAAGTGAGTTAAAATGATAAAGACAGAAAAACCTGGAGAGAGAGACACACACACACTGAAAAGTCTGCAGAAATAGAGAGAAAATTGTAAAGTGAGTTAAAATTATCAAGATAGAAAAAACCTGGAGGGAGAGAGAGAGAGAGAGACTGAAAAGTCTGCAGAAATAGAGAGAAAATTGTAAAGTGAGTCAAAGAGACAAAAGACAGAAAAAACTGTATAGAGGGGAGAGACTGAAAAGTCTGCAGAAATAGAGAGAAAATTGTAAAGTGAGTCAAAGAGACAAAAAGACAGAAAAAACTGTATAGAGGGGAGAGACTGAAAAGTCTGCAAAATAGAGAAAAATTGTAAGACAGTTAAAATTATCAAGATAGAAAAAACCTGGAGGGAGAGAGAGAGAGACTGAAAAGTCTGCAGAAATAGAGAGAAATTGTAAAGTGAGTTAAAATTATCAAGATAGAAAAAACCTGGAGGAGAGAGAGAGAGAGAGACTGAAAAAGTCCGCAGAAATAGAGAGAAAATTGTAAAGTGAGTTAAAATTATCAAGATAGAAAAAACCTGGAGGGAGAGAGAGAGAGAGAGACTGAAAAGTCTGCAGAAATAGAGAGAGAATTGTAAAGTGAGTTAAAATTATCAAGATAGAAAAAACCTGGAGGGAGAGAGAGAGAGAGACTGAAAAGTCTGCAGAAATAGAGAGAGAATTGTAAAGTGAGTTAAAATTATCAAGATAGAAAAAACCTGGAGGGAGAGAGAGAGAGAGACTGAAAAGTCCGCAGAAATAGAGAGAAAATTGTAAAGTGAGTTAAAATTATAAAGATAGAAAAAACCTGGAGGGAGAGAGAGAGAGAGACTGAAAAGTCTGCAGAAATAGAGAGAGAGAAAGTGAGTTAAAATTATCAAGATAGAAAAAACCTGGAGGGAGAGAGAGAGAGACTGAAAAGTCTGCAGAAATAGAGAGAGAATTGTAAAGTGAGTTAAAATTATCAAGATAGAAAACCTGGAGGAGAGAAGAGAGAGACTGAAAAGTCCGCAGAAATAGAGAGAAAATTGTAAAGTGAGTTAAAATTATAAAGATAGAAAAAACCTGGAGGGAGAGAGAGAGAGAGACTGAAAAGTCTGCAGAAATAGAGAGAGAATTGTAAAGTGAGTTAAAATTATCAAGATAGAAAAAACCTGGAGGGAGAGAGAGAGAGAGAGAGACTGAAAAGTCTGCAGAAATAGAGAGAAATTGTAAAGAGTTAAAATTATCAAGATAAAAACCTGGAGGGAGTTAAAAGAGAAAATTATAAAGAGTTAAAAAAAAGATAGAAAAACCTGGAGAGAGAGAGAGAGAGAGACTGAAAAGTCTGCAGAAATAGAGAGAGAATTGTAAAGTGAGTGGAGGGAGAGAGAGAGAGACTGAAAAGTAAAATGATAAAAAATGACAAGAAAAAAAACCTGGAGGAGAGAGAGAGAGAGACTGAAAAGTCCGCAGAAATAGAGAGAAAATTGTAAAGTGAGTTAAAATTATAAAGATAGAAAAAACCTGGAGAGAGAGAGAGAGACTGAAAAGTCTGCAGAAATAGAGAGAATTGTAAAGTGAGTTAAAATTATCAAGATAGAAAAACCTGGAGGAGAGAGAGAGAGAGACTGAAAAGTCTGCAGAAATAGAGAGAAAATTGTAAAGTGAGTTAAAATTATCAAGATAAAAAAACCTGGACAGAAAAACCAAGAGAAAAACCTGGAGGGAGAGAGAGACTGAAAAGTCTGCAGAGAGAGAGTTAAAATTATCAAGAGAAAAAACCTGAGAGAGAGAGAGAGAGACTGAAAAGTCTGCAGAAATAGAGAGAGAATTGTAAAGTGAGTTAAAATTATCAAGATAGAAAAAACCTGGAGGAGAGAGAGAGAGAGACAAAAGTCTGCAGAAATAGAGAGAAAATTGTAAAGTGAGTTAAAATTATCAAGATAGAAAAAACCTGGAGGGAGAGAGAGAGAGAGACTGAAAAGTCTGCAGAAATAGAGAGAAATTGTAAAGTGAGTTAAAATTATCAAGATAGAAAAAAACTGGAGGAGAGAGAGAGACTGAAAAGTCTGCAGAAATAGAGAGAGAATTGTAAAGTGAGTTAAAATTATCAAGATAGAAAAACCTGGAGGAGAGAGAGAGAGACTGAAAAGTCTGCAGAAATAGAGAGAAAATTGTAAAGTGAGTTAAAATTATAAAGATAGAAAAACCTGGAGGGAGAGAGAGAGAGACTGAAAAGTCTGCAGAAATAGAGAGAAAATTGTAAAGTGAGTTAAAATTATAAAGATAGAAAAAACCTGGAGGGAGAGAGAGAGAGACTGAAAAAGTCTGCAGAAATAGAGAGAAAATTGTAAAGTGAGTTAAAATTATAAAGATAGAAAAAACCTGGAGGGAGAGAGAGAGAGAGACTGAAAAGTCTGCAGAAATAGAGAGAAAATTGTAAAGTGAGTTAAAATTATAAAGATAGAAAAAACCTGGAGGGAGAGAGAGAGAGAGACTGAAAAGTCTGCAGAAATAGAGAGAAAATTGTAAAGTGAGTTAAAATTATCAAGATAGAAAAAACCTGGGGAGAGAGAGAGAGAGACTGAAAGTCTGCAGAAATAGAGAGAAAATTGTAAAGTGAGTTAAAATTATAAAGATAGAAAAAACCTGGAGGGAGAGAGAGAGAGAGAGACTGAAAAGTCTGCATTTGTAAAGTGAGTTAAAATTATCAAGATAGAAAAACCTGGAGGGAGAGAGAGAGAGAGACTGAAAAGTCTGCAGAAATAGAGAAAAATTGTAAAGTGAGTTAAAATTATCAAGATAGAAAAACCTGGAGGGAGAGAGAGAGAGAGAAAAGTCTGCAGAAATAGAGAGAAAATTGTAAAGTGAGTTAAAATTATAAAGATAGAAAAAACCTGGAGGAGGGAGAGAGAGAGACTGAAAAGTCTGCAGAAATCTTATCAAGATAGAAAAACCTGGAGGGAGAGAGAGAGAGAGAGACTGAAAAGTCTGCAGAAATAGAGAGAAAATTGTAAAGTGAGGTAAATGATTGTAAAGTTGAGAAAAAACCAAGACAGAAAAACCGAGAGAGAGAGAGAGAGAGAGAGAGAGAGAGAGAGAGAGAGAGAGAGAGAGAGAGAGAGAGACTCTAGCAAAAGAATTCGAGCAACGTTCGAGTGCGCTGTTGGTGAAATGTCATCTGGCTCCCATCGTATCTCTCACCGGTTTCATTTAAATTCTGTGTCTTTCTGTCAATCATTGATCGGAGGACGTAAGGACAGAGAGACAGAGATTGTTCGATCATATTATCTAATAAAAAATTTACTCTCATTCGAGAGAGAGAGAGAGAGAGATTGTTCTGCCATTCCATCTGAAATTACTCTCATTCCAGAGAGAGAGAGAGAGAGAGAGAGAGAGAGAGAGAGAGAGAGAGAGAGAGAGAGAGAGAAGTAGACATAACCGTATCAAATACAGAGAGGGATAACGGGCTACGATACAGTGAGATAGAATTGTACACAGAGAGAGAGAGAGAGAGAGAGAGAGAGAGAGAGAGAGAGAGAGAGAGAGAGAGAGAGAGAGAGATAATAATAATAATAATAATAATAATAATAATAATAATAATAATAATAATAACAACAACAGCAACATTCCCTGACGCATTACGTCACATGTAATATTCAGAATTTCGGCAGAGAGGACCAGCTGACACCTCTCCCCCTCCCTTGTGACCTGCTTTGTCAAGCAGTGACACTACC
Organism: Macrobrachium rosenbergii; assembly: GCF_040412425.1. Classification (NCBI taxonomy): domain Eukaryota; kingdom Metazoa; phylum Arthropoda; class Malacostraca; order Decapoda; family Palaemonidae; genus Macrobrachium; species Macrobrachium rosenbergii. The sequence continues at coordinate 16,880,331 of NC_089746.1, forward strand.
CGGCCTGACATTAGGGGGGGGGTGTTATATACCTCCCAGAGGCATCTGGCGTTCCTTGGTCGTCAGTTATCCTTATACTGACCAGATAAGGAGTTGCTTATTATTATTATTTTTTTTTTATCATAGTCATCCTTATTCGATTGGGTGGTTTTTATAGTGGTCCCCGGTTGCATCCTGCCTCCTTAGAAGTCCATCACTTTTCTCATTATGTGCGCTGTTTCTAGTAGCACACTTTTCTGCATGTGTCCTGGAGCTACATCGGTATCTAGTTTTTCCAGATTTCTTTTCAGGGATCTTGGGATCGTGCCTAGTGTTCCTATGATTATGGGTACAATTTCCACTGCCATATTCCAAATCCTTCTTATTTCGATTTTCAGGTCTTGATACTTATCAATTTTTTCTTTTTCTTTCTCATCTACTCTGGTGTCCCTGACCGTTTTCTATCACTCAGGTTGGTGTTTGTACCACTTATTACTGCAAGCTACCCTGTGTGTCTTGCGCAGGCTCCAGTGGAGGGCTTTTGCTACTGAATCATGCCTCTTTTTGTGCTGGTTCTGTGCAAGCGCCGGACATTCGCTTGCTATATGGTTTATGGTCTCGTCTTTCATATTGCACTTCCTGCATATGGGTGAGATGTTATTTCCATCTATTGTTCTTTGGACATATCTGGTTCTTAGGGCCTGATCTTGTGCCGCTGTTAGCATTCCTTCTGTTTCCTTTTTGAGTTCTCCCCTCTGTAGCCATTGCCATGTTTCATCGCTGGCCAGTTCTTTTGTCTGTCTCATGTACTGTCTGTGCATTGGTTTGTTGTGCCATTCCTCTGTTCTGTTTTTCATTCTCCTGTCCGTATATTCCTGGGTCTTCGTCTGCTTTTATCAGTCCTTCTTCCCGTGCACTCCTTAGCCACTCGTCTTCACTGGTTTTCAGATATTGCCCCAGTGCTCTGCTCTCGATGTTGACGCAGTCCTCTATGCTTTCGTGTTATGTACAGTCTGTCTGTATTTGCTCTTGAGTGCAGTGCTTTGTGTATTGTCACGTGTTTTCTAGTTTTCTGGTCTATGCTGCGGAGTGCAGCCTTCGTCCACTACACTAGTCCCATGCTGTATCTGATTACTGGTACTGCCGATGTGTTTATGTTGAATTTTGACTTGCGTATCGCCTTAAGTCTCTGCACATATTCTTTCCTGATCGTGTCCTTTATCTCTTGGTGTTTTATATCCTCTCCTTTCATTATTTCCAGGTATTTGTATCCTGTCTCATCTATGTGTTTGATGCTATTCCCATCTGGTAGCTTTATCCCTTCAGTCCTTGTTACTTTGCCTTTTTGTATGATGACCAAGTCACATTTTTCTATTCCAAACTCCATCCTTATGTCCCCAGATACAATCCTTACAGCCTGAATCAGGGTATCTATTTCCTTGATGCTCTTACCATACAGCTTGATGTTTGTTGCTTCCTTTCTTGAGTTGGTACCCAGCATCCATCTTCTGCAGTACTTTTGTCATGGGAATCATGGCTACTACGAAGAGTAGTGGGGACAGTGAGTCACCTTGAAAGATCCCTCTTAGTTGGCTGTATAGTCTTTTCTGGTTGGTTGCGAGGAGTTTGTTCTGTTGGAATCCTTTACTCCTGTTCATGTACCGTTTGATCTTATGCGCTTTGTTTTATATCTTCTATTGTGTTGTTTAGTCCCTTTTCCTGTACTTTGTATTTCCCATTCATTTCTTCTCTTGTTTTCTTGTTTCTTAGCCTCTTTTCTACCATCCCTTTTACTTTACTCAAGTCAGATCTCATCGCCATGATTTGTTTTCCCAGGTGCCTTTTCCAGGGCGGTTGCTGTTTTGGTTTCTGTTGGGTTGGTTGTGATGTTAGTTTATTTGTGTTGTGGGCTTTCATGGAGGGGATCTTTGTTCTTTCTGTATCTGGCTCCATCCATTGGATGATCTTTTCCAACCATTCAGACATCTCTGTTACATCTTCGGTGTTTCCTCGTGTGTCGTTGTTTGGTAGCTCATCATTCCTGTCGTTTTCTGTCATCATCTCTTAGTTCGTCTTCTTGTCCTTCGTTGCTGGGTGTTATTTCTCTTTCCATATTATTATTATTATTATTATTATTATTATTATTATTATTATTATTATTATTATTATTATTATTATTATTCCTTGATAAATATCCTTTTATTATTATTATTATTATTATTATTATTATTATTATTATTATTATTTATTATTATTATTATTATTATTATTATTATTATTATTATTATTAATTCTGAAATGGTCAGAAGTCTGGTAGTCAATTTTGTTCACATAAAAAGACTTCAAGTCTAAAATGAAACTAATGAATAATATAATGCACACAATACAATCATTGATAACAGGTAGGTTAATAATATAATCTTTCATACTTCCAAATATTCACTGAGTATTTGTAAATGAACGCTACGAGAACTTAAAACCTAGAAATAATATACAATTCTGCGCGCTCGGCCTATGATACGTTGAGCATATGCCACCGACTTTTAGGAAGACTGCAATGTCAGAAATTAGTTTTATAATGATATGAGAAACCATATCCAGCAAAATCTTCCACTCTTGTTAAAATTAGAGGCAGCTTGCGCCACATTTACAATGAAAACTACAATAAATCATTGTCAGTGTTGCTGTTTCTAGAGCTCCACTATTGCCCTCTCCGACCATTCTCTCTTTTCTTCCGTGCAATATAGTCACATTTCCTTGGCGTTTCCTTTGCCGGGTTCCTGCAACGGTGATGTTATTGTCTTCGTTTCCCCGTAATGTCACCAGGTTATGTCTTGCGTATTGTGGAAGGGTGACCAAATTCGTCTTTTTTACTTTGTTAGAAAAAGAGTGAGTGTCGCTCTGTTTTTTTCACCAAGTATCAGATTTCCTAAGCCTAGTGTTGTGGAGCTTGTATTATATTCAGTGAAGCTAGAGCAGCATTGAGTATTTCTGGAGAGAGAGAGAGAGAGAGAGAGAGAGAGAGAGAGAGAGAGAGAGAGAGAGAGAGAGAATTGTTAAGTGAGCCAAAGAGATAAAAACACAAGAAGCTGAGGAGAGAGAGAGAGAGAGAGAGAGAGAGAGAGAGAGAGAGAGAGAGAGAGAGAGAGAGAGAGAGAGACTAATATAGTTAAAGAGCAACAAACAGAGAGACAGAATTGTACAGAGAGAGAGAGAGAGAGAGAGAGAGAGAGAGAGAGAGAGAGAGAGAGAGAGAGAGAGAGAGCACAACGTGGACGCTAAAGTCTAATTACGTTGTCTAAATATTATTCATTTAACTTTTCCTTCCTGTACTTAAATTCCAAAGTGTAGTGTAACAATGCACAGTCTTTAAAAAGTTCAGGGAAGGTCATAAAAGATTCATATATCCGGTATTTCCTTTAAGATAAGCAAGAATGAATTAACGGGTGTCCTTAAACCTGACTTGACCTGTCTCCAAAATAACTGATTGACCTCATTTTCTTTGAATGGTCCATTTTGCTCAAATTCCTTCTCCCAAATATAGTGTTTTCCATCAAGCTATGTTGGTAACAGGTCTCTCTCTCTCTCTCTCTCTCTCTCTCTCTCTCTCTCTCTCTCTCTCTCTCTCTCTCTCTCTCTCTCTCTTTGTCCTCCGTTTGTCTCACTTTAACTATCTAAGCCTCTCCCCCCTTCTCTCTCTCTCTCTCTCTCTCTCTTCCGTTTGTCTCACTTTAACTATCTAAGCTTCTCTCTTTCTCTCTCTCTCTCTCTCTCTCTCTCTCTCTCTCTCCGTTTTTTCTCACTTTAACTATCTAAACCTCTCCCCCTTTCTCTCTCTCTCTCTCTCTCTCTCTCTCTCTCTCTCTCTCTCTCTCTCTCTCCTCCGTTTGTCTCACTTTAACTATCTAAACCTCTCTCTCTCTCTCTCTCTCTCTCTCTCTCTCTCTCTCTCTCTCTCTCTCTCTCTCACAAGAGAAGAATGGGGAAAAACGCCGCTCAATGGAATTTTCACAGCTCCTAATTCTAGAACAAAGGCTTGGCAGGGCCGAACAAAAGAGGCCCCTCGGCTTTTTCTGAAGAAGGCGTCGGAGGAGAGGAAAGAAGGAGCATTGCACATGGAAAAGAAATTACATTTTACTGCATTAAAAAGATGTTGTTGGGATGGGAAGGCGCGGACGACGTTTTCTGTCGCTGTGGTCTTCAGTCAGGTTTGGTTCGTATAGAAAATGGAATGATGGAGTGGACTTTTGGTCAAGACCTGTGGTCTTTATCATCAAATACATATTGGGCAGATTGGAACGGTAAGGGAATTGCTGAAGCTATAATAATAATAACAATAATAATAATAATAATAATAATAATAATAATAATAATAATAATAATAATAATAATAATAATTTGTCCTGTTAAAAAGGAAGTCTGCATCGTGCAGTTATCTTGTGACACTGTTTTTGTTATATCTACAAGATTTCTCACCTGAACGTCGAGAGTGAATATCACCTGGTTTCTTTTACCAAAACATGTCATAAATATGTTGGAAACTTATTGCATACCTTTCTCAAACAAGTTGAAAACATTTCATAAACACACGTCAGCAATTTTATCACACTTATCATTAACAGGTTGAAAACATGTCATAAACACACAACAGCAATCTATCTCATACTTATCACTAACATGTTGAAAGCATGTCATACACACACGTTAGCAACTTATCTCATACTTATCACTAACAGGTTGAAAACATGCCATAAACACGTCATCAACTTATCTCATACTTATCACACATAGGTTGAAAACATGTCATAAACACACTTCGGCAACTTACTGCAAATTTATCACAAACAGGTTGAAAACATGTCATAAACAGACATCATCAACTTATCTCATATTCATCACAAACAGGTTGAAAATATGTCATAAGCACATCAAAAACTTATCTCATACATATCACAGTCGGGTTGAAGACAGCTATAAACACATGCTGGCAACTTATCTCATACTTATCACAAACAGGTTAAAAACATGTCTTAAATATGTCAGCAAATTATCTAAAACTGTTTGAAGACATGTCACAACCACATGTCAGCAACTTACTGCATGCTTATCACAAACAGGTTGAAAACATGTCATAAACACGTCGGCAACTTATCTCATGCTTATCACAAACAGGTTGAAAACATGTCTTATAAACACGCTAAGAATTTATCGCATACATATCACAAACTGGTTGAAAACAAGCCAACAACAGTGACTGGAGAACGCATCTTTGGCAAATCTTCGGTAATCATATTAAGCACTGGTTAGAATTACCATTAAGTCGTTGACTTTTATTAAGCCTGTTTATGACATGTATGCAACAAGTTACCGTCCTGTGTTCATGACATGTTTTACTGCTGTGTGAACGCACCCTTAGAAATCCTGTTACATGACCTTTCTGAACTTAATAATTCATTTGCTTTATCATGACGGTGAGAATGCGGATTCTGGCAGCAATAAAATTAAAGTTAATATTGCAGATCTCCTGGTAATGTATGAAAGCGCTCTTAATTATTTCTGAATTCGTAATCGCATTTATTAAGTGCTGTGTACAGAGATGAAAGAGTTTTACGTAACAATGAACTAGGACAAGCACAGAGAGAATTTAATACCTACTTTATACAAAAATTCATTGTTATTGTATTTTCGAAAACTTCCGAGCATCAAGCAACATAGTTTTCATGTTCCCTCAAATAAAATTTCCTTAATGTTGCATCAGCTTGAACAGATAACATAAATTTAGCATTTCACCAATTTACTAATAAAAATCGCAATTACTTCATCTGAAACAATGCATAGTTTCTCTATTGCATCTGCTTGAACCGAAATCACACAGTTAGCATTTTCAAGCAAAACCGGCAATTTATCTTGCCAATTTACTAAGATAAAATCGCAATTACTTTATCTGAAACTATGAAAACTTTCCCTGCCTGATTCCGTAAGGCGTCGCCGACACTGAATATGTAAATGCAATATTACATGAATTTTGGTTGACGTATTTTTACTTTTTTAGACATGATGAATTCGATTTGGCGGAAATAGGTTGAGTAAATTTGCTTGTTACGTCAAGAACTACATGACGAGATCAGGGTATTTTTCCTAGTGAGGACAAATGTATAAGAATTGTATTTAGCCTCAAGGCGATGTTTTTACTTAAGTGACAGATTATCCACAGCCATGAGAGAGAGAGAGAGAGAGAAAGGAAAAGAAAATTACTTAGACAGTTACGAAGAAGACAAGGAAGAAAATGAGAGCCCGAATGAAGAAAAAGAACAAAGACAGTGAGTTACAGAATAATGAAAAAGACAATGAAGACAATGAAGACAATGGTACACAGAGGAAAAAGAATAAAGGCAATGAGTAGCAGAATAGTAAAAAAAAAAAAAACAATAAAGACAGAGTCACAGTGAAGAAAAAAAGAAGAAATGCTTCCAAGAATAACGACAAAGACAATGAGAGACACAATGAGGTAAGAGGAAGAGAAAGACACCGAATCACAAAATAAAGAAAAAAGAAAAGACAAAAAACAAACAGGCAAATCCTATTTGCTACGTCAGCAACTTCTCAAAAAGACAAAACAAGTTAAGGACGTTTAGAGCTGAAACCATTCTTCAAGACCTTAATCGTTACTTAAGAAGGCATTACTAAAGCATCCCAGTTAAGTTCCGTCAAAGAAACGGCCGTGAGGACGTTACTTGGCGTTATTTGTCATAAGACGAACCGGAAAGGAGAGCTCTTTGTTCATTGTTATACAGAGTGTTTTGATAAAGTTTGCAAATTGAGTTATTCGAACGAGAAATTTGATAAATCTTACCTCTCAACAAATAACAACTAAACTTGAGTTAAATCCATATGTTAAGAAGTGCAAATATTCAACAAATGATCTAAAATAAGTAACAAATACATTTAAGTTAAATATAAATTGAAATAACTGCAAATATTTAACAAATTATAAAAAGATTATATTTCACCAATTATTTAAAATGAAATTTCAACATCTGAATAAATTATTTTACCAAGTAATGAGATTAAAGATCTGACCACTTATTTACAATATTCTAGCGACTATTTAGAATAAAAAACCAACTCCTGAATAAGGATAATATTTTACCTGCAACCTCAGGGAATTTTTTCACCAAATATGTAGGGGGACAATTTTTCCAACCATTTCCTGCTGGTAAGGAGTTATTTCCTAGAGACCTTCAGTGGAAGGGAAAAACGTGGAGGTTTCTTATGTTTCATTTTATTTTTTATATTATTTTCTATACCTATTATGGTCTGTTAACTTCAGAGAGGATTTTCTTAAGAGAGAGAGAGAGAGAGAGAGAGAGAGAGAGAGAGAGAGAGAGAGAGAGAGAGAGAGAGAGAGAGAGAGAGAGAGAGAGACTGATTGTGGTTAAGGCAATTTTACATGAATTACGTACATCATTCTCTAAATCATAATTCCGTGATGTTATTTACCTGAGAGAGAGAGAGAGAGAGAGAGAGAGAGAGAGAGAGAGAGAGAGAGAGAGAGAGAGAGAGAGAGAGTATGATGTTGGTTAAGGCAAATTTACCTGCATTACGTACATCATTTTCTAAATTATAACCTCGTGATATAAAAACTTAATTGGTTTACTCGTTCATATCCTAGAGCTGAGAGAGAGAGAGAGAGAGAGAGAGAGAGAGAGAGAGAGAGAGAGAGAGAGAGAGAGAGAGAGAGAGAGCCTGGACGGAGAGGGAAAAGAATCAGTCACCACACCTAGCAATCGAGAAACGACTGATTTTCATCGATAAAACTTCGGGAGTGGTAATGTAGCGAGTGGTAAAAATAAAAAGCAAGTATAAAACACGCCAAAGTTTCTTCGGCGCAATCGAGTTTTCTGTACAGCCGCTACAGCATATAATCAAGGCCACCGAAAATAAATCCATCTTCCGGTCTTCTCGGTATAATGTTGTATGAGCCGGGGCCAATGAAACTTTAACCACGGTCCAGTGGTGGCCTATACTATATCGTTGCCAGAAGCACGATTATGGTTAACTTTAACCTCAAATAAAATAAAAACTACTGAGGCTAGAGGGCTGCAATCTGGTATGTTTGATGATTGGAGGGTGGATGATCAACAAGCCAATTTGCAGCCCTCTAGCCTCAGTGGTTTCTAAGATCTGAGGGCGGACAGGAAAAGTGCAGAAGGATAGACAAAGCCTGCGCAATAGTTTTCTTTTACAGAAAACTAAAAATATAAACGTTTCTATAATTAATCTTTTCTGCCATTTTATCCGGAGAAATGCTCTTACACATTTAACTACTGATTAACTGAAATGATCCCGTATTATAAGGAACTTACAGATATGTTCTATATTCAAATATACACTATATGTTTACACCACCCATCCCCAAAGATATGAGTTAATATAAACTACAAATATGAATATAGAGGGTGAATCATTATTTTTCACCTCTTCCAGTTTGTTAGAAGGTTACGTTATTGCGTTATAATGATCCATAATGTACAATGTTACACTATTTCGTTATGCAGTGATCATTAACAAGAACTGAGGACTGTAAAGAGACAACATTGGCCACCAATTAATCAATTATCAACATTAGAAAGTTAATCTTTCTGTTTCGTTTTAATATTGAAATCATGAGAATTAAACCTACATTTTTTCTTGGGTGTAAGAACGTTTTGCAAACTTTTGTTATAAATAAAATATGACTGTCATTATAAAGATTACCCATAAAAGTATCAGTTGAGCAAACTACAAGTAATAATATTTTTTATTATCATGGGCAAATAACAGAAATAATACAAAGAACCTTTATGCCCTCTCCTTAGAATGATAAAAAAATGTAGACAAAAAATGGACCTCGTTAACTCCACTTAGCTTACATCCAATCTCGGCCAAAGTCATTCTATCCGAATAGGATTTTTTTCTCATCTTAAGAAGTCATCGAGCGATTGTTTGCTACCTCGGAGAGGCAATGGGCGTTAGAGGTGAGCCCTCGAAGAGATACTGAACGTAATGTCTTCTCTCTCGAATTCATACTGAGGAGTGAGGTCTAACATGAGGATTATATATTGTTAGATGTTTTATGCCTCGTAGAGGCACTGAGAAATATGTTAGGGGCCTCGAAGAGCTATTGGGAACGAAGTTTGGTTCCTCGTAGAGGTACTGACCGCGAAGCCAGGAGTATCCAAGAGGTACTGAAACACGGTGCCTCGCAAGCCCTAAAAGAGGCACAGAGCTCGAAGGGTTATTGGGAATGAACTCTGGTGCCTCGTAGAGGTACTAATGACCTCTGGTCACTCAAAGAGATACTGGCCAAGAGGTCAGCAGCGCCCAAGGGGCATTAAAAATAGTGCCTCTCTTAATCCCTAAAAAGAGGTACTGAAATCAAACAGTGATTGGGATCAAACTCTGGTGCCTCGTAGAGGTACTGACCACGAGGCATTAAACAGTGCCTCCTATAATCCCTAAAAGAGGCACTGAGCTCGAGACACGTGATACCCAGAAGGCGTGACCCCATTTACCCTAACTGGATAACCCGAGCATCTATTGGCCCATCGAACCCGTGACCGGATTGTTAAAAGCCATCGGCAGATCTCCCCAATTTGTAGGGGGATTTCCCTAACGAGAAATTAAATGGGGGAAAGGTTGCAATCTCTTCGGGTCGTGAAGTTATTTTATTCGTTTTTTAGGGTTTTTTTAAGCAAGATTGTTCATGTTTGTTTAGTTGTTATAATTGCTTAGTTATTTGGAAATTATCAGTTATTTGTTTTCTTAATTTTTGTGTACAGATATCCTCAGTGTTAAAATTGCTCTTAAATCTAGTAAGAAATGTCCATTATTGTTCTCAGCCGTGAGAGAATATATATGACTTGAAATAATCATGTATATACATATATAAAAAATCTATACACACCACACACACATATATAATATATATGTGCATGTATGTATGTATGTACGTAAGTACATTTATACAATAAATATGTGTGTGTGTTTATATATATATATATATATATATATATATATATATATATATATATATATATATATATATATATATATATATATATATATATATATACATATATATATATATATATATATATATATATATATGAATGTGTGCGTGTGTATGTATGTATGTATGTATATATTTGTGTACATACATAAAAACTTCCATTTCATAACACTAATACAAACCTGACGTATATTTTGTTAGAGTTGGCAGAGTAATTAGAATTCTGTCTTTTCCAACAAAGCCTCCATTGTTATTTTGGACGTAACTCCCTTGGACAGATCTGTCTGACGGTGATAGTACTCTCTCTCTCTCTCTCTCTCTCTCTCTCTCTCTCTCTCTCTCTCTCTCTCTACATGTATCACCACACCCGTAAAATTAATACGTCATCACTCCTCATACTTCATTCGAGGTTGAACATCTTCCACACAAATGAATACATCTGAAAGAGAGAGAGAGAGAGAGAGAGAGAGAGAGAGAGAGAGAGAGAGAGAGAGAGAGAGAGAGAGAGAGAGAGTTCGATGGTTCCCCAATCTATACCGCGCGCAGCGTATCATACAAAAATCAACTAAAATAAAAAAAAATACGGGAATGAATTTTTAGTCTCTCATGTTCCTTCTCGCCACTGCTCGCCTTCATCTACACCTGGGGGGGTGGCGGGTTCCCCTCCCCCTACCACACCCCTCCTCCTACGACACACTCCCCTAATACAACCCCCTCCTCCCACTACCCAGGTCCCAGGGTTCCATATTCCTCTCTAATTCCGTACCTCTGCCACTACCACTGTTTCGCCATATCGGATTGCGTTATTGGTTGATCAACGGATAAAATAAGGTGGCCGATGTAGAGAGAGAGAGAGAGAGAGAGAGAGAGAGAGAGAGAGAGAGAGAGAGAGAGGTGGTTAGACAGCATGAGATATACACACAAATATATATATAAATATTATATATATATATATATATATATATATATATATATATATATATATATATATATATATATTGTATATACACACATGCACACACACACACATATATATATATATAAATATATATATATATATATATATATATATATATATATATATATATATATATATATATTGTATATATACACACATTGTATATACACACACACATGCACACACAAACACATATATATATATATATATATATATATATATATATATATATATATATATATATATATATATATATATAAAAACAGCTACCTATTTACATATAAATATACATATACCTACAAGCGTACAAAAACAAGTTCTGGTAAAAGGTGTGTGTATTCTCTCTCTCTCTCTCTCTCTCTCTCTCTCTCTCTCTCTCTCTCTCTCTCTCTCTAAAAGAGGGAACAGGAACCTGCCATGCTTGGGTAGTTACCCTGACAAGTTATTATTACATATTCGGGAAAGAAAATATGTAACGGAGGAAGAAGGACAGAAAAGAAAAAGGATAAAAATACGAAATATCAGGAGAGGAACAGAGAGGGAAAGAGACAGAGGGGGACTGTAAAAGAGGGAAGGAAAGGGCTTGAGAACGAAGATAGATAGAGAAAGAAGGAGAAAAGGGGAGGGGGAAGAACGTGATAAAGTAAAGGAGAGATGAAAAAGCGTTAATATTCAACAGAGAGAGACGGATGAAATAGAGGAAAGTGCAACAGATGGGAAAAAAGATAATGGAGGAATAAATGTAATAGAGAACAATCGATAATAATAAGTGGAGATAGTAAAGAAAGTTGATGACTGAAAGAAAGGAAGAGAATTAATTGAGAGATATAAAACAGAGAACAGGAATTGAACAGGGAAAGATGAATAAGATAGATAAAGAAGTAATAAATCAAGAAAGAGGAATAGAAGATAATGATAAATAGGATACAATGAACGAAGAGAGAATAGGAAACAGAACGAGTCAGAGAGCCGGAAGAGATGAAAAAGGCAAACAGAGAAGTAATAAATAAGAAAAAGAGGAATAGAAGACAGGAAAGGTAGAAACAAGGACAATGAACAAAGAGGAAAAGACCATAGGGAGAATAGAAAATATAGAGAATAACTAAAACGGACTGCAGTAGAGGAAGAAGAAAACAGATGAAAGGAAGTGAATAGAAGGCGGGAAGTGTAAAAGAATGAACAACTACAAGAAATTAGAGGAGGGGAAATAAAACATAAGGAACGAGGAATGAAAGAAATAATATGTAAGTTGGAAAATAAAAAAAAAATTATGAAAAAGATTGCAAATATAATAATGGAACTGAAACTTAAAAGTTTGAAAAAAAATAAAATTTATTATTTTTTCATATATTTCCTGATTTTGTTTAGTTTATTGCTTTTATGGGGACTTACGAAGACGTATTACCGAAAAAACATCAAAGATAAAGAGAGGAACAACTAAAATAAACAAGGGAATGAGGAAGAGGAGAAAATAAGATAAAGCACAAACAGAAATAAGTGAGATTAAAATCTATGTGTTCTATTATGTAGATGTTTGTTTGTGCCTGAGAGAGAGAGAGAGAGAGAGAGAGAGAGAGAGAGAGAGAGAGAGAGAGAGAGAGAGATTTCTCAAACTCGTCTTTCTCTCCAACCTTTACTTATTTTTTCTTGGGGAGAGAGAGAGAGAGAGAGAGAGAGAGAGAGAGAGAGAGAGAGAGAGAGAGAGAGAGAGAGAGGTATTGATGTTTCGCCTATTTATTAAATATTCTCATTCTTTTGTATGTGCGTGAGTGTACGTATGAGAGAGAGAGAGAGAGAGAGAGAGAGAGAGAGAGAGAGAGAGAGAGAGAGAGAGCTCTGTTTTGTTCTGTCTTGTGAAAAACAATTTCCTTTGAGGACAACCGTTGAAAAAAGAGAATTTGAAAAAGAGAAACAGAAAGAAAGAAAGGGAGAGAGAGAGACAGAAACATCCAGATCACAGATCTTACAACCCACGCTCCTCCCCCTCCCCCCACCCGCCCACCAATCCTAAAAGCGACTCCCTTACGCCCTCGCGTCGTAAGGACGAAACTTATATACGAATTAGGAAGAACGTGTAATTATGCAATCTGGGAAACAAAACACGAAGTCTCCTGTGCCCTGGAAACTGTGGACAAAAGGAAACGAAACTGACTCTGTATCAGTTTCACCTGAGTTAAAGGGGTGACGCGTATACGCAAGAGGTAGTAGCGTGGGTTACGTTCTCGCTGAAATACGCGCCTACGTGCGCGAGCGCTCGCGAACTCTCTCGAAGGTGGCGGTGATACACTGTGATGAAATGATAGAATTCATTTGCATTTATCTTTATGGTAAAATGTCCTATCTGGTATTGCACGTATCTGCAGTGCCCTACAAGGTGATACATTATATCCCTTCTGCGATCCAGACAGCCAAAGAAGTCTAACGAAATTATTATTATTATTATTATTATTATTATTATTATTATTATTATTATTATTATTATTATTATTCAGGAGATGGACACTATTCATACGGAACAAGTCTACACCTTACACCTTCTGCCATAAAACGCATTTGCTTGTGACATAAAACAATTCTGTTAATTTTCCTTGTCCGTCACCTCTCTCTCTCTCTCTCTCTCTCTCTCTCTCTCTCTCTCTCTCTCTCTCTCTCTCTCATTAAACGAGCCCTAAATACAAGGCGAAATCTTTTTTCCGGTTCCGCGATCGGCTTATCATCCCCGATGGAAGTCCTGCGGACGAGATCTTCTCTTATAAGCATCGAGGGCTCTTCAATTGCTTCATTACAAAGGATTCTGATGAGTCGGTTCATCTCCTCTCTCTCTCTCTCTCTCTCTCTCTCTCTCTCTCTCTCTCTCTCTCTCTCTCTCTTTAAGAAGAATAAATTTCTCTCTCTCTTTCTCTCTCTCTTGAGAAGAATAAATTTCTCTCTCTCTCTCTCTCTCTCTCTCTCTCTCTCTCTCTCTCTCTCTCTCTCTCTCTTGAGGTGAATACATTTCTCTCTCTTTCTCTCTTGAGATGAAGACATCTCTCTCTCTCTCTCTCTCTCTCTCTCTCTCTCTCTCTCTCTCTCTCTCTCTCTCTCTTTCTTTGTCTTCAAGGGTGGGGCTCTCTTCTTGATTCTGCGAATATTTTTTTTTTGTTTTTGTTTTTCCAGAGAACTCAAGCTGTGGGTGATAGTCACTTACGTATTGATTGATTACCATCACTGTGGTCTATCTACCAGGTACCTAATGCACTTTATGGTCAGAGAAGAATAATGGCATTTCAAGGTGCTGGCCCTAAGGATGAAGGTTCGCTCAGGAATCGAACCTGGGAGGGGAAGGCAAGAGCCACTGAACCACAAGAGAGACAGGATGTGTATGTATGTATGTATGTATGTATGTATGTATGTATGTATGTATGTATAATATATATATATACATATACATATTCATGTGTATACGTCAATTTAAGCTTCAATTCTAAGTTCACCTTTAATTTCCATATTACAATTTTCTAGGAAAGAAAAAACTCAATAATAGTGCGTTCCACTCCAGTGAAATGTCATCAACAAATGTTGGCAATTTATTGCACATACATCACAAACAAGCTGAATACAAATCAACGACTTATTGGTAGTCATAACAAGTGGTTCATACAATTAACAGGCATTTGCCATAGAATCAGTCTCCACTTAAGTCGTAGACTTGTTGTCTACATGTTTATGATAAGTATGTTAGTGTTGCCAACATGTGTATATGACATGTTTTTGTAGTGTGGACGCACCTTAAGATACCAGTATATATGAGAAAGGTGGTTTTCTTGGTAATATGCATTAAGCTGAAGGTACAGGGCGAAGCTAACCAAGGGAAACCTGAATGAGGGAAATGAGATTAAGAGCGAGCTTGAGAGATAACCAGCGCAAGAAAGAGAGACGACGCAAAAAGAGACTGCGTAACAAAGAGACAGACTGCGCCAAAAAGAGACAGACTGCGCAAGAAACAGAGAGAGAGATAGAACGCGTCCTCTGACAGCAGATGACGTCACGATCGCAATGTATTACTGAGAAATGAGACTGACTAAAGGGCCGTACACACGATCAGTATTACTGTCATTAAAAATACTGTCATTATTTTGGTACCGTCAGTACACTAAACACACGTTCAGTATTTATTACTGAGTGAAGTGTCAGTACATTCGGTGACCGACATCGAGAGGTTGTCGCTATTGCGTTCTAGTAAAATGGGGAATAAAGAGAAAGCATGTATTGCTTTTATTTTGACTTTCTTGTCAAAGAGGAAACGGAACCGCAAGAAGTGGGTCAAAGACTGGCTTGCAAAACGGAAGATTACAGTCATTTAAACCTGTTAAATGAGATAAAAACTACAGATATGGAAGACTTTGCACATTATTTTCGGATGGTCGAAATACTCGTACTGTAAGTTGAAACAAACTTTTAGAAGAATACAGTTACGAGGGAAAGCATATCTGCCAATGAAAGACTGGCTATTCTCTCCGTTATCTGACAACTGGACGAAGTTTTTCCGACCTACGTTTTTCAGGAGTCATGGGAAAATCAACAATCAGCGGAACAGTACATGAAACATGTGAAGCTACAATTACTGTCCTCAAGGATTACATCAAGGTAAAGTAAGCATGAATAGGGTATTGATTCAGCATATTGTAGACATTATTTATTTAATGGTAATACATTTCATTAATTATCATTGCCCCCCTTCACCTAGAAAGTCATGGAAATATTGAGTCAATGGTTGTAATTGGGTCATGGAATTGTTTACTGGGTCCCACAACTCTGGTAAGCGACTATATAATAGAATAAAATCCTGAAGATTCTTTTTCTCTTCTTCCTTTCCTGCCATTGTAACTACCACAGCAGCTTGGATAGTACTGATGGGAATGACAGTACAGCGAACACAGCATCAGTAATATAAGGCCTGCCCAAATACTGATGACTGGATTTTGAAGTCAGTAACCACCATTTTGTGGTACTGATGGTACTTCAGTATGACGCACACACCGTCAGTATTACTGACAGTACACAAAATAATGACAGTAAAACTGATCGTGTGTACGGCCCTTAAGACTGATTCCGAGTTCAGCCGTGACGTTTTCGACACAATCTCGTCTGAGGTACCTTTAGTCTTGGTCTGACACGTGCCACATACACTTTTGTGTCCCGGACACAGCAAATCGATATTAGAGGCAGTTACTGATGCAAAGGTCGGCATATTTTGATTCTCTGATTCAACTCCACTTCTACTTCTTCTTCTTCTTCTTCTTCTTCTCCTTCTTCTTCTTCTTCTTCACTTGTTTACCTTGCTCTCGGGTAATGTGATCGAGCTGCCTCAAAAGTTGTTCTCCTTAAAGATGGATAATATTATACTGAATAAAACAAGATTAATATATAACTTTATATACAGCGAACACAAAACCCGTAACGACTTATATAATTTTTTCTTTAGTGGACATGAAAACATAGTGCCATGTCAACTTGCATTTATATTTATTCTTCTCTCTCTCTCTCTCTCTCTCTCTCTCTCTCTCTCTCTCTCTCTCTCTCTCTCTCTATGCGTTATATCTTAAACTGAAAAAAACAACTGCTTGTTACATAAAAATAATTTCCTATTAATTTCCATTTTTAGTAAACTCTCTCTCTCTCTCTCTCTCTCTCTCTCTCTCTCTCTCTCTCTCTCTCTCTCTCTCTCTCTCTCTCTCACCTCATACTGAAAAAATACAACATTTGCTTGTGACACAAAAAAATTCCTTCTCAATTTCCCTTTTAAATCACAGCTCTCTCTCTCTCTCTCTCTCTCTCTCTCTCTCTCTCTCTCTCTCTCTCTCTCTCTCTCTCTCTTCCCAAAATTCCTTTATACCTAGATTCTGTTGAGGTTTCTTCTTTCGAATGAACCTTTCTCGTTCCAACCTCAAATAAAGAGTTCATCTCTGCTTTGTAAATAAAAAATTAACAAAATGATCCTTGAACTCTCTGGCAAAGCAGCCTGCTGCCTCTTGATGAACTAAATGGATCTCTCTCTCTCTCTCTCTCTCTCTCTTTAGAAGGTCTCTGTAGTGGCTTTCTCTTTGTGTCTCTCTTTAGTCTGTAAAATTAATAAAGTGCTTGTAATTTAAAACTATTATGAAGATTTTCCTTTTAGATCAGCCGGCTTGCGGGATTGAACTGCCACAGACCTCTACGAAGTCCGGAGCTGCTCTCTCTCTCTCTCTCTCTCTCTCTCTCTCTCTCTCTCTTAATAAAGTCTCTCTCTCTCTCTCTCTCTCTCTCTCTCTCTCTCTCTCTCTCTCTCTCTCTCTCTCCTGTAAATTTATGCACATGGACACTCACGTATTCATTGATACAAATTCATGTTTAGGTTTATATATGCATATGTAGTTATTTAATGATATCTACATATGTATATGTAGTAATGTAATGATTTCTACATATGCATATGTAGTAGTTTATTGTAGAATACCATTTTAGAATGAAGAAAAACTAATTGCTCTAGTAAAATGCCTATCACTCGCAGGAAATTGAAAATATGTTAGTTATTTTGATAAGACAAGATTCGAACTTAAATGTTATTGTTTATATTAGATTAAGTAGGCCTTATGCCAGCACAGGTTCATGCTCGTGCAACTAGCCCGAGTTACGACAACTAAAACATCAACTGAAACTCAAAAAATATCTGGAAAATGTAACAACCAAATTTCAGTAGCAACTCAATGTTCAAACAATGTTTACAGCTGGTAAAATCTACGGTGAATAAATACACGCCACGCTTCACTATGTATCGTAAGCTATTCAAATTCTTCATCTGGCACAAATAAATATTGCCCAGAAATTAATATTTCATTTCATCACAAATAGCTTGAACCAAACATTAAAATATCTGTAGAAGCGACGTGAAATTTCCACTCATCCGTGAGAGAGAAATAACAAAGGAAGCACTGCTTTAGATATTCCCCTCTGGTGTCGCCACGACCAAAATATTATTAAATTCGCGTTTTAGCAAAGAGGATATGGAAATAAAAGAGCCCGAGCGAGGGAGATTTGCCAAAGTAGAATTAAGAGGTTTTTCACCGCATCGCAAAACCACTCCCACACAACTGGGGTTTCAATTCAGCAGAGAAGAATTCATTTAAATTCAGAGGCAGAATTGAATTTGTGTGTATTCCGGTCCACCAGCGAGGCGTTTTGGGCTTCTGTGATTTTTTTTTTTTTTTTTTTTTTTTTTTGAGTGTTTACATTTTGACTCTGATATGAGTCACGGGGGTGGGGAGAGTCACCTGCGATTCCTCCCCTCCCCCCTACCCAATTCCTACCCCCTCCAAACTTCCCTTCCCTACAATCGGATCCGCTTCCAAAGCAGGATTCGTATCATACCTTTGACTGAGGAGAAATGACCTCGCCAGACAAAAAGTTAATAATAATAATAATAATAATAATAATAATAATAATAATAATAATAATAATAATAATAATAATAATATATTATTATTATTATTATTATTATTATTATTATTATTATTATTATTATTATTATTGTTATTTCTACCTCACATCGAGTTCGAACTACTTCAGACTGAGAAATTTTCATAGGTCGTTGCAGCCAGTGTATCCAAAATACATAGTAACATATTCCTAGTAGTAGTAGTAGTATCAGTAGTATTAAGAGTATTAGTATCAACAGTAGTAGTTGTTGTGTTAGTAGCACTGTTGAAAATATGGAAAAGCAGTCAGCGTCTCCCGTTTCAACTTGACGCAAAGCAAGCGATTCGCAAATAGCTAGTGTACCCACGAAACCAAATAAATAAATAAATAAAATATCTTAATTAATTAATCATTTATGCATTTATGTATTCGTTTATTTATTGATTTATTAAATAATTAATCAATAACCGTTCATCTAATGCCTAGAGTGTTTAAGCTGACAGGTCGTGCACAATCAAATCGTAAAATCGATGAAATAAAGAGAATCAGTGTCTATACATAAAACTCTATGTATGATGTGTAGTAATAAACACCATTCCACTATCTCTCTCTCTCTCTCTCTCTCTCTCTCTCTCTCTAAATTAACCTTGGGCCAATGTTCATATCCCCTTCTTGCTCTCAAGTCCTTGTGACAGACAGTATACACGTACGGAACTCATAAATCTGATAGGCTAGACCAGATCAGACCTTTTAAAGAAATCCAAGATGGCTGATCCGCTGCCATTTTAAAGAGTCAGAGCGGATAAATCTGTTGTAAAGTCTGTGCATTTCCTTGCAATATATTTATATGTATATGTACTTTACCTTTCCGTATATATATAAAGGAAACCATCTAAAATGCAGTACATATACACGTTTATACAAAGACCTGTCATAACGGTTTGAATTTACATGCAACCTTTATACGCCATGTAGTATTGCTTCTCATTTTTAGTTAGATCTGAGCTCTCAAACCAAGCAGTGGTTTTCACCAAGAAACAATCGACGCTTTCCACTCGACTAATAAGTGTGTTTACGCAAACATGGTCTTCACAGAACATACATACGTAAATCACAAATAAGTTTGGCAACGAACACAAAGAACAATTGATTTGTCATAAGAAAATATAAATAAAAAACATAATTTTATCTTAATCACCACTATTTACCTGCATATTTTCACTGCAAGCCTTTCACTTAACACAAAGAACATTTTCCAAGCACCGTAAGTCTAGCGTAAAATTTCCTTTTCTGTATCATTAATTTCCAATGACCAAACTTTTTTTTCCTCGCTCAAGTCACTTTCCCCGACCAATTCTTGGTCTCCTCCACCTTCTCCAGTCTTTTCCAGCCAGGAATATTCCTGAAAAGAGGACCTCATTCCTAATTGTCCAAGTCTCTTCGAGTGGAACAAACTTGTAAGTGGAACCGTGATATTTCAGTAAGGAAAGCCACCTGAAATACTTAGTTCCATGTTCATATTGCTCTTTGCTATTCTCTGAGAGTTGTTGCACTGTCATTATTGTTGTTGTACTGTTGTTGTTTTGCTGTTTCTTTTTCTAGACCTCATTTTTAATTGTACAGGTCCCTTCGAGTAGAACAAACTTGTGACTGTAATTGTGTATTTCAGTAAAGAAAGTCACCTGATATGCATTTTTCATTGTTCATATTTTTCACTGCCATTCCCTAAGAGTTGTTGCACGGTTTTCCTCGTTGTTATTGCTAGTGTTGTTCCGTTGTTGCTTTTTTTTCAGGTAAACAACCTCCATTGTTACCACGCTTTCTTAACTTGCAAATCGTTTCTAAACGAAACTGTCAGCATTCCGATTCACTTGGACGTTTTCTTTCTAAACATCGAAACTTTCGTATCTTTTCAGTCCACAAAACGAATCACCCTGTATTTTATACACTACTTTTTCCACTCACTGTATTCACCATTCTTTATATTCTTTTGTGGTAAACTCACTATCATAGCCATTTCGTCCTCACTAGTTGAAACGTTCCACAGGTTACCTTGAGTTCTTCACTCGATTTTTTCATTGATCGGTTATATATATATTTGTATATATGTATACATACTGTATATATATATATATATATATATATATATATATATATATATATTATATATATATATATATATATATATATATATATATATATATATATCATATATATATATATATATATATATATATATATATATATATATATATATATATATATATATATATCTTGAGAAAGACTGACTGACAAACTGCTAGGCGTTTATAGATATTATTAATATGAACGTGCATAACCATGTGTGTATATATATATATATATATATATATATATATATATATATATATATATATATATATATATATATATATATATATATATATACGTTATATATATGTGTGTATGTGTAATTCTGCCTATATTAAAATGAAATTATCATCTCTTTCTCTCTCTCTATCTCTCTCTCGCAACGGAACTATATATCGAAATTCTATTAGCGTAGCAATTTCATCTTCCCATCAATCTGCGGCAGCGTTGCACACGTCAAGAAACTCATTCTCTAATATACAGAAAAGGCTTATTCTGAAATCGAGCAACATAACCTGTCCTTCATAATATTCACCTCTATGGTTATGACACTCTCTGTCTTCCTTTGTGTTTCCTGAATCGCTATCGTCAAACAAATCATGGAAGTACTTCCTAGACACTTACTCCCCTTGTAGCTGGATGTGTATAGCTATTATATGCCCGTCTCGGTTCCTCAGCCGCGAATGGGGATGGACAAATAAGAATAAGCCTTTCCGTTACAATGTGTTCGATCGTCATTTTGTTGTATCGTTTAATTTCTTTGCTAAAGCTACGAATTAAAATGTTTTGCCATTTCACGGGTTATACGGCGTATGAGAGCTTGCGAAGAGGCGTTACAGGACGACGTACACACACACACACACACGCACACACACACACACACACACAAAACACACACGCTAATTCAGAGATGAAATTGGAACCGCCCGTTACTAAGAAAAAATGGAGAGATTTAGGAACTGATGTAATCTATCTCTCCCATCTCATCGAATCTTCTGGTAGTATTTTAATTCCAGGAGAATATCTTTAACGCTGGGATGCTCTCTCTCTCTCTCTCTCTCTCTCTCTCTCTCTCTCTCTCTCTCTCTCTCTCACGCGAGGGGAATGTAAGCCTTCATGTTCTCTCCCAGACGAGGGGAATGTAAGCCTCTATGCAGAGAGAGAGAGAGAGAGAGAGAGAGAAGAGAGAGAGAGAGAGAGAGAGAGAGAGAGAGAGCATATCAACAGGTTGCTCACAGAGGTGAGGAGGAGGCTGCTGAGCGTAGCGAAGGGGGAGTGGGAGTCGGGGGAGGGGAAGTAGAAGGTGGAGGGAGGAGGAGGAGTAATGTCAGGGCGGGGATAGAATCAGGTAGAGAAACCATCTTGCTGGAGAAAGAGGCGATGGCCGGAGAGAGAGAGAGAGAGAGAGAGAGAGAGAGAGAGAGAGAGAGAGAGATAGTTGGCGGACGCTGGAAGGGGGAGGGAGGGAAGGGGGGAGGAAGGGGAGCTTCGAAGGTGGATGGGCGCCTGGGAGAGGAGGTAGGAATCGAAGGTGGTGGTCGTCGAGTTGCAGGAGGAGGAGGAGGAGGAGGAGGAGGAGGAGGAGGAGGAGGAGGAGGAGGAGGAGGAGGAGGAGGAGGAGAAGGAGGAGGAGGGAGAGGAGGAGGAACAGAAGGAGGAGGAGGGAGAGGAAGAGGGAGAGGAGGAGGGAGAGGAGGAGGAGGAGGAATGACCGAGGGCACGAGATGGAGTCGTTAAGGGGAGGGAAGGGGAAGAGGAATCCAAGCAGATGAGAGCTCTGGAATAATTCCATGACTGGAAAGGCGCCTGGAACAGATTCCCCAAACAGATTCACATCACAAGAATCCTTATTAGATTCCCCATCAAATTCCCCACCACCGGATTCCCCAAGTAATTCTTCATCACCAGAATCCCCACCACCAGATTCCCCATCCAATTCCCCGCCAACGGATTCTTCATCAAATTCCCCACCACCACCACCACCGCCTCGTGTTCTGCTAAACGGCGCCTCTGAGCACAAACAAACCCTTTCTCTCTCTCTCTCTCTCTCTCTCTCTCTCTCTCTCTCTCTCTCTCTCTCTCTCTCTCTCTCTCTCTGTGTGTTCAGAATTCCACATACTCGCTTCCACACTTACCTGGCTCTCTGATCTTAATTTCCTCTTATTTATTTATTATTATTCCCTCCTCTAATTCCCCTCGGGAGGATGAGAAAGATCCGTCGGCGGGAGGAGGCGATTTGCAAAGGGCGCCGTCGTTCCGTTTCGTCTTCTCTCGGAGGCTGGGAAGCAACAACTGGCTGAGTGATTCAACATCCACCGACACCAGCCTCCTCCCTCCTCCCTCCTCCTCCACAGGCACACATGTGGACGTACACGCACGCGCGCGCGCACGCACGGACACTCTCACGGACATAGACACGCTTAGCATACACATGATGATTGTCTCTCTCTCTCACTCATTCGCTCGTTCATTTGATCTCTCTCTCTCTCTCTCTCTCTCTCTCTCTCTCTCTCTCTCTCTCTCTCTCTCTCTTCTCTTTTTCTTTTTCACTTTCCGCATTGGTTTTCTCTCTCTCTCTCTCTCTCTCTCTCTCTCTCTCTCTCTCTCTCTCTCTCTCTCTGTCTTGAATATTCCCCGTCTCTTGTTCATTTATTAATTTCTGCTGTTTAGTATTTCATTGTTTCTATGGTAATATTATGTATATCAATATAACATTACTTATATAGTGCGTGTGTGTGTGTTTGTGTGTCTGTACGTGCGCGCGCTCACGTCAATGATTGTGCGTTTCCGTGTGCGTGCGTAAACCAAAAATGTATCTCACAATTGATACATTTCAAAATATCACCGTTTATACAACTCTTAACTTTATCACGAAAAATTGCAATGCAATAAAATCTACGGTAATTGCAACCCATATTTCAGTTACTCTTCGGTTACATACCGTACATTACTGTTTATGCTTGTAAATGTAAATATTATTCGCAAACTAATAAGATTTCGTTCTATGGGAATAGTGGTTACTTTCATTTCGTTATAAGTATCATAGATGTCACTTTTGAAACACCGCCAACCGATGGGTTCCATTTCAACAGAGTACCATCCTCTCCCGAGTAAATTTAAATATCTAATTACGGACACGAAACGGCTGCGTGATTTCTTAATTGATTCCAAAATCGTTCAAGACCTGCAAATTACCTGTCCAATTTTCATCCTGAATTAAAATTGGTTACGATATTAATGACAATCAGCAAATATATTTCTTGGTTTTTTTTTTCTGATAACTGATCTCTTCTTTCTGCATTTCCTATTACGTTCTGTTACCTCTTTCAAATGCATACCATAATATTGTTTGGAAGCTTGAATTCCAATTCAGTGGCCCATGTGATGGGTTTGTTCCATATGAATGGGGTTCATCTTCGGAATAATAATAATAATAATAATAATAATAATAATAATAATAATAATAATAATAATAATATTTACTATCCTGGGAATTAATTTTTCTGGAGAGGAACATTAAAGCGTTTCTTACAAAAAGAATAATAATAATAATAATAATAATAATAATAATAATAATAATAATAATAATAATAATAATAATAATAATAATAATAATATTTACTATCCTCAAAATTAATTTTCTCGAGAGGAACATTATGGTGTGTCTTACAAAAAAAGCGTAATAATAATAACAATAATACTCATCATCATCATCATCATCATCACCATCATCATTGTAATATCTACTATCCTGAAAATGAATTTTCTGGAGAGGAACAATATGGCGTCTCTTAACAAAAAAGAACATTAATAAGAACTATTTATTTTCTTTTTCCTCTACCTGATGCAATTTCCTATCCTAAGCCTTCTTCTAATTTTACTTACTGCTTTCTATCAGATACATCTTTTTTACTCCGTCACTCTCTTTATTATTTCTAGTTCCCTTTTCCTCAATGACATTTTCTACCATAATCCCTTGTTTTACAAATGTTTTCTTGCCTATGATACTTTGCCCCCAACGTTGTTTTATGACTGTTGAATGATAATAATAATAATAATAATAATAATAATAATAATAATAATAATAATAATAATAATAATAATAATAATAATAATAATAATAATGTTGTTTCATACATCGATTTCTTTTTGTTCATATGAATATTCATCTTCAAATTCTAATAATATTCTGTACCTAAAGTAATACATCACTTATAATCTCTATATATATTTGTTAACTTCCCGCCCACCCCTCTAAGCCACCGTAGGCCTAATATCATAAATTGGCTTCTTTAAGTACTTTTTTTTTTCATAGAAAGAGATCGGAAAGCCGTTTGTTACTAAAGCAGAAGAATAACCCTCGTTACTTTTCTGCTTCAAGCGAAGATGCAGTACATTACTATCCTGCAGCAGTTCTTCTTGTATTTTACTAATTCGTTGATATTATTATCTGTTTATTTAATAATCGATTAATTCAATTTTTATTTCTCTTCTAATAAATGATCTCTTCTTTCAGTATTTCCTGTTATAGTGTGCAAGTTCTTTCAAATGAACAACATAATATTCTTTGGAAGCTTGAATATCAAGTTAATGGCCCCTGTGGTGGGCTCGTTCCATATGAATAGGGTTCATCTTCTGAGTAATAATAATAATAATAATAATAATAATAATAATAATAATAATAATAATAATAATAATAATAATAATAATAATAATAATGTAAACGTACAACAACACCTTTTTAGACAAACTCTTGAAAAAGAACGCTCATAGTAATTGCGTATATAATTTTATCAAAATATGACAACGAGTTTACAATATTCATTGGATTAAAATGTTACTCCCAGCTAAATCTATTTAAGTTTGGTTTAGGTAACTTTGCTGAAGCTTACTGTCTTGTCTGTCGTTGGAAGAAAAACGATCAAAAATACGTTTTGTTTAAAAATAAAGCATTGATGTTTTTCAAAAAAAAAAAAAAAAAAAAAAAAAAAAATAATATATATATATATATATATATATATATATATATATATATACACATGTGTGTGTGTGTGCGTGTGTGTGTGTGTGTGTGAGTGTCTATACATTTATAATATAACTTATATGTATATATATACATATATATATATATATATATATATATATATATATATATATTTATATATATGAATGTTTAATTGACTGATTTTTCGGGCTGGTGACGCAACGTTTTCCATAAACTATTTATATGTACAAGTGTGTATTTGGGTCTGTTTCCCGATCTACAATACTTCTCACCTTCCACCTCTCTCTCTCTCTCTCTCTCTCTCTCTCTCTCGGCATCCGAGTGTAGAATTTCAAAAGATCATTCTCGGGGACGGTCACTCAATTGAATTCCTTTATGTCAGAATAAAAATGACATTCTTTTTATTTTTTTATGACGATTATGTCCTTATATGCCACATGCTCCTTTATCAATAGCAACATGAATAGCAACAGCAATGGCAATTTAAACTTCGCCAACAATAGTAATAGCTCCAAGCAATCGAATTAGCAATAGGAGTGACCCAAATATCAATAGCAGCAATGGTAATAACAAGCAATCGCTGTTTCCAAAGCAACTGTATGTAAAACAGTGAAAAGTACAGCAATGCCAATTGCTGTAAAAGCAATGACTGCTGTTTTTATTGTAGTTAATAATAATGTTTAATTACTTTTTTTTTGCTGTCAGGGTAATTATTAGTATCATTACAACCATCATTAATTCCTTCATCTGTTTCCACACCTTTATTGTCATGGTTTCGAAACCCCTCCCGATCGCCTGTCATGGTTTCCAAAAGGAGAGCTTATTGTCGGAGCAGATCTATGCTAATGAGGTGACGATAACGAGTATCACTCATTATGTTGTTGTTAGAGAGAGAGAGAGAGAGAGAGAGAGAGAGAGAGAGAGAGAGAGAGAGAGAGAATTTCTTCAGAGAGAGAGAGAGAGAAAGAGAGAGAATTCTTTCATGACAGAGAGAGAGAGAGAGAGAGAAGAATTTCTTTCAAAGTGACAAAGAGAGAGAGAGAGAGAGAGAGAGAGAGAGAGAGAGAGAGAGAGAGAGAATTTCTTTCATGACAAAGTGAGAGAGAGAGAGAGAGAGAGAGAGAGAGAGAGAGAGAGAGAGAGAGAGAGAGAGAATTTCTTTCATGACAAAGAGAGAGAGACAGACAGACAGACAGACTGAGAAAGATGCAGATAGACAGACAGACAAACAGAGAGAGAGAGAGAGAGAGAGAGACAGACAGACAGACAGAGAAAGATGCAGAGAGACAGACAGACAGACAAACAGA
>NC_089746.1:16914694-16939694 GCF_040412425.1 Macrobrachium rosenbergii
TCAACAGGTGTTGCCAGAATGCCAGAGGGAGGAAAGAGACAAACAGACATACAGACAGACAGGCAGACAAGAGAGACAGACGGGTTTTCTTAGAGTGTTTGCGTTGGAAATCTTTTATGTACATTTTTACTTTACAAGCCGCTATTTGTTTTGGATTGAAGTCTGTTTTTAATCTTTTTATTTACCTGTTTGTTTGTTTGTTTTGATTCAAAGGCGTCTCTTCTTATTACAGTACTCTAAAATTATTTAATTTATTATAAGGTCTTAAATTTGGCTTTTAAGTCATCAATATTTATCTCGTTTTCTATTGGTAATTGAGTGGATTATTATTATTTATAATAATGTATACAAATATCAATACGTATGAATAAAACATGCACAAACACACACACACACACACACACACATATATATATATATATATATATATATATATATATATATATATATATATATATATATATATATATATATATATATATATATATATATATAATAATATACATACATATATATATTGAAAGATCTGGGTTCGATCCTGATTTGTATATATATATATATATATATATATATATATATATATATATATATATATATATATATATATATATATATATATATATATATATATATATCCCCCAGTAATTGGGCAGCTACTTGAAATCTTAGCTTAATGATAAATAATATTGCCAAGACCAGGAAGAACATTCTTTATTGTACAAGCTTTCAGGTATAAAACTCATCATCAGGCTGAAAAAACCGACAAGGATGAGAATCAATAAAATTACAATAAAATTAATTTTTATAATAAATCTTCAGCAAAAATACTAACGAAATATATAAAATGAACAAGTAAATACAAACTAAAAGGGTGAGACGTAAAATAAAAACGAAAAATTAAAAACACAAACATAAAAATATGAAAATAAAACTAAAGTGAAATGTAAACAAACTACCACTCACAAAGTAAAATATTTAACGACCTAATTGAGTACCTACTATGAAATTACACAGATAGCTAGTTGAATACCAGACGAGTTGTTGTTCAATTCCAGCTTCATCTTTTTAATAGTCAGCGACTCTGAAATTAAAAGGTCCAGTCTATTTGAACAAAAGACAATGCCCGAAAATCCAGGTCAGTGAAAGGATGGTCCTGTGCTAAACTGTGTTCTCTAATGGCAGAAAAGGGTGGTTTGGAAAGGGAAACCTAGTTCTAATAGAAAGACCTCTGTGTTCCAAAATTCTGTGTCTGAGCCAGCGGGAACTAGATCCCATCACAGACCACACTGCGAACAAGTGAATAAGTAAACGACACAGGAATTAAGGTCCACAGGCAGAGTAGGCTTCTCTCTCAAAAGTGATCTTATTGTAAAGGATTACAGAAAACAAACCGGAAACTGATTTGAGGAAACAATGCTTAAGTATTTCTTGTAA
Source organism: Macrobrachium rosenbergii (assembly GCF_040412425.1). Lineage (NCBI taxonomy): Eukaryota > Metazoa > Arthropoda > Malacostraca > Decapoda > Palaemonidae > Macrobrachium > Macrobrachium rosenbergii. Next base: position 16,916,129 of record NC_089746.1, read on the forward strand.
CTTTTTCGGACCATATAGCTACTATGACCAAGGTAAGGCAATTTAATGTACTTTACATCTTTACTAGCAGTACTGTACACCAGTCTGGGACAAAACTTTTCATTTAAAAAATTTTTCAGAACTTTGTAAAATACAAAAATGGGATATGAGTTTTCAGAAAAATAATTCTGGAGGAAAACCATATCTTGATGAAATAAATTAAAATCACAACAAACATTGTAGGTTCTATTAATCAAAGTGCGTATTGAGTTCATCTTATACAACTTTGGCAAAAAACTGAGGTAATTCAATCCCAAGCCAGTAAAAGTACTTTTCCTATAAACAGAGTCTCAAATTTGCCACTATTTCTGTATACCTGTACATCTAAAAATGACAACTTATTATCCTGTTCCGTCTCACAAGTAAAAGAAATGTTAGAGTGACGAGAATTAAAATATTAAAAAAAAAATCAATTATCACATGTTGATTTGTTTTTTTAATATTTTAATTCTCGTCACCCTAACATTTCTTTTAGTTGTGAGACGGAACAGGATAATAAGTTGTCATTTTTAGATGTACAGGTATACAGAAATAGTGGCAAATTTGAGACCTCTGTTTATAGGAAAAGTACTTTTACTGGCTTGGGATTGAATTACCTCAGTTTTTTGCCAAAGTTGTATAAGATGAACTCAATACGCACTTTGATTAATAGAACCTACAATGTTTGTTGTGATTTTAATTTATTTCATCAAGATATGGGTTTCTCCAGAATTATTTTTCTGAAAACTCGTATCCCATTTTTGTATTTTACAAAGTTCTGAAAAATTTTTTAAATGAAAAGTTTTGTCCCAGACCGGTGTACAGTACTGCTAGTAAAGATGTAAAGTACATTAAATTGCCTTACCTTGGTCATAGTAGCTATATGGTCCGAAAAAGTTACAAGAAATACTTAAGCATTGTTTCCTCAAATCAGTTTCCGGTTTGTTTTCTGTAATCCTTTTACAATAAGATCACTTTTGAGAGAGAAGCCTACCCTGGCCTGTGGACCTTAATTCCTGTGTCGTTTACTTGTTCACTTGTTCGCAGTGTGGTCTGCGATACGTGGGATCTAGTTCCCGCTGGCTCAGACAAAGAATTTTGGAACACAGAGGTCTTTCTATTAGAACTAGGTTTCCCTTTCCAAACCACCCTTTTCTGCCATTAGAGAACACAGTTTAGCACAGGACCATCCTTTCACTGACCTGGATTTTCGGGTACTGTCTTTTGTTCAAATAGACTGACCTTTTAATTTCAGAGTCGCTGACTATTAAAAAGATGAAGCCGGAATTGAACAACAACTCGTCTGGTATTCAACTAGCTATCTGTAATTTCATAGTAGATACTCAATTAGGTCGTTAAATATTTTACTTTGTGAGTGGTAGTTTGTTTACATTTCACTTTAGTTTTATTTTCATATTTTTATGTTTGTGTTTTTAATTTTTCGTTATTTTACGTCTCACCCTTTTTAGTTTGTATTTACTTGTTCATTTTATATATTTCGTTAGTATTTTTGCTGAAGATTTATTATGACAATTCATTTTATTGTAATTTTATTGATTCTCATCCTTGTCGGTTTTTTCAGCCTGATGATGAGGTTTTATACCTCAAAGCTTGTACAATAAAGAATGTTCTTCCTGGTCTTGGCAATATTATTTATCATTATTATATATATATATATATATATATATATATATATATATATATATATATATATATATATATATATATATATATATATATAATATAAAATTTATATTTATATCTATACATACATATATAAAGACAAAATCCACGAAGGAAAGAGAAACAACGGAGCGCTGCAAGGCCTTTCGACGTTAGTCCTTTACTTAGCAGACTGCAGAAATATAAAAATAAGTTTACAAAGAAGGGTCGTATGAATGACAGATGGGGATTACAAAGGAAAAAATATGTAACCTGGAATCCAACACAATTCCAGTCTAGATATTAATCTTAGCCCTGGCATGTATTATTTGAACCCCCGTATAAGTAAAATGTTCAAAATGACCTAAAAGATAAATCACTGACTTGATTAAAAAATTAGTTTCCTTATATATTTTTTTATGTATTCGTATGTATGAAAAATTTTTTTTAATGTTCGCCCTGTAAAAATTGTTATAAGTCACTAAGTTGCTTATTTTTTATAACATTTTGTGATGGTCCGTCACCTTCCCTGCATAATCTTTTAATTGTCCTGTCCTTGCTTTTTGAGCCGTTGAGCTTAATCCTTTGAAAAATCTCTTATACATTAACCCTGTTTTGTTATGTCTGCTAATCCTTTAATTGTGTTGGATTCCAGGTACATATTTTTTCCTTTGTAATCCCCATCTGTCATTTATACGAGCCTTCTTTGTAAACTTATTTTTATATTTCTCCAGTCTGCTAAGTAAAGGACTGAGTCGAAAGGCCTCGCAGCACTCCGTTGTTTCTCTTTCCTTCGTGGACTTTGTCTTTATTTATACATTCATCACGTTCCATATTTTCGTGATCCATTTATACATACATATATATATATATATATATATATATATATATATATATATATATATATATATATACATACTGTATATATTTATATTTATATAATATTTATATAAAAATATAAATATAAATAAATATATATAATTATGTATATTTATATAAACTCTACCACTATGACCCACGTTGTCCATACTAAAAAGTTATAAAGGGCAGATTATTCTTAACAAACCGGCATACCTATTCTGCCTCATGAAACACTGCTGGATTCTTTGTGAAAAGTTATCACTCATATAAAATATAAAATGTTTTTCCTGTACGTTTAGAGCAGCCCCTTTTTTTAAAAGCACTGACATACATAGATATGCTAATTATAAATACAGTTGCTAATAATGTAATTGTATAAATGACACTTAGCTATTAAGAATACAAGAATTAACTAGTGAAACAAAACTATATTCCATTTTAAATTATTTTTAACAGTATTTTACCGTTGAATTCTGATGATCTTTTCAAACGTTTTACAAAGATTAAGATCACAGAGTACTTTTTACGCAAAGTCTACTAACATGTTCCTGTCGATTTGATGGATTCACCCATCCACAATTCCGAGTCGGAAAATTATGATTCCATTTTTTTCCCTGGAAGTCGATGGCCTTTCAAACTGCAATATGCAGGAATAAAGACTTAGCAAAGTCTTCATTCCTGTGAAGAGGTTTCGACTAATTTGCAACTTGGTATTGTCTGGATAAAGAGATTGACACAGACAGACAAATGTTCTCAGGTATATGTTGAATATACAAATACTCTATCTGTAGAATTGAATTGAATATAGAATTTAGGCCAAAGGTCAAGCACTGGGACCTATGAGGTCATTCAGCGCTGAAATGGAAATTGACAGTAAAAGGTTTGAAAGGTGTAACAGGAGGAAGACCTCGCAGTTGCACTATGACTCAATTGTTAGGAAAGGGTGGAAAGTAAGATGGAAGAAGGGAATATGAAAGGAGCTTTGGTAAAAGGAACGAAAGGAGTTGCACCTAGAGGACGAAGGAACGGTGCAAAGAACCTAAGTAATGCCTGCAGTGCACCACGTGAGGTGCACAGACGGCGCTAGCCCTCTTCGGGGAATACTCTATCTATAGGTATCTTGTACAATCTCATTAGGCAAATGACATTTCGGATGAATTATTCTGTTCACGGACAGATAATGTGAAAGCTTTTAACCTAAAATATGTCTGATGCTCCGTAAACTCCATTTATAGAGATAGCACGACAAATGATCACCAACTTCTTTCTCTCTCTCTCTCTCTCTCTCTCTCTCTCTCTCTCTCTCTCTCTCTCTCTCTCTCTCTCTATATATATATATATATATATATATATATATATATATATATATATATATATATATATATATATATATATATATATATATATGTATATATAATGTGTGTGCTATATATATATATATATATATATATATATATATATATATATATATATATATATATATAATGTGTGTGTTATATATATATATATATAATATGTGTATGTATATGTAAATATATATATATATATATATATGATGATAATGTGTGTGTGTGTATGTAAATGCAATGATGAGCATCTCACCAACAAGGATCTAGACTTCCATCATCTCTCCAACAAGGATCTCTCTCTCTCTCTCTCTCTCTCTCTCTCTCTCTCTCTCTCTCTCTTTTGCAGTGAGAGAGTGCAACCGTACATTTGCCCTGAACTCAACCAAGGGACACGACCCGGCAGCTTTAATGTCAGTAAGTCAACCGAGCCTCAGGCTCTGAACTTTCCATTTTAATTTTTTTTTTTTTTTTTAACTTTATTTGTAACTTTTCAATTTTATTATTTTTTTATTTCTTAAACTTTTATTTTTAATTTTTAAATTTTATTTAATTTTTTTAACTTTAATTTTTATTTTTTTAAATTTGGTTTTATTTTAACTTTTATTTTTTATTTTCTAATTTTAATTAATTCAATTTTATTCTAACTTTTATTTATAAGTTTTTTATTCTATCTAATTTTATCTAATTTCAACTTTTATTTATAATTATTTTTAAAATTTTGTTAATAACCCTTTAAAATTCTGTTGGCAAACATGCTTCCTTATGCTTTCTTGGGGGAAAATGGTAATGATTTTGCTATTAATAACAGAGCATCCTGATGCCGTGTTATAAGCAGTCTCTCTCTCTCTCTCTCTCTCTCTCTCTCTCTCTCTCTCTCTCTCTCTCTCTCTCTCTCAGTGCCTTTGTTGTTAATAAAAGGACACCGTGATGCTGTGTTAAAGGAGGCAGTCTCTCTCTCTCTCTCTCTCTCTCTCTCTCTCTCTCTCTCTCTCTCTCTCTCTCTCTCTCTCAATGCTTTTGATGTTGATAACAGGACACCGTGATGCTTGTTAAAAGCATCTCTCTCTCTCTCTCTCTCTCTCTCTCTCTCTCTCTCAATGCCTTTATCATTAATAACAAGAAACCATAATGCTTGTGTTTTAAGGTCTCTCTCTCTCTCTCTCTCTCTCTCTCTCTCTCTCTCTCTCTCTCTCTCTCTCTCTCAGCTAGGCAAAAGGAAACTTGAGAGAGAGAAAGCGAAGTGGCGGAAATGCCTCTGGCTGTTGAAGATAGAGACGATTATGAAGACAAAACGGGTCCTCGTTAAGTAATGAGTTTTGAAAACGAGTTTTTATTTGGGTCGTTTTGTTATGGAGAGAAGCTTTGCTTCGTTCACGATTTCTGTGCTTTAGCGAGTCCATAAATAAAACTGGTTTGTTGCTTGTAAGTGAATCAAATGAATGTGTGGATTCCCGTACGGTACTCGTACTGGTTTCCGAACGAGTTGGGTCTTGGACCTAATCAGACAATGTGTTCTACATTTAAATGTTTTAATCTTTCTCACTTTTTCAGTGACTCCAGTGATATATAATTAGAGTTAGAATATAAAATTTAGGCCTAGGCCAAGCGATGGGACCAATGTGGTCATTCAGCGCTAGAAATAATGTTAAAACAATCATTAGCAGAGGGTTGAGGAAAGTAAGATGGAAGAAAGAGAATATGAACGGAGGTATAGTACAAAGAATGAAAAGGGTTGCGGCTAGGGGTCTAAGGGACTCCGCAAAGAACCTCAAGTAACGCATACAGTGCACCGCGTGAGGTACACTTTGCCACTAACCCCGCCTAAGGGGCTCGAGTGATTATAAACATTCCCTAATTGAGAACCAATACTTAATGATTGCGACACGGGAAGTAAGATGGAAGGGAGAGAATACGAAAGGAGATACAGTAGCAGGAATGAAAGGGGTTGCAGCTTGGGGCCTAAGGGACGCCGCAAAGAACCTTAAGTAGCGCCTACAGCACACTGCAAGAGGTACACTGACATACTAACCCTTAGCCTAAGGGGCTAGGCGATCTAAATCGCCCCGCATTGAGAAACAATGCTTAAACGTTCAAACTTCCGCCTCTGATGACCTGTGATTAAACGTTTGATCTCGTTATGCGAAAACAGGTCACAATACCGCGCCATTGTGGCTTTGTAGAGGTCGAGGGAAGGTTATAGGCACGGCGGGCGTCGCAGCTCGAACGTAAATTAATGTGAGAACGTTTTTCTTTTTTTGGCGGGGCCACGTTTCAACATTTTGCAAATAGCTGCCAGTCGAAAACTGTAAGCTTTTGTTTTGCACATGGCTGACAATCCCAAAGCATCAGGCTTTTCTTTTAAGCAGGGGTGCCAGTCCCAGAATGCAATGCTTTTATTTGCACAGGGCTGACAATTCCAAGTTGCAAGATTTTGTTTTAAAAAGGGATGCCAGTCCCAAACTGCAAGACTTTTGTTTTGCCCATGGCTGACAATCCCAAAGCTGCAAGGCTTTTGTTTTGCCTATGGCTGACAATCCCAAAGCTGCAGGCTTTTGTTTAAAGCAGGGCTGACAATCACCCCCCAACCTTCAAGAAAACATGGCAGCCTTTAGCAGAGATATCATCTTACCTTCGCTCCTATAGAACATTAGCCTTAAAAACGTTAAAGCTTCTCCTACTAACGTCATAGAACGTTTTTTTTTTTTTGAGACCCTCTCAACGTTTTGCACAGGGCTGCCAATCCCCAGCTGCAGGCTTCTGTTTTTCCGCAGGGTTGCCAAGCCCCCACAACTTCGAGTAAACAAGGCAGCCTTTAGCGGAGATATCATCTTGATTTCCCCCAAAAAACGTTAAAACATCTCCAATTAACCTCACAGAAATAAATATAATAAAAACGTTCACCCTTCTACTTTCCCTCTAAGAGAAGAAAAATGTTTTTTCCCACCTCGCAATGGGAAAATAATAACTGAACAGGGTGACCTACATTTTGTTCTCAATGATTCTTTAATGAAGGTGGGAAGTTCGAGGCGTCACCCAACGCCCCAGATCTGTCTAAATGCGTTGTTGTTTTGATAAATTTATTTTTTTTTTATACCTCGTGTCGTATTTTTTTTATTTTTGCTTACGTATGAAACCACGTCATTCTGGAGTTCTAGCTGCAATGCGTGTTCGGTTTTATTTGCTTTCAAAAACATACATACACACACACAAACAGGTATATAAACACAGCAAAGGTGTGTTTTTTTTAAATCGTCTTTTAAGTACAATATGTTCTGGTCTGTTTAAATCTGCAATGTTCATCTAACAGCATAAAAAAAAACTATTGATTTTGGATGTTTCTTATTCCCATTCAGGTCATTCCAAATCACCTGACCCTAGAAGCTCCAGAATCCAGATTCTTACAGCTTCAAGTCTGTGACGTAAGGCTTAGGCCTAAGGGTTACTACGAATAGGCCTACGCTGCTTCTTTTGACACACTTTCCTTGTCCCTTTATAAGTAAATGACTGAACATCCTTCTAATAGCATAAAAAACAAATGAGTTTCGTTATTTTTCATCCCCCACTCGGGTCATTCCAGTTCACCTGACCTTAAAAGCTTCAGTTTCTCAGTTTCAAGTCTATGACGTAAGGCTTAGGCTAAAGGAGTGATGGTAACCTTTCTTGGTTCATATTAATGGAACTACGCTGTTGTTTTTTAATGCGTTTTTCTTGTTTCTTCATAGGCAAATGCTTGACCCTTCCATAAATCAATTTTCTTTCCTTCTTGTGCATTTGCAGATGTTTGATTTTCGTGTCAAGTCTATGAGATAAAGGATAGGCCTAAGGGTATGATGGCACCCTTTCTTGGTTCCTACGAATAGATGCTGCTTTTTTCACACATTTTTCTAGTTTATGTGAAAATGATGGACCCATCCATAAGTCAACTTCCTTTCCTTCCTGGTCCTTTGCAATTTTTTTTTTTAGTTCAAAGTCTATGATGTAATGTATAGACTATGCTGTTGTCTTTTAATAGATTTTTTCTACTTTATTCATAGGCAAATGCTTGGGCCCTTCATAAATCAACTTCCTTTCCTTCCTGTTCCTTTGCAGATGCTTGTTTTTAGTTTCAAGTGAATGATTTAAGCGATAGGCCTAAGGGTATGCTAACAACCTTTCTTGGTTCATACGACTAGATCTATGCTGCTTACACTTTTCTAGCCGTTTCTTACGCAAAAAATGAATGACCCTTCCATAAATCAACTCCCTTTCCTTCCTGTTCCTTTGCATATACTTGTTTTCAGTTTCAAGTCTATGACGTAAGTTATAGGCCTAAGGGTATGATGGCAATCTTTCTCAGTTCCAACGATTAAGCCTATGCTATTTTTTTATACATGTTTCTAGTCCTTCATAAGCAAATGCTTGACCTTTCCATAAATCAACTTCCTTTCCTTCCTGTTCCTTGGCAGACGCATGTTTTCAATTCTTCCTTAATCTTGGGACTCGTTCTCAATGCAGAAACGGACAGAATCCGTGAATAGGTCAAACAAAACTTGGTTCGTTTCTAGTTTTCCTTGACAACAACAGCAACAACTCTCTCTCTCTCTCTCTCTCTCTCTCTCTCTCTCTCTCTCTCTCTCTCTCTCTCTCTCTCGACATCGTTTATTCTTCTCCTCCTTTGCAAGAAAATTTTGAGGATAAGGAAATTGTTCCCGTATGATCTGTTAGGTTTGAGATGTGATGCATTCATCAGAATCATTTGCAAACGATTGCAACATTTCCTAATGAGTATTATGCTTTTCAGAGCAATTCCTTCCAATTCTTGAGGAAAATATTAGTCTTTGCGCAGAGCACTGTCGTCATTGTGTTACAGTTTAGATTATATATATATATATATATATATATATATATATATATATATATATATATATATATTTATATATATACATTTATATATATGCATACATATATAAACATATATACATATGTATACATACACACATAGATATATATTATATACATACATACATACATACATACATACATACATACATACATACATACATACATACATATACATATATACATATTTACACATTATATATATATATATATATATATATATATATATATATATATATTTATATATATATATATATATATATATATATATATATATATACATACGCACATACATCCCTCTCATCAGTCAAAACATTCTCCAGCGAAAAATTGCAGCTAAAGAAAACAAATACCATTGACGCAAACCTCCCGCCATATTTACTTCTATGTTTATATCTCACTCACCAAATCAGACTTTTATACAATTTGCTAAGAGCTAAGAGATTCCCAACAAGTGTCGCAATCAACGAGAACCCCAACAAAACCTGACGGCGACAACGAAGTAATAAGGTATCCTTAGAAAAATTACATGAACCCACGAAGTTTATACGTTGATATCCTATCGGTATCCTATTATCCTATCCAGTAAGATTTGGATTTGCATTACATTTCGTCTTAAGGAGTGAAAAGTGTCATCAACAAGTCAGAAACTTTTCGGATACACGTCACAAACAGGTTGGATACAAGTCATTTACAGCCTCATGAAGAGTCATATACAAGCTCTCTCTCTCTCTCTCTCTCTCTCTCTCTCTCTCTCTCTCTCTCTCTCTCTCTCTCTCTCTCTCAGTTCCTTTGTTATTAATAAGAAGACGCCATAATACTTGTGTTTTAAACTCTCTCTCTCTCTCTCTCTCTCTCTCTCTCTCTCTCTCTCTCTCTCTCTTTATTTACAAACCAACCGGTTCCAATGCCAGATCAACAAACCCAAGTTACGTAAATCAAAACACATCACTCTCTCTCTCTCTCTCTCTCTCTCTCTCTCTCTCAAAACCAAAGGGTTCCAGTGCTAAGTCATCAAACCCAAGTTACGTAAATCAAAACTCTCTCTCTCTCTCTCTCTCTCTCTCTCTCTCTCTCTCTCTCTCTCTCAAAGGAAGAGGGAAGCAAAGCAACGCACCACTGGGTCATTTGACCTCCTTTGGCCCAGTTGAATGATGAGTAATTTACGGCTCCTTCAACCTTTAATGGCGTGGATGAGATTTCGTGGGAATTCGGGAATGGGCCGGTGGGGGGGATAAGTGGATGAGTAATACCAGGAGGGAGGGGGTGGCCAAGAGTCGAGGGGGTGGGATGGGGGAAGGATTTTAATGCTTCCTCACTTTGTTTGTTTAGGTAATTGCCGAACTGAGGAATTAGGTTCATATATATATATATATATATATATATATATATATATATATATATATATATATATATATATATATAGAGAGAGAGAGAGAGAGAGAGAGAGAGAGAGAGAGAGAGAGATAGATTTAAGTAGATGAGATGATTGACTGGGTGCTTATCCTTTAGTAATAACATTATCACCATTAAGGCTTTTGCGTAAAACAGGGTCACTGAAGCAATAATAATAATAATAATAATAATAATAATAATAATAATAATAATAATAATAATAACATAACCCCAGTACGAGAACAGGACACCCAAATTCAACACCAGACCTCTCAACACCCAGCACTAGAGAGCTTCCGCAACAGGAACTTGCAGCAGGATATTATTGGAAACCGCGAGGCGATTTTGCAATTGCAAGACGCACCTGTGTTTGAGGAGACCTTGGGACGACTCCCGGAAGGCGAGTCAGCCCGAGTTGACTCGTTCGAGTCTTTCCTCTCCTCCCGTTTCCTACCTGGAAGTGATTTCTGGAAATGATTCCTGGGAGTGATGGAGTGACTCCTGGGAATGATTTCCGGGAATGATTCCTGGGAGTGACTCCTGGGAATGATTCCTTGGAGTGACTCCTGGGAATAATTCTTGGAAGTGACTCCTGGGAATGATTCCTAAGAGTGACTTCCTGGAGATGATTCCTGGGAGTGACTCCTGGGAATGATTTCCGGGAATGATTCCTGGGAGTGATTCCTGGGAATGATTCCTTGGAGTGACTCCTGGGGATAATTCTTGGAAGTGACTCCTGGGAATGATTCCTAAGAGTGACTTCCTGGAGATGATTCCTGGGAGTGACTCCTGGGAATGACTCCTGGGAGAGAGTCGAGAGAGAGATTCCTGGGAATGTTTCCCGGGAATGATTCCTGGGAGAGACTTCTGGGAGTGAATCGTAGGTAATTGGATAATTAGGCTTCTTTTGTTGCGTCAGGAAGGTGTATTAATTAGTCCAATTAGCGTACCGTGATTTAATTTGTTTGGGCTTGGGGGTCAAAATGGATTTACGTTTAGTTTGGTAGGTCGTACAAAACAAAACTCTCACAGACGCACACACGCAAACATACATACGCACACACAATACACACACACACACACACACACACACACACATATATATATATATATATATATATATATTTATATATATATATATCATATATAATAATATAATATATATATATATATATATATATATATATATATATATATATATATATATATATATATATATATATATATATATATATATATATAAATCACAACTTGAAATACACTCCTCAAAGACACTTTATCGAACGTTCAAACCCGTAGGATAATTCGGTCGTTACCATATAGTTGTTAAGCGGGGTAGTATTGAGCCAATTCAGATTACCGTTAATGGCCGTGATTCGCTGATACGTTGGTTGTTGATAGTGTCACACGAGCGTAGTTAATGTTTTCCATTATTTTACACAATTTGGACAATATTCTTTGTATATATATATACTTTACACCAGATTGTTACTGCTTTTTACTTTTCTGTAAAAGAAAACTGTTGTGCCGGCTTTGTCTGTCTGTCCGCACTTTTTCTGTCCTCCCTCAGATCTTCAAAACTACTGAGTCTAGAGCGCCGCAAATTGCTATGTTGATCATCCACCCTCCAATCATCAAACATACCAGATTGCAGCCCTCTAGCCTCAGTAGTTTTTTAATTTTATTTAAGGTTAAAGTTAGCCATAATCGTACGTCTGGCAACGATATAAGACAGGCCACCACCGGGCCGTAGTTAAAGTTTCACGGGCCGCTGCTCATGCAGCATTATACCGAGACCACCGAAAGATATATCTGTTTTCGGTGGCCTTGATTATACGCTGTACAGAAAACTCGATTGCGCCGAAGAAACTTCGGCGCATTTCTTACTAGTTTATAATTTGAATCAGTTAGATGAATAAAAAATAGTCTGATTGCATTTTAAAACTGGAGCCGTATTCAATTACAATACACTCGTATTACAGTTTGAGAAGTGCACAGAACTTACCTTTCTCAATGCAAGTAATTCCTTCTCACTTGTATATTCTCTTCTTTATTTACTTAGCAATTTCTTCTCTCTTGTCTTTTCTCTTCAGGATTCGGTCTATAACTGGTTCGTATCGTTCTATCTTTTTTTTTTTTTTTATCTCTCTGTCAATTCTTCATGTTTCGTTTCCAAGTGCTCATGAAGACTTTTTCAAGTATATTAGGATTATAACCTTTCCTAGTCTCATTAGCTTCTACAGGAGGTTTGGCGTTCTTCCAAAGCAGAACGGTCCTTTCTGTAGTTTCCCTTGAAGGAGGAACAGTGACAACCAACTCTGCATAGTTTCTGCTGAAGGTTTTGTGTCCCTTCAAAGCAGAAAGGTCCTTTCTGTAGTTTCCTTTGCAGCAGGTAGTGACAATCAACTTTGCAAGTTTATGTACTACAGGCGATCCTAGGTTATACCTTTCTGTAGTTTTCCCTGTAGCTGGTACAGTACAATCAACTTTGCACGATCACGTACTCAGACGTTCCCAGATAATACGTTTCTGTAGTTCCCCTGTAGCTGGTAAAGCGTCTATCAACTTTGCAAATTTGTAAACTCCAGAAGATCCAATCTTGCCTCTGACTTCTGATGAACATTTCAAGTAAATATGAGCTGTAGTGATGGTACAGTGACAATCAACTTTGCAAGTTATGTACTCCAGACGATCCCAGGTAACATTACTTTCAGCTACGAATCCGGCAGAATATTCTAAATAAATGCGAGCTGCAGCACTACGGTAGTCCTACAGGCCATTAACCCAGTGGAATCACTAAAACACACGCGGATACGTGAACAGTTACCGAGGTAGACTGAGTTACACACTACACAGTACCTCCTGTCCTGGCGCATAATATTGTCACTTGCTGCGTGGTTAGTTGTGACGTCACGGCGTGCGCGCATTTCCCATTCAACTCTGCAATTCGAGTTGGTAAGTGTGGTAACCGCGCTAATGTAGGGTTTCATTTCACTTAGTTCATCGACATTTCAGACAAAGCTCATCTATGCACGTCAAGTGTTTAAATGGGCCAATTACAAAAGACTATACATTTGATATCGTAATCGTTCATAACCGCTTAGCTTCGGAATTCCCTCTATGACTTGGTTTTTCCCGACTCCTTCGATTCGCACTCTTTAAAGGGCCAGTTTAAATGCAGAACGTTCGCAGTGCCTTCTGCTTTTACATGAAGATAATCCATTGGAGTGTTACAAGAAATTCAACTCCGTTTCTCAATGAGACGGAGAGTACGGATTCATTAGTCAAATGTATTTTCTCGCATTGAAGAAGTCTCTCACGTAATTCCTCCTCAGACCCAGTACATTTTTGACAGATTTCCGATGAGGACGGAAAGACGAGTTTTAATCAAAATGAATTTACTTCGCCTAATGCGTCTCTCCATTAGCAAAAGGGAGCACCTTATTGTTTCTCGTATCTTACCTGGCCGTTGTCCAGTTACGGGACTGTTTTCCAGTAACGAGATGTTTTCCAGTTACGAGATGTTTTCCAATCTCAGTTGCAGGACTGTTTTCCAGTTACGAGATATTTTCCAGTTACGAGATGTTTTCCAATCTCAGTTACAGGACTGTTTTCCAGTTACGAGATATTTTCCAGTTACGAGATGTTTTCCAATCTCAGTTACGGGACTGTTTTCCAGTTTATTTTCCAGTTACGAGATGTTTTCCAATCTCAGTTACAGGACTGTTTTCCAGTAACGAGATATTTTCCAGTTACGAGATGTTTTCCAATCTCAGTTACAGGACTGTTTTCCAGTTACGAGATATTTTCCAGTTACGAATCTCATTTTTTTCCAGTTACGAGATATTTTCCAGTTACGAGATGTTTCCAATCTCAGTTACAGGACTGTTTTCCAGTTACGAGATATTTTCCAGTTACGAGATGTTTTCCAATCTCAGTTACGGGACTGTTTTCCAGTTACGGGACTGTCTTCCAGTTACAGGACTGTTTTCCAGTTACGAGATGTTTTCCAGTTACGAGATGTCTCCCAGTCACGTGACCGTATTCCAGTTACAGTGACTGTCTTTCAGTTAAGTGACTGTTTTCCATGTACGGGACTGTCTTCCAGGTACATGAAAATTCTGGTGAATGATTTTCTGTCAGTTCATTGCAAGTTCTTGCACTGGAATGACCTAATTCACCACTAGTATATATATACATATATATATATATACACACACACATATATATGTGTGTGTGAGCCCGCGCGCGCGCGCGTGTGTGCGTGTGTATGTGTACTTTTATCTACTTCTAGGCGAATTATTATACAGGATCCTTTTCCTGAGGTAAACCACTGGTAATTCGTTTATCTTATGACCGTTAAGCGTTTTGATTGACACGTCTCCATCATCTTCATTTCAGCGAATTGTTCTTTATGGTCTTCTTGAACGTATTGTTGTACTGGGGAGCCACAGTGTTTAGTCATTCTTAGAAACCACAATACCCCATATTACGGTGCCTCAATTTCCAGGCCCATAGGGGAAAGCCGTCATTGCACCCATTGGATGGGTCGATATCGTACTTGGCTAGCACTCTCCTAGGCCCGCGTTCGATTCTCCGGCCGGCAAATGAAGAATTAGAGGAATTTATTTCTGGTGATAGAAATTCATTTTTCGTATACGTAAAATGTGGTTCGGATTCCACAATAAGCTGTAGGTCCCGTTGCTAGGTAACCAATTGGTTCTTAGCCACGTAAAATAAGTCTAATCGTTCGTGCCAGCCCTATGAGAGCTGTTAATCAGCTTAGTGGTCTGGTTAAACTAAGGTATACTTAGTGCACCCCATGCGGTGCACTGTAGGTTCTTTGCAGCTTGCCTTCGGCCCCTAGCTGCAACCCTTTTCGTTCCTTTTACTGTACCTCCTTTCATATTCTCTTTCTTCCATCTTACTTTCCACCCTCTCCTAACAATTGATTCATAGGGCAACTGCGAGGTTTTCCTCCTGTTACACCTTTCAAGCCTTTTACTGTCAATTTCCGTTTCAGCGCTGAATGGCCTTATAGGTCCCAGTACTTGGCCTTTGGCCTAAATTCTGTATTCAACTCAATTTCCAGTCGTATCGAGGAGCCACAATGTCTTGCCGTATCAAGGAGCCACGCTGTCTTGTCGTACTAAGGAGCCACAATGTCTCATTGTACTGAGGAGCAACTGTCTCATTGTACTAGAAGCCACAATGTCTTGTCGTCTTGAGGAGCCACAATGTCTCGTTGTACTAAGGAGCCACTGAGGAGCCACAATGTCTCGTTGTTCCAAGGAGCCACTATGTCTCATTGTACTAAGGAGCCACAATGTCTTGTCGTCTTGAGGAGCCACAATGTCTCGTTGTACTGAGGAGCCACTATGTCTCATTGTACTAAGGAGCTACAATGTCTTGTACCTAGGGGGAGCCACAATGTCTTAGTGTGTCAAGGAGCCACAATGTCTTATACTACTGAGGCGCCACATTTTATCGTATCGAGGAGCCACAATGCCTTCTCGTCTTCCGGAGCCACAATGCCTCGTCGTACTGAGGAGCCACAAAGTCTAATCATTCTTAGGATCCACAATATCTTATACTACTGAAGAGCCATAGTGTCTTCCCATATTGAGGAACAGTATATCACTCGTCTCGAAGAGCCACAATATCTTACCGTACTGAAGAGCCACAGCCCACAATTTCGTACTGAGAGCCACAACGTCACACTACCCAATACCGGAAGCTTGCTGATGACAACCTCTTCTGGAAATGTTGAAAATGTTGACTCTCATTAAGAGATAATGTAATGTTTCTCACTTTACAAAACATCGTATCGTATACCTATTTATCAACTTATTTACTTTTCATCCACTGTTTCTTTATTCATTTACTTGTCTAATCAATTGCATGTAATTTTACGCATTTATTTACATATCTTATTAAAGATAATGCGTAGGATCGTAAGGGAATTTATTTACTTATCTGATTAAGTAAAAATAATTGTACTAATTTATATACTTCTCTGATTAATCAAATGTAATTTTTGTAGAATCGTAAGTTAATTTCCATAACGAATCAATTGTAATTATATTGATTGATTTACTTACCTGATTAATTAAAAGTAATTTGTGTAGGATCGAAAGGTAATTTCCATAATCAATTAAATATAATTTTATTTGTGTAGGAACGTAGAGTAATTTCCATAATCAGTTAAATATAATTTTATGCATTTATTTACTTATCTGTAAAATTAAAAGTAATTTGCGTAGGCTCCTCAGGCAATCTCCATGATCAATTGAATATAATCTTACGCATTTACTTACCTGATTAATCAAATATAATTTATGTACGATCGTAAGGTAATTTGCACATAAGAAACAAGGCATTCTCAAAAGGAAATGTATTTAATTAAAATCTTTGCACTGTTTAGAAATCTTTCTGTACATGACATAAAAAATAGTTTCACTCGCTGGCGATGACAAAATTGGAACCAAGCTTCAATTACAGATCTTATTTATTCATCATGAAGAGCAAATACGAAAATATATATTTATATAATATTATATAATATATATCACGTTTCCTAGTATGTACATAAGTGTGACATTCTAATCCTAGGTATTGTTTACAAGTTTTATACAGCGGACGAAAAATCTACAGGATTATATCATACAGTAATATAATTATAACAACCTACAAAAATAACACGGTTTAATTAATCGCATTTTAAATCAAAGAACAGTGATTGCAGGTAAATATCCTCGTTCGGGAGAATCAATAACGAGTGTTTTTGTAGTTTTTTCTGCTTGCATTATGTTAAAGAAAAAAATTTTTTCGTAAATATTTTTTTTCCTTTGTCGTTATTGGGAGTCTCTTGGCCATCGTTTAATATTTAATTAAAGAGTATTTTATGAAATAAACCATTATGAAATATTATCACCATTAAAAGTTCATTGTTTTTCTGAGACATGGACAGTATATTTGCTTTCCTATATTAATTACAAATGTATGGCTTTCCTTTATCACTAGATTCTGTCAGCATTTTCTAAAATGCATAAAAGAATTTTGACACTCTGTATCATATCTTAATGTCATTTGGTTCTTAAACCAATAAAAATGCAGGACATTCAGTGTTCTTAAATAAATGTATGACATTTTGTTCTTCAATAAATAAAAAAAAATTGTGTAACTTCAATGTCGAAAAAAACTGTTAACAGGTTTATAAGCCAGTCACACAAAAATGTTATTGAGTTCTAAATACATTTTTTTTAAAGTATGACATCTGAATGTCACAAAAAACAATAATATAAATGTATAACATTTATGTGGAAATGTATGACATTTGTATGTCATGCAAAATAATTAGTGTATTCTTACATCAATAAAAAATTTATGACATTCTCCATTTATATAAAAACATAAATAATTATTTGTCATAATTATATCATAAAAAATATGACAGTAGATTCTTAGCTTAAAGATAAAAAAAATCACGACCTTATTTCATGGAAAAATAAGGGTAAATCCTCAATCACAATAAAAAACAAACGTAAATTTCCTTCTGCAAAAAAAAATGGACAATTTAAAATCACGGAAAAAATCACAGTAGCTCCCTCAATCACGATTATATTACATGACGTTCCTTAATTAAGGAGAAATTTCAAGAGGTGCCTTAATCCACTATAAATAGCTTTGTTAAATCAATGTACACGGAGTACTGTAGGTTCCCTAATCATATTAAGGAAAAAAAATATAATAAAAATTGACAAATGACGATAATGACGTTCTGGAACTATGGGTAAATGTCAGTGGCTACCTGTATCACAACTGAAAAGGCCTTGACATACCTGGATCACAGAAAATTACTGAAAATCCTATAAAGTCTGAATTACATTACTGTAGAAAGGTCTAGGATTTTCCTAGAAGCAACATTGGGGTCCCAAATCAATAACCCTAATAATAATTTCATGATATTTCTGAAAAATACAAAATTTCAGTGGATTCCTGTCAAAGAAAATATGTCAGGAGTATCCTGAACCATGGAGAAACGACAGTGGATTCCTAAATCATGAATTTTCCTGAATTATGATAAAAATGGCCAAGGCTTCATTACTTATCTTAAAAACACGAGGTTCCTATCTTCTGGTCAACGCGATTCAGAATCACAATTAGTGGAAACAGTAATATTCCTTCTTTAGTGGAAAATTATCTGGTTATTTAAACGTTTAAAAAAATCATTTAGTCCTTAAGTTATGAGGGGAAAAAATTATGAATACATAGACTCAGGATGCACATTCTTACCCAAGGCATAAGTCCCTCAATATTTTCGTTTATGATAAATATTAAGACGGTATCTTGACAGGAAAACTGCCACTGGTTCTGTGAACTGTCATTCTTCCATCGTGATAAATATAGCTTCAGTTCCATAATTACGGGAAAATTTTCCTTATGGATTCCATGATGAAGAAGCAGTCGACATTCGCTCCTTAGTCAAAAATTGCAGTGGTTTCCCTCATATACAAAATTGGCATTTAATGCTAATAGCAGAAAAAGTTATTGAGATCTTCAAGTATGAAAGGTAAGATATTTAGTTATTTAGATAAGTAAAAGGTTAAACATTTAACACGACAGCCGTGAAAATAAGGCATTGGCTCCCTTTACCCATGAAAATATGAGATCTAACTCACATTTGTGACAGAGATGAGAACTTGATTTTTCAAAGATGATTATTATGACAAATGGTTTTATAGAAGGCATAAGAAGGAGAGTTCATCTAAAATAAAATATGCTAGATAAACAAAAATAAATATATCAGCTGTGGAGCATAAAAAATTTTTACCTAAAATAAAATATGCCAGATAAACAAAAATAAATGTATCAGCTGCGGACGTAAGTGCATTTGGAATCCGCAATTGTCACAGAACTGTGCAATCTAATTTCTCATTACTAATAAAAGGTAACATTGAGTTTTTTCTCACATGGCAGAAAGATACGATTCCTGTTTCAGGTATCAATTATATAAAAGCTATAATGCATCGTTATCTAACCGTGACAAAATGAGACTCTGTTATCTAGAAAAAATAATCATAATTTTAATAAACTAGAAACTTTAGAAAAATGTAAAAATTTGTCTAAATAAAACCCAAAAGCAGGCCTTCTCGTCTTGTGCAAGTAACTGGAAATTCTTTAATAATTAAAAAATTGCCTGAATAAAACCCACTGTATCTAAAAAATAATCACAATTTTCATTAACTAGAAACCTTTGAATAATTAAAAAAATATGCCTATATAAAACCCGAAACTAAACCTTCTCCTCATCTTGTGTTAATACCTAAAAACTTTTGAATGATAAACCAAAACTAAATCTTCTTCTCCTCCTCTTGTGTAAATAGCTAAAACTTTCGAATAATTAAAAAACCGTCTAAATAGAACCAAAAAAGAATAATCACAATTTTAATCAACTAGACACTTTCCAATTGTCAAAAAAATCTAAACCTAAATAAAACCAAAACTAAACCTTCTTCTCTTCGTCTTGTGTCTCTGTCGGCTCCTCCAAATCCTCCGTCCTGGTGGAGATGAGAGCGATTTCTTCCTCCTCCTCTTCTCCTTCTTCGTGTTCCGCAGAAGACCCTAAACCCCCAATGGCTGCCATCCTACTCATCGACCTGCCGTCTTTAGGAGACGTCGTCACGTCCGTCAGGAAGACGTCGGAATCCTGCGGAGACGTCTCTCGGAGGGTGTTTAGAGTCACGGGGGGCGGTAGGGGCGCCGAAGACCCCAGGGAGCTGCTGGATTCGGGGGACGAGAAGCAGGACTGCAGAGGAGGCCGCGTCGTGCGTCTTCGGAGAGCCATCGTGTGACGGCGCCGCTGGTGGCGTTCGCGGAGTTCGGCCACGCCGTCGTATAGCGCCCGTCTGCCTTCGCCTCCTTTAGCAGATCCTCCTCCTCCTCCTGTGCCTTCTCTGCTGCCGTCGGAAGAGTAGAATTCTGAAATAAATTGAAGAAAGTTGTAGCAGAATCCAGAATCGTAAAACCATTCAGTTACTTTTCCATAAGTTTATTCAACTTTCAAATGACCAAAGGAAACTTAATAATATACGATATGCGGAGTAAAGGAGACAGGGATATTCAGTGTTACTTTGGTGGGGGGGGGGGTGAAGCCCCATCGGCCAGGTAAGGGCACAGCGCCCTTAAGTTAGGTTAGGAAGATAGCGTCTAATTAGGTCAGGATAAGGCATTCTAGGAAAGGTTAGGATTTCTCATGCCTACCTCTGCCTTCCGGTAATGCCCTTATACCAGATGCCACAAAGATCTGGTATCTGATCCTCATCTTGATAGGGTTCCTACGTATGCTGATGGGGGTAATTGTTTTGTAAAACCTTTAAGGTACTTATAAACAAGTTTATTCATCTTTCAAAAGAGCAAAGTAAACTGAATATTATAAGTTAATGCCCTCACACCTGATACTACAAAGATCTGGTATCTGTTCCTTATCCTGACAGGGTTCCTACGTATGCTGATTTACAATTGCTTTGTAAAACCGTCGAGGTACTTTTACACAAGTTTATTCAACTTTCAAAAGAGCAAAGAACACTAAATACTATAAGTTGATGCCCTTATACCTTATACTACAAAGATCTAGTATCTGGTCCTTATCCTGATAGGGTTCCTATGTGTGTTGACAGGTGGTAACTGGTTTAGATTGAGCAGGACAAGCATATCTGTCATCAGGCCTTAACTGTTCCTTCCTACTTTAACTGCCTCGTTTTCTTTGTTTCACTTTCGTTACAGTCTGTTACGTCAAACTCGGAACTTCGATAATTCCATATATATATATATATATATATATATATATATATATATATATATATATATATATATATATATATATATATATATATATATATATATATATGTATATATATATATGTATATATATGTGTGTGTGTGTGTATACAGTATATACATATACATATACACATTTATTTATATAAATATATGTATATATGTATATATATATATATATATATATATATATATATATATATATATATATATATATATTCTTTCTATTCCTTCTTCTCCATTATATTCATTTCCTTAGATAACATCTATAATTATCCCTTCCGTCCCAACGCCCTAGCTTCACAACTTTGTTTCAAAATTTCTGTCTCCATTTGTCAATTTCATCTACTTAATGCTTTTCCTTATCATTGCATCGTATGTAAAACTGTATGGTATGCAAGCATGTCAGTTCCATATACATAGAGTAAATACAAATCGTATAGATCTCATTGATTTCATTCACTGAACATTTATGTATGAAGAAACACGATGATAAATAGCCAGAATATAAAAAAATACTGTTGAAGAATACAAAAATGCTATTATCAAACGAATAGAAAAAAATAACTTTTAAAGAACCCATATAAAAATTTCAAAAATTGCAGATGGAGATTTCCTTATTCACTCTGAGAACAATGAAATGTTGTCCATGGAACGAGTCGGGAAGAGAGAGAGAGTTAGCTTGCCCAGGTAATTCCTGGGTGAGAGTGAGGCCGAGTGGAGAACGCCCTTGCTTTCCACTTGAGAGAGAGAGTCAGAAATTTATTTCTGTTCCACACGTGATTGTGTGTTGATGACTTAATCATATATATATATATATATGTGTGTGTGTATACAGTATATACATATACACATATTTATTTATATAAATATATAATATATGTTATATATATATATATATATAATATAGATTACCTATATATAAGAATATGCCGCCTGCAGGTGGAAAGATTAATTATCCACTGGGCCAAATTCTGGTTGGAACGTGTGTGTATGTGCATGTGTGTTGTGTGTTGATGTTTCTATATATATATGTATATATATATATATATATATATATATATATATATATATATATATATATATATATATATATATATATATATATATATATATATATATATACATATATATATATATATATATATATATATATATATATATATATATATATATATTCTTTCTATTCCTTATTCTCCATTATATTCATTTCCTTAGATAACATCTTAGTCCCATTCACAACTTTGTTTCAATTTCTGTCTCCATTTTCAACCCATCTACTTCATGCTTTTCCTTATCATTGCATGTATGTTATGTATGCCCATATACACAGAGTTACAAATAAGACTCATTGATTTCATTCACTTGAACATTTGTGCCCCAGATAAATAGCCTTAATGAAGAATACAAAATCTCCAACGAATGGAAAAAATACTTTGAACCCATATAACAACAAAAGGACGGGTCCCACACTTGAGAAACACGGAACAGGATATATGAGAGAGAGAGAGAGAGAGAGAGAGAGAGAGAGAGAGAGAGAGAGAGAAATTAATATGTAGATTATGTATGTATATGTATTAATGTATATGTATATGTATATGTATGTGTATAGGCCTTAAGTATATATATATGTATTGTTTGTGCCCCATGCCTTAATGAGACTGTATATGGATATATGTACATATATGTATGTGTATATGTATATGTATATGTACATATATATATATAATGATATATATATATATATATATATATATATATATATATATATATATATATATATATATATATATATATAATTAACTTATCACATACACAATTGTTCTGTGCATTAGTAGAGTGAATTTTTCTGAATAAATACTCCATTAGATACCATCCAGTTTGAATGAGGTCCTTTTAGTAAAATATATATATATATATATATATATATATATATATATATATATATATATATATATATATATATATATATATAGCCTATATATATATATATATATATATATGTATATATATATATATATATATATATATATATATATATATATATATATATATATATATATATAAATATATATATAATAGAGGATAAAACAGTTCCTGTTATAAAGGAAAAAATCAATTCGTATCATAAAGGATAAAATAATTCCTATAATAAAGTATAAAATAATTCCTGTTATGGAACATAATTATTTCATATTATAGAGGATAAGATAATTCTTAATGTAAAGAATAAAATCAATTTTATTATAAAGGATAAAATCATTCCTATTATAGATAAAATTATTCCTGTTATAAATGATAAAAGAATTCCTATCACATAGGATAAAATCATTCCTATCATAGATAAAATCATTCCTATTATAAAGGATGAAATAGTTCTTATTATAATAATTAAATAATTTCTATAACAGGGATAAATAATTCCTATAAAGCAGGATAAAATAATCAAAATCATTCCTATCAAAGGATTAAATAACTACCATTACAAAGCCTCTCTACTATCCTACATCCTATACACAGATCCTCACACACACACACACACACACACACACACACACAGTTCA
>NC_089746.1:16952194-16964694 GCF_040412425.1 Macrobrachium rosenbergii
TTTTACCTCTGGGATAAAAAAAAGAAAATGCTTTTTTTACCTCAGTGATAAAAAAAGCGCCTTTTTTTACCTCTGAGATAAGAAAAAAAAAAAAAGAAAACGACCTTTTTTCACCTCTGAGATAAAAAAAAAGTTACTTTTTTTTATCTCTGGGATCGAAAAAAAAAAACGACCTTTTTTCACTTCTGCGATAAAAAAAAAGACTCGGTTTTTTACCTCTGAGATAAAAAATAAAAGAAAACGACTTTTTTTCACCTCCCTCTCCTACTCGTTACCTTTATAACAAGGAGTGCAAGCGCTGCCTCGTGCAAACGACAACGAACACAAACAAAGACGACGACCACTTGCGCCAGAGACCATCATCTCTCGTCGTCCTGAGAACGGTAAGCGTTGTACCTGGGTCGTCCAGAAAAATGAAGAACACGTTGCGTTAGGATACCCCCTCTCGACAGGAACTACGTAGGTCCCTCGTACGAAGGAAGTTCCGTGAAAGATCTCTTTTGGGTCAAGGTCCTTCGCACGAAAGTTTCGTGCAGGATCTCTCTGGGGTCGAGGTCTCTTTAGGGTCAGGGGAAATTTCGTGAAGGATCTATTTAGGGTCAAGACCCTCCTCACGAAAGATTCGTAAATGTTCTCTCTGGGGCCAAGGTCCTTCGCACGAAGGAAGTTTCGTGAAGGAACTATTTGGGATCAAGGTCCTTCACACGAAAGTTGAAGGATCTCATGGCGCTTCTTTTATATTCAGATTAAAGGATGATCGCTTGAAATATGGGTCTATGATGATTATTACCGCTTACTTTTCTGAGATTTCGAAAGATCGAAGGACCTCGCTGTATCTCGCAAAGATAAAAAAGGATATCGTCTGAAAGATGGGTCTATAACTACTGTACATTTTTTTTCGGGGGCTCTTGAATCGCTGGGTCCAAGGTCATTATTTGAGGGACGTAAAACAAAGTGACTTTTACAAGTGATTTATAAGTGCTACTTTCATTTGTTCTGGAAATAAGTAACTTTAAATGCTTATTCATTTATTGGATAAAGAAAAATTACTTTCATAAGTGGCTTTAAGTGCTGCTTTCATCTGTTCTGGAAATAAGTGACTTAAAAATTGCTCTCACTGTTTCATGAAACGGTCAGTGCAAGAACCGTTTTCAAGTGTTGCCAGAAGTTTGGTTAGTGGATTACTAGATGTATTTCTGTGCGGCTGAAGTTTTCAGAAATGAGACTATCAGCTATTGCAAATAAGGAATGACGTAAATCTTGTAACCTGACAGAATTGGACAGTTTTTTCTTAAATTTACCTAAAAAAAAAAGGATATTTCCTTTTTCGCTTTTTCTTGAATTTATGGCCAAAAACGGAATTCCGTAGTCTGTATGCTAAGAAATTTGGATTTTGTCGAAAGCAATAGTAAGTTAATGTTGTCAATTAAAAATATTCTAATAATTAAGTAAAAATATTTTCAATGCTCTCAGATTGTCAACTATACGAAAAAGAACTTTATTTCAGATCTCCTAATTAATAAATATTTTATTTTCAGTCATGATTAATTTGGCAAAATTAGGGTTCCTGAAATTTAAAAACTTTTTATTACGGTTCAAAGTACTACCTTATTATGTCCAAATAACGTCAAAAATAAAATTTTCTTGAGAAAAGAAGTGGCGTCATTGTTTCAAAACAAAATATTTCTGTAAACAATTTTAAAATTATCAGAAACACAGTAACCTCTATCAAACAATGTTTCTATATTCAAATCACCAAACGTATTTTTTAAACATGCTAAACACTTACAAAAAAAATTATTATGATGTCTTTACTAAAACTACAATTATTGATTTCAAACGAAAATGTGAGCATGGATAATGATATGATAATGTTTCTCTCTCTCTCTCTCTCTCTCTCTCTCTCTCTCTCTCTCTCTCTCTCTATGGCATCATTACTTATAAAATTCCAGCCTCTACCTTCGTTCTCTCTCTCTCTCTCTCTCTCTCTCTCTCTCTCTCTCTCTCTCTCTCTCTCTCTCTCTCTCTCTCTCTCATACTTACGGCATCATTACTTATAAAATTCCATTCCAGCCATTAACTTCGTTCTCTCTCTCTCTCTCTCTCTCTCTCTCTCTCTCTCTCTCTCTCTCTCTCTCTCTCTCTCTTATGCTCGTGTGACGATTCGTACGAAATACAAGTAATCGGTTAATGGCTAATAATAATAATAATAATAATAATAATAATAATAATAATAATAATAATAATAATAATAATAATAAACAGGAAACAAACAAATCGAAAAATGCCATGAATTTTTCCAGGTTTGAAGTTTCGCAAAATAAAACATTAAAACGAAAAACAACTTTCACGGTCGAATGAAAATGCCGATGACAAAATTATCATGATAATAATCTAAATTATTCTAAAAAGATTAATGAATACACGCTCGAGTCTATCTATGGACGTCATTTGAGTCACTGCTTGTGAGTCTCACGAGTCTATGTGAGTCAGTGAGTCTATGTGGGTCAGTGGTCCTCTGGGAGTTCAATGATTCTTTTAGTGTTGTGTGAGTGTATGGTAATGTAATTCTGAATGTTACGTGGATTATTGAGTGCATATAAATTCACATAATGTGATTCTGAATGTTACGTGAATTACTGAGTGCATATAGAGTCACGTAATGTAATTCTGAATGTTACGTGAATTATTGAGTGCATATAAATTCACGTAATGTAATTCTGAATGTTACTTGAATTACCGAGTGCATATAAATTCACGTAGTGTAATTCTGAATGTTACGTGAATTATTAAGTATATATAAATTCACGTAATGTAATTATGAATGTTATGTGAATTAATTGATGTGTTTTGAATTTATGTAATGTTATTCTGAATGTTACGTGAATTAACGAGTGCTGTATAAATTCACGTAATGTAATTCTGAATGCCACGTGAATTAATGAGTGCTGTATGAATTCACGTATTGTAATCTGAATGTTACGTGAATTAATAAATGCTGTATGAATTTTTTCGATGTAATTCTGAATGTTACTTTGTTCAGTGAGTGATCTGAGTCCATGTAATGTAATTCAGAATGTTATATGAATTCCCGATTGCTGTATGAATGCTTGAAATGTGATTCTCAATGTTCCGTGGATCGTGTGTGCTATGTGACTCCATGTAATGTAATTCTGAACGGCATAGACAGATTAATGAGTGCTCTACAGGTACTTGTAATGTAATCAATGTAATCATGAATGTTACGCGAATCAGTGAGTGTGTGATGCTAAATTCACATCAATTATCGGGTGCTATGTGAATTCATGTAATGTTGTATGATACAGAATGAAAAAATAATATAAAACCAACGGGTGCTATACTTGTCTAATTCCACGTAATATCGAGTCCCTGTATATATATATATATATATATATATATATATATATATATATATATATATATATATATATATATATATATATATACATATATATATATATATATATATATATATATATATATATATATATATATATATATATATATATATATACACGTTACACACGAGTTTCACAGGTGCCAAAAAAACAAAAAACAAGTCAGCTTGTGCCTTAGAGAAGCTACCTGTTGATTTTCCCGGTCACCTGGGAGCGAGATAGCGCCCACCTTAACGACCTTCTGTCTTCAATGTACCTGTGAAGCTCCGAAGTCTATCGTTGTGGGTGGTTTGTGGGTGTGGGTAGAAATTGCAATGAGAGACGAGTTACACAGTAGCCTTTTTTTTTTGTGGGGGGTGGGGTTGTTAGAGGTTAGACATTCATGGGGTTAAAACGTAGCGCAAGAGTTGTAAGGCGATCTGGAAAGGTACATTTGACAATAAAAGCATTGCTTGGGATAAGGGGTTTTATTAAAAAAAAAACCCTCTGTGAGATTTGTTTACCTGCTTGGGAAGGTAAAGTGAAAGCAAAAAAGATCTAGAATTTTTTTTCTGTGGGAGAGGGTTAGACATTCATGGGTTTAAACATAACACAAGAATTGGAAGGCGATCTTGAAGGTACATTTTACAAAAGAAGCATTGCTTGGGATAAGGGTTTATTTTAAAACCCTCTGTGAGATTGTTTTACCTGCTTGGGAAGGCAAAGAGAACGCAAAAAAAAGACAGCTGGAAAAAGTTTCTTTTGTGGAGGAGAGAGAGAAACAACTAAACATTGCATGAAAGCTTTGCTTGAGAGGAAAGTCCATAACATTGTGATTTCATGTGACATATACATTAGAGAGCTTGAGGCAAAAAGGTTATACATTACATGGCTCTGTGAAAAGAGAGAAAATGATTAGGAAGACATACATATAGGCCTAACAGACGAACACTTGCTCTAAATCAGTTGAAACTGAGCACAAGGCATTGCAAGGTAAGCTCCTTTTCATACCTCAGTTCAGATATTAAGCCATGAAGCTAGGTAAGATAGATATAAAAAAAGACTATGGCCAGTTATTTCAATAAAGAAACTTATATCTGAAAAAAATAATATTTCCTAAAATGAAGAAACAATCAGACATATTAGCTAAGCACGGCACATGACCTCAGAAGCTTACAAGGACGTTATAAAAATTGCATAAAAAGTATAACTGATTTGCTGATTAACAACTGGTGGTAAGTATAGTTATTGGTGGACAGAAAATTCTCAGTCAGTTTGTTGGTTGGAAAGTATAAGCAAAGTATATATGCCTGACTCTAATAACAGCAACACCACAAAATAGCTGAATATATATTGATACGTATACTGCCTTAAAATGGAAGACTGCAGTATCTGCAAAAATACAAAACTGAGAAAAATGGTAGATACTGCAGTTGCAGTATCTACCATTTTTCAAGTTTTCCCTTGCTTTACTACTGATTTTCCAGATAATTCAAATGGGACCCCCTAAATAAAGCAATGAAGAATCATTCTGAAACTGCAGTAACTTGTGTATTAGTGTTTCACGAGCCCAATAGGTGGCATATCTCAATTTCGAAAATTTTGCATATACTGCAGTTTTCAGAAGTGACAGGCATTATATAATTACATTATTTCTTTGATGTTTACACAGTTTAATAAAGAGCGGCGTTGTTGATACAGATAGTTAATTCCGTTACAGTACAGAAATTAACACCTTTCATTTATACCGAGTAAGGAGTATTGGCAGAGAAACGGTCCTATTTATCAATAAACTTTGTCTCCATAAATAAGCACAAGACAGTGATAGTACATGTGTATGAATAATCCATATTTCCTTGAATAAATTGTCTTGGCTTCTGTATGGTCATTATGAACCACAACAACAACCATAATAATAATAATAATAATAATAATAATAATAATAATAATAATAATAATAATAAAATAATAATAATACAAAAGTAGCTCCAGGACTCATGCAGAAAAGTGTGCTACTAGAAATAGCGCACATAGTGAGAAAAGTGATGGACTCCTAAGGGGGCAGGATGCAACCCGCAACCCCACACCATAAAAACCACCCAGTCGAATAGGATGACTGCGATAGACCCCCCAAAAAATAAATAAATAAATAATAATAATAATAATAATAATAATAATAATAATAATAATAATAATAATAATAAAACTCTTTTACTTTCTAACACTATATCAACACTGCCTGAAGGCAAATTATTTTTGTCTGAATGCACATACAATTACTCTATGGACCTGGACCATTGAAGTAAACTTTTGTCAATACAAATACAAAATTTTCAAATTAAACCGTTTATCAATCTCACTGAGAGAGAGAGAGAGAGAGAGAGAGAGAGAGAGAGAGAGAGAGAGAGAGAGAGAGAGAGAGAGAGACTCACTTATTCAATATTCATGGCTTTACCCTTGAACCGTTTATCGTTCTCAACGGGGAGAGAGAGAGAGAGAGAGAGAGAGAGAGAGAGAGAGAGAGAGAGAGAGAGAGAGAGAGAGAGACTCATTTATTCAACATTTAAGGCTTTACCCGTGAACGGTTTATCATTCTCAACGGCGAGAGAGAGAGAGAGAGAGAGAGAGAGAGAGAGAGAGAGAGAGAGAGAGAGAGAGAGAGAGAGAGAGAGAGAGAGAGAGAGAGAGAGAGACTCATTTATTCAACATTCAAGGCTTTATCCCTGAACCGTTTATCATTCTCAACGCAAAGAGAGAGAGAGAAAGAAAGAGAGACTCATCTCCGAACTACAAAATATGTCTATGGGTACTTCGAACTTCTAATTAAAAGCTGAAACTCCTCACACCAAACAACTTCGGAAAATCTTAACGAACTTCCAATGAACCAATCAACTAGACTTTGCTCCCCCCCCCACTGTGTCTTTTCTTCAGAATTACGTGTTTGAACCGTGTTTGGATGGACTGAAGTTCGACCAGAAAGAAAACTTCTCAAAACTTACTGAGTGGTTTAGGTGTTTTTCAGAGTTCCTGATCGAGGAGGGATTGAACTAAAATTTCTTTGAGGAAACCATTTCAGAATCCTTTATCTACTGTATTTAGTATCCGTCTCCGTTTTATTGGAGTAAGACTTTTCTGAATGCAGAAAGGAACAGTATCTTAATAGTCTTAGGGCACCTTTTTAGTTTTCTGAAAAGAAAACTATTGTGCCGGCTTTGTCTGTCCGTTCACACTTTTTCTGCCCATGCTTTTTCTATCCGCAATCAGATCTTAAAAACTGCTGAGGCTAGAGGACTGCAAATTGGTATGTTGATCATCCATCCTGCAATCATCAAACATACTAAATTGCAGTCCTCTAGCATGTTTTTATTCTATTTAAGGTTAAAGTCAGCCATAATCGTACGTCTGGCAACGCTGTAGGACAGGCCACCACTGGGCCATGGCTGAAAGCTTCATGGGCCATAGCTCATACAGCATTATACACTGAACAGAAAATTCGATTGCGCCGAAGAATCTTCGGCGCATTTTTTACTTGTTTTACTTGGTCTTAAGAAACCTTTGAACTAATAAAAATATCTAAACCAAAGTCTTTGTCTTAAAACAGGACAGAAATGGGAAAAATATGTCTTTTTTCATCATCTTAATATTACCTAACATACCTAGACATTCCCTATCTTTATTCCACTTCCTAAATAAACGTTCATTAACTCCCCAGGAAGTTTACAACAGCCAAAAACTTTTGTCCCTTGAAGGAGTAGCGCAGAGAGAGAGAGAGAGAGAGAGAGAGAGAGAGAGAGAGAGAGAGAGAGAGGAAGTCATCCGCTTATCAAACTTGCTCCCCTGCCTCGACACAAGCTGTCAAAATTTCGAGGCAATGGATAACTTACGGTCTCTAAGGCAGTGGTTCTTAACCTGGGGTACCTGTGGGTACGAAACCTTAAACCTGGGGGTACGAGACATGATACCCATCAAGGTTTGTATCACTAACCCTTTTCATATGTTTGTATTGTATTTATATCGGATGGGGGTACGGGAAAATTTCCTGGGATATCGAGGGGTGCGGCCACCGAAAAATGTTAAGAGGCACTGCTCTAAGGGAAATTCTCCAGCGGGTGGTAACAGATGTATGCATCTTGAGAGATCGGAAAACCAAGAGATTGAAGATTTTCTTGCGAACTGAATTGAATATAGAATTTAGGCCAAAGGCCAAGCACCGAGACCTATGAGGTCATTTGGTGCTGAAACGGAAATCAACTGTAAAAGGTTTGAAAGGTGTAACAGGAGGAAAACCTCGCGGTTGCGCTATGAATCAAATGTTAGGAGAGGGTTGAGGAAAGTAAGATGGAAGAAAGAGAATGTGAAAGGAAGGAAAGTAAAAGGAACGAAAGGGGTTGTAGTAGCTAGGGGCCTAAGGAAGGGACGCTGCAAAGAACCTTAAGTAATGCCTACAGTGCACCGCATGAGGTGCACTGACGGCACTACCCCCACTACGGGGGAAGATTTTCTCGTGAGAAAAAGGAATACAGATTTGCTTGGACCTTCAGATTTTAGAAAGGGAGAACTATAAATGGCGATGATATAATTACAACGATGAATAATACAATTTCCAAACACAGATTCAACCTTCAACGGTTTTTTTAATATATAACAAGCCCACCAAAGGAGCCATTACCTTGAAATTCAAGCTTCCGAAGAGTATGGCGTTCATTATTAAGTAAGAGAAGGTAAAGGGAAGTTGCAGCAGCATTCAGTCAATTTTTTCGATGGCACTGTCCAAAATAATATCTACAGGACAAGCAATTGGCGAAGACTATTCGACATGAATTTCATTTTGTAATTCCGTTAAAAATATTAATTACGACCTCATGATTATATATTTCACAAGATTAGCATTATTATTGTTTTAATTTGAATCACTGTTGTTACTAGACACAATAGCAATTTAATTATGATTATTAGAGGGACTGAACGTAAAGTAACAGATTTCCTTAAAATTTAAGAAAATATGTATTTAAGGAAATTTAAGAAAATATGTATTTAAGGAAACTTAAGAAAATATGTATTGGAAGAAATTTAAGAAGATATGTACCTAAGGAAATTTAAGAAAATCCGTATTTGAGGAAATTTAAGTAAATATGTACTTAAGAAAATTTAAGAAAATATGTATTGGAGGAAATTTAAGAAAATGTGTACTTACGGAAATTGAAGAAAATATGTATTGGAGGAAATTCAAGAAAATATGTATTTAAGGAAATTTAAGGAAATATGTATCGGAGGAATTTTAAGAAAATATGTACTTAAGGAAATTTAAGAAAATACGTATTTGAGGAAATTTAATTAAATATGTACTTAAGAAAATACGTTTCTAAATTCTATGGACAGACTTCCATAGAATTCAAGTCTCAAAATATTCTCTAGACGGCAGCTTCCCTTAAAGTTTAAGCCACCACATCCCGCCTTAAAGAAAGGTTTCCCCAAAATCTGAGAAACAATACATGGCTTTGAGAACACACTGCCCTGAGTAACCAGCCTAAAATGGAAAACTGCAGTATCAGCAAAATTTTCGAAATTGAGATATGCCACCCATTGGGCTCGTGAAACACCAATACACAAGTTACTGCAGTTTCAGAATGATTCTTCAATGCTTTCCACGAGTACTCAGGCTAAGTCCCATTTGCAGTATCTGCAGAATCAGTAGTAAGGGAGTATCTGCCATTTTTCTCAGTTTTGTACTTTAGCAGATACACAGTCTTCCATTGTAGGGCAGGATACTTAGGTGACCTTTTGCATACCAATGCCATTGATACTCAACAAAAAAGAAGAGAAGGAGAAGGAGAATACTGAGTGATTTCTAAGAGGAAGACGGTAACGTAGAAACATCAGACAAACGATTATGTTTGATCAGTATAATACCCTGGGCTTTCTTCTTCTATTATGGATTTACAGAATTTAAACTGGGCTCTAATGAGAATTCTGTGTCATTCGTTTAAAGGAGCAAAGAGGAAAATATAAAGCCAGCAGTGGAACTGTATATTTATATATGCTATATGTATACAATATGTATATATATATACATATATACATACACACATATATACATATATAACATACATACATATATATACACAAATATATATATATATATAATGAGAGAGAGAGAGAGAGAGAGAGAGAGAGAGAGAGAGAGAGAGAGAGAGAGAGTCTCCCATTTTTATTTCCTATGTCCGTAGGAATTTACCTCCTGAGTCGGTTTGCTTACAAAAAAAAACATTTTTTATGGGTAAAAATATCTTTCAGTGAAGAAACACTAAGGAACTCCACAAGATAATTTATAGAGGCGCTCTTCCTTTAGGGATATAAGGGATTTTCGATCTTAAAGCCCCGGCTTACCACTGTTTTGGCGCAGAGGAAGAAAAATATAGTCTTGTAAAAAGTGGAAAATAGGTGAGAGAGTGAACTATTTTTTTATAGGAAGGATTTTCCCGTGTAAGTCCAGGGTTTACGTATGAGAGCTATTTATCTTTTTCTCCATGGTATAATAATAATAATAATAATAATAATAATAATAATAATAATAATAATAATAATAATAATAATAATAATAATGTAGAAATCCACAGTGATATCAGTGTAAATACTAGTGTGTATATATATATATATATATATATATATATATATATATATATATATATATATATATATATATATATATATATATATATATATATATATATATATATATATATATATATATATATATATATATATATATATATATATATATATATATATATATATATATATATATATATATATATATATATATATATATATATATATATATATATATATATATATATATATATATATATATATATATATATATATATATATATATACTATATATATATATATATATATATATATATATATATATATATATGTGTGTGTGTGTGTGTGTGTGTGTGTGTGTGTGTGTCTTAGTGTAAACGTTGATTGTGATATTTTCGTAAAGTAATAATAATAATAATAATAATAATAATAATAATAATAATAATAATAATAATAATAATAATAATTTTACTTGGAACTCCATCTCCTATAATTATAATTTGATAATAACTTCAAATTAGTCATTTTCACAATCCAGCAACTACTTAAGCAAGGACTTCTGAATCCTTTACCTACGAGTTTAAATAATCTTGAGAGAGAGAGAGAGAGAGAGAGAGAGAGAGAGAGAGAGAGAGAGAGAGAGAGAGAGAGAGAGAGAGCATCCTGTAGTATAACAATTCTACCGGAATAACTTTCTTAAGTGATCTAATTACATCACCTGTCGCCTTCTGCCCAATCGACCATAGGAAGGATTATCGCTAGGATTAATCTCTGAAGTTCTTCGATTAAGCATGAGGTGGAAGAACCCAGTCAGCTTCTACTTTGCATATGTGTGTATGTGCATATATATATATATATATATATATATATATATATATATATATATATATATATATATATATAGTAATATAATTATATTATATATATAAATATATATATATATATATATATATATATATATATATATATATATATA
Organism: Macrobrachium rosenbergii; assembly: GCF_040412425.1. NCBI lineage: Eukaryota > Metazoa > Arthropoda > Malacostraca > Decapoda > Palaemonidae > Macrobrachium > Macrobrachium rosenbergii. The sequence continues at coordinate 16,963,178 of NC_089746.1, forward strand.
TATATATATATTCTAACCAACAAACTAAACGGTGCCTTTCTTAGTAACCTTTCCAGCCACCAAACTAACCAGGTCCACCAATTCTTAGAATCGCAAGCAACAACACAAACAAACAACAACAACAACAAAGAAACAATTTACCTTATTATAAGGGTTGTCCCTGAACGCCCTCCGCAGCGTCTGCCTCGCCTCCCTAGACCTCTTCAGGGCCTCCGAAGTCGCCGACGAGTCGCGTTCGCCCTCAGGCGCCTCCTCCAGCTGGTGGGGGTGGTTTGGGTACGCCTCGCTGCTGATGCTTCTGTCGATGGAGCCGACGCGGCGGGAGCTGTGCCGCCCGTTGAAGATGGAAAGAGAGCCCGTCCTCTTCTTGCGGAGCTGCACGCTGGAAGGAGTACGCCAAGGAGAGCAGCTAGTGTCCATGTAAATACTGGATTTGTGTGGATTTCTCTTTGGTTACCTATTATATTTGTGTGTTTTTTTTGGGGGGGTTAAGTATTATATTTGTGTGGGTTCTTTTGGGGTTGAGTATATATTTGTGTGGGTTCTTTTTGGGTTAAGTATTATATTTGTGTGGGCTCTTTTTGGGATAAGTATTACATTTGCGTGGGTTCTTTTGGGGTTAAGTATTATTTTTGTGTGGGTTCTTTTTGGGTTAAGTATTATATTTGCGTGGGTTCTTTTGGAGTTAAGTATTATATTTGTGTGGGTTCTTTTGGGGTTAAGTACTATATTTGTGTGGGTTCTTTTCAGGTTAAGTATTACATTTGTGTGGGTTCTTTTTGGGTTAAGTATTATATTTGTGTGGGTTCTTTTTGGGTTTATTATATTTGTGTGGGTTCTTTTGGGGTTAAGTATTATATTTGTGTGGGTTCTTTTGGGGTTAAGTATTATATTTGTGTGGGTTCTTTTAGGGTAAGTATTATATTTGTGTGTGTTCTTTTGGGGTTAAGTATTATATTTGTGTGGGTTCTTTTTGGGTTAAATATTATATTTGTGTGGGTTCTTTTTGGGTTAAGTATTATATTTGTGTGGGTTCTTTTGGGGTTAAGTATTATATTTGTGTGGGTTCTTTTTGGGTTAAATATTATATTTGTGTAGGTTCTTTTTGGGTTAAGCATTGTATTTGTGTGGGTTCTTTTTGGGTTAAGTATTATATTTGTGTGGGTTCTTTTTTGGGGTTAAGTATTATATTTGTATGGGTTCTTTTTGGGTTAAGTATTACATTTGTGTGGGTTATATTTGGGTACATATTACAATTGTGTAGGTTACTTCATTTGTGTGGATTTCTCTTTTTAGTTTATGTATCACATTTGTGTATGCTATTTTTGTTTAGGTGATACAGTTCTGTGAGTTACTTCTGGTTAGGTATCACATGTGTGTGGGTTATTTTTGGTTACCTATTATATTTGTGTGGGTTATTTTTGGTTACTTATTACATTTTATGGGTTATTTTTGGGTACGTTCTACATTTATGTGGGTTATTTTTAGGGTACGTATTACATTTGTGTGTATTTCAT
>NC_089746.1:16969694-16994694 GCF_040412425.1 Macrobrachium rosenbergii
ATTCATCAAGGGTTGCAAGAGAAGTCCTACGGAAATTTAGGTGGGAAACTCTTCCACATCCTCCTTATAGTCCTGATCTTGCTCCTTCAGATTTTTTCCTGTTCCCAAAACTCAAGGAACACGTAAGAGGAGTCCGGTTTGAATCTTTGGATGCTGCTAAACATGCAGTTTCAACATGGTTTAATAGAAAGGCCCCAAATTTCTACAAAGAAGGGTTGCAGAGGTGGAAACAGCGCCTTGAAAAGTGTATAGAGTTAGATGGTAGATATGTAGAAAAATGATGTTTGAATATCCTTAAATAAAGAGTATATTGAATTTTTCCTGAACTTTTTGACTTACTCTATATATATATATATATATATATATATATAGAGAGAGAGAGAGAGAGAGAGAGAGAGAGAGAGAGAGAGAGAGAGAGAGAGAGAGAGATTTCTTTCATGACAGAGAGAGAGAGAGAGAGGGAGAGAGATTTGTTTCACGAGAGAGAGAGAGAGAGAGAGAGAGAGAGAGAGAGAGAGAGAGAGAGAGAGAGAGCAGCCATCAACATCAATGGTTACATGGTTATAGTTACATTAGCTAATACTATTAATACCATTTCTACTACTACTACTACTACTACTACCACTGCTACAGCTGCTACCGCGACTCACCTGGGCTCCATCATGACCTGTTCCTTGAGGGAAGGAGAGAGAGAATTCGAACGGGCCAACTTGGCCCGGGCGGCTTCGGTCTTACACAGAGGCTTCACGTGGTCCTCGATCATGGCCACTGGACCATAGAGGTGGGCGTAGTGCTCGCTGAAATTAGAATTTTAAAAAGGTCATAGAAAAATAATCATTTTCTTACGGTCAGGGAGAAGTAATAATTTCCTTAAGTTCACAGACAAACAATCGTTTTCTGAAGGTCAGAGAGAAATAACAATTTTCTTAAGATCATTAAAAAATCATAATTTTCTTAAGATCATACAAAAAATAATAATTTTCTTAAGTTCCTGAAAAAATAATAATTTTCTTACGGTCATAGAGAAATAATCATTTTCTTAAGGTCAGAGAAAAATAATCATTTTCTTTGGGTCATAGAAAAATAATAATGATAATGTTCTTTCAGTCATAAATATGACAGGCAAGAATTCCAGAGAAGTTATGGCTGTATCTCTATGTAGCACAGGTTTTTATGAAGGTCTTATAAAGATAATAAAAATGTTCCTCTACATGAATAGCATATTCAACCAAATAATTCTGAGTATTACACTAGAATTTCTGTATTTCTTGGTATAATCTTTTGGAAATAACCATAAAATCTTCAAAGATAATGTTAGAAAATCCTTGAACTGTAAATTCCAGTCATCTGTTATACGAATTTGTTTGAGTTTTTCAATAATAAATAATAAGAAATTTTAAGGGATAAGTCGTGTTCCTGTTCTATGAAATTAATTGAATTTATAAATGTAAATAACTGGAAATACTCAATAAATATAAATGTCTCCATATTCATGAGAACAGTCTGCAAATATGCACTAATAAAACCCTCAAGTCTTCACGTACTGAAAGCAAAATGAATAAGGCTTGGCGTTTAATCCCAACGTTCATATTTATTATATTCACTATATTAACTATATTATATCGTATTTCATCCTCATTATATATATATATATATATATATATATATATATATATATATATATATATATCCTACACAAGGATATGCAAACAGAAAATAGGTACGAGTCCTGTAAAGCGAAAGGCATCAGTTTATATTTGTCTCCCCTTTAGATGTTATTAAAGAAAACGGACAGCATCTATTTCTTTTGACATGCATTTCTCGGGGTGCAGTTTAGTAAATTTACGACTTATGGCTATTCCTTTTTAACTAGAAGGATCATCTATGTATTTATCTTCACTGATAAAACTATTTTCATTGTATAAGATATTAATATGAAAATTAATAACTAATTTTGACTATTTAAGGAATTACGATCTAATTAAATCAAAGAGCTTAGCTTCAATACGATAAGTTCTTCAAATAGAAGAAAGTAATTTTCTTTCCTAATAAAACCTTTTTTCATTAAGAAAATAATAATATGAAAACTAACAACCACTTTCAAGTTTATAAAGGATTACTTTTTGATTAAATTTAAGCACTCGACTTCATACGAAAAGTTCTTCAAATAAAAGAAAATATTAAAAGTAAATAACGGATTTTCTGTTGTAGAGAACGACGTTCTAAAAACATCCCAGGAAAATTTTCCTCATATCAAGAAAGGTTCCTCACATGGAGGAAATTCCACAGACAGACGAGAAGAAAAAACATAAAAAAGACATATTAAGACGAAAAAGGGTGAGGAAATTCCTCAGGCAGACGAGGAAAAAAAAATTACCAAGAGGGGAAGAGGTGAGAAAATTCCTGTCAGGTGAGGAAAAATACATAAAAAAACACACTAAGACGAAAAGGGGCGAGAAAATTCCTCAGGCAGTCGAGGAAAAAGAACTACCAATGCGAAAAGAGTTAAAGAAATTCTTCAGGCAGATGAGGAAAATATTAAAAAAACCTACCAAGATGAAAAGAGGTGAGGATATTCCTCAGGCAGATCAGGAAAAATACATAAAAACTACTAAGATGAAAAGATGTGAGGAAATTTCTGAGGCAGACGAGGAAAAAAAAAAAAAAAAAATACCAAGACGAAAAGAGGTGAGGATATTCCTCAGGCACATGAGGAAAAATACATAAAAAAAACTACCAAGATGAAAAGATGTGGCAGAAAAAAAGTAAAAACTCAGATGCAGATGAGAAGAAAAAGATGAAAAAAAACTACCAAGATGAAAAGATGTGAGGAAATTTCTCAGGCAGACGAGGAAAAAAGTAAAAAAAAACTACCAAGATGAAAAGATGTGAAGAAATTTCTCAGGCAGATGAGGAAAAAAGTAAAAAAAACTACCAAGATGAAAAGATGTGAGGAAATTTCTCAGGCAGACGAGGAAAAAAGTAAAAAAAAAAACTACCAAGATGAAAAGATGTGAAGAAATTTCTCAGGCAGATGAGGAAAAAAGTAAAAAAAACTACCAAGATGAAAAGATGTGAGGAAATTTCTCAGGCAGATGAGGAAAAAAGTAAAAAAAAAACTACAAAGATGAAAAGATGTGAGGAAATTTCTCAGGCAGATGAGGAAAAAAAGTAAAAAAAAAAACTACCAAGATGAAAAGAGGTGAGGATATTCCTCAGGCACATGAGGAAAAATACAAAAAAAAAAAACTAACAAGATGAAAAGATGTGAGGAAATTTCTCAGGCAGATGAGGAAAAAATTAAAAAATCTACCAAAACGAAAAGTGTTGAGGAAATTCCTCAGGTAGACAAAAAATACATAAAATAAACTACAAAGAATTCCTCAGGCAGACGAGGAAAAAAGAAAAAACTACCAAGATGGGAAGTATTCAGGAAAAAATAAACAACAAAAAACCTACCAAGACGAAAACAGGTGAGAAAATTCCCCAAGCAGACGATGGAAAAACTAAAAAGCAAAAAAAAAAAAAAAAACTACTAGGACGGGAAAAGGCGTGAGCAATGCTTACGAGATTGCAATCTTCTCGAAGAGCCTCTGCAGTTTGGTCTCGCAGGAAGGTCTCACCATCCATTTCTTCAGGTATTTGTCGTTGTAGTATATCATGAGGGCCTGGAATACGAGTAATAGTCTTTTTTTAACAAAGGTAGTAGTATTAGTTGTAGTCTTTTTAAAAGTAGTTGTAGCCTTTATACGAAAGTAGTTGTGTATATATATATATATATATATATATATATATATATATATATATATATATATATATATATATATATATATATATATGTATGTATATGTGTACATTTAAACATATGTATATACATATATATACATACACATAAATATATATACATAATATATATATATATTTACATATTTTACGTTTTTTTCGTTTTTATTATTTGTTACATTCCTCCAGATAAGAAATTCCTATCTCGGATGTATAACAAAACCTTGAGAGAGAAAATGTAATACATATATATATATATATATATATATATATATATATATATATATATATATATATATATATATATATATATTAACCCTAGAAAAAAAAACTTTTGACAACAATTCCCATTGCATTACCCAGTAACTGGCACCGTCTGCGCCTGAAATTACTACCAACAATTTATTTAAAAAAGAATTTGGAGTTTTCATTGGCCCTCGAATAAAAATTCATGGTTGTCGATGACATATATTTTATAAAAGTATACTGCAAAACACAAACAAATACTAAAAAATACTACAAAATACTAGCATTTTTTCTTTTAAAAAAACACTAAAATCGTGAAGTGTATGAGTCACAAAAAACGACAAAATCCGTCACAAAATAAGAAGACATTGAATGGCATGCCTCCTCATACCACAACGGGGAACAAAGTCATTCTACCACAACACGACAAAGTACTCTCTTAAAAAATCCTCGGACTTTACAAAGAGAGAGAGAGAGAGAGAGAGAGAGAGAGAGGAACAAAATAAATCTTCCAAGTTAATCTGGGTATTTTGTTGAAGTTGGTAACATTTAAGTTATCTAATGTTTAGGGAGAGAGAGAGAGAGAGAGAGAGAGAGAGAGAGAGAGAGAGAGAGAGAAGTCCGCCGGGAGAATCTTCTTTCAGCGATATGAGAAGAAAGGAGAGCACAAAGGATGATATACAACGACTCGCCGAGGAACAGTGCCATTAACGACCTAGTAGGAAGAAGATGAGGGGAGAGAAAGGGGGAGAGGGAGAGGGAGGGAGGGAGGGGGTATGCCAAAAGCCCTGAGAAGAGAGAAGAAGGAGAAAAGAAAAGCTTTATAATGGAAAGGGGGTAGGGAGGGAGCGGGAAGGAGTCTTTAAAAGAATGTGGAGACCATGTAAGCGCCCAAGAATACCTGGTCACGCATGAAACAAGAGGAGATGAATTTGCTACGAAGGACAATAACTAAACTGACATTTTATCGAAAAAAATATTGATTAAAGTTCACAGATAGATAAATACATAGCCAAATCGCAAATATACTTCCGTCCTCTTTATCAATTGCTTGCTAAATCCTAATTATCCTCTTGTGATTATTGAGATAGCCTTTCTATTGAGTACTTTCACTTCTCTTTACCAATTGCTTCCTATATCCTAATTAAACTCCTCCTTATCCTAATTTTTATTTCACGCTGGATCACTAATACTCTGGGAGCGAATCAGAATTGAAAGCAGTGATTGAAATTAAGTCTTCATGCCCTCAAGGTAAAGATTCTACCGGTTAGTTGCCAATTTTCCTACCTTATTCTTTTTGACAAGAAAAGTCACGCAATACCTCATATACATATATATATATATATATATATATGTATATATATATGCAGTGTGTATATATATATAATTATCATTATATATATACTATAATATAGAAATAATCAACACAAAATCACGTGTGGAACAGAAATAAATTTCTGACTCACATCAGCGGCCTTGCCTTTCAATTGAAAGACCGGGGTTCGATCCTGATGTGAGTCAGAAATATATATACTATGATATGTATACAGTATGTATATATATATATATATATATATATATATATATATATATATATATATATGCATCTATATATTTATATATGCATCTATATATACTTGTGTGTAAATGTATATATGTATATACACCCCATCCAGAAACATCTCTACACACACATACACATACCCACAAACACAGAATAAATTTACAAGGAAATAGGGCATTCTCCTTCGCCCCCTTCCCCTTCACAAACCCCGCCCCAACCCCGTCCCACACGCGGTCACACCAATCTTTTTATTTTCTTTTTTTTAAGCTCAAAAAAAGCCTTTGCCACTTACCAATACGGAGGCAGGCCGATTGTGGTCAGATATATTGATCTCAGTGTGATTCCGCTCAGTGAATATATATATATGGATTTCTGCGCCCCTATGAGAGTCAGGGGTAGCTGAAAAAATCTCTCTCTCTCTCTCTCTCTCTCTCTCTCTCTCTCTCTTTAATCCCAGTTCGGTAACCATTTTCTCTATCTCTTATCTCTTACAGTTTTTTTAAATGCTAGTTAGGTATTCTCTCTCTGTCTCTCTCTCTCTCTAAAAATGTCTTTAATGCCAGTTCAGTAACCACTCTCTCTCTCTTGATACCAATTCAGTAGCATTCTCTCTCTGCCTCTCTTTCAAAATTTTTTAAATGCCAGTTCGGTATTACTTTCTCTCTCTCTCTCTCTCTCTCTAAAAATTCTTTAATGCCAGTTCAGTAACCACTCTCTCTCTCTTTCTCTCTCTAAAAATCTCTTTAATGCCAGTTCAGTAACCATTCTCTCTGCCTCTCTTTCAAATTTTTAAATACCAGTTCAGTATTACTTCTCTCTCTCTATCAAAATTTTTCAAATGCTTCAGCTCTCTCTTTCAAAATCTCTTTTAAACACCAGTCTCTCTATCTCTCTCTCTCTCTCTTCTCTTTAATCCCAGTTCGGTAATCATTCTCTCTATCTCTTATCTCTTACAGGTTTTTAAATGCTAGTTAGGTATTCTCTCTCTCTCTCTCTCTCTCTCTCTCTCTCTCAAAATTTTTCAAATGCAAATTAGGTATTTCCTCTCTCTCTCTCTCTCTCTCTTTCTCGCTTTCAAAATCTCTTTAATTAATGCAGCTTCAGCAACCATTCTCTCTCTCTCTCTCTCTCTCTCTCTCTCTCTCTCTCTCTCTCTCTCTCTCTCTCTCTCTCTCTCTCTCTCGATTGAACAACTCTTATTTTTTCCTTGACTTGTCATTCTAACCAAATGCCTGTCGCATTTGCTACAAGGAAATATATCATTATTTTGGCGCTTATTACCGCCGTGGACAGGAAATTGAAGAGACGGAGAAGGCAGATTTAGACAGACAGGCGTCGGATCGAGACGGTATTGACGGCAATTCGATTTAAAAGCAAAGGAAGGGAGAGAGGAGGAATAAATGAACCACACGCGTACACACATCTACACGAAGAGAGAGAGAGAGAGAGAGAGAGAGAGAGAGACAGCGCGATGCACACTCTCACAAACACACACACAAAGAGAAGAAGAAGAAGAGAGAGAGAGAGAGAGAGAGAGAGAGAGAGAGAGAGAGAGATGCACACACACTCATACACACACACATAGAGAGAGCGACAGAGAGAGACAGAGTGAGATACATAACACGCTGAGAGAGAGAGAGAGAGAGAGAGAGAGAGAGAGAGAGAATTTTCTCATAATCCTTGTTTCTTATTCAGGTTTTAAGATGATAGCAAAACATTTTTCATTTTTGCTAAAGTCATTTTGAAAGGAGGAATATATGAATGACATGTGCACTCACACACACACACACACACACACACACACACAGAAGACTTCCAAAGTCGCTTCCTGGTTTTATGATAAAAGCAAAACATTTTCAATTTTTGCTGGAGGTACTTCGCTAAATTAAAGCTGTAGGAAGTAAGGCAACCTCTCCATTTAGGCTAACCGATCTGCCCTGTTTCATAGGAGTTAAGGAAAACATAGAAGGGAAAAAACGCAGGTTCATAGGTGCATATACATACATACAAACATACCTACATTCACACATACATACATACACGCCCTCTTAACTGGACACGATTAGAGTTATGGTAAACTCTCTCTCTCTCTCTCTCTCTCTCTCTCTCTCTCTCTCTCTCTCTATTTGTGTGTGTGTGTACGTGTGAATGTGTCATTCATATATCCCTCCATTCTAAGTACTTTAGCAAAAATTATAAATGTTTTGCTTGCATCATAAAACCTGGAAATAACACAAGGCTTATGGAAAAATCTCTCTCTCTCTCTCTCTCTCTCTCTCTCTCTCTCTCTCTCTCTCTTTAACTTCTCGAATTCTTCACACTTTTTTGTTTACGCTTGTCTCTACAACAAAGCCTCGGATCCAAATGCAAGATGATGTAATTCTGATGTCCAAAGCAGGATTCGAACACGTATCCGGAGTATCACACCGAAGTCACGTGACCTTGTTCTGATACACTGGATGCAAGTTCGAATGCTGCTATGGGTATCAGAATTAAATCACATTCTTGCATTTGGGTCTAAGGCTTTGTAGTGACAAGCAAGTGAACATAAAAGGTGTGAAGAATTCGAGAAGTTAAGAGGGCATTGTGGTCATTACAGTTCTAAACATACATATATGAACATACTCTACTTCAAATATTTGTACTTGTATTCCTATCTTAAGTAGTTTTTCTTTTATTCAGCTCTAATTTTATAAAGACTTTCTGTGAAACATTCTCTAAAATTTTCTCTACCCCTCTCGTACTAATTTCGTAGCTTTCTCCCTCAAAGATCTATCCTCTTAGAATACTTCTATTTAATCTCCTCATTACAAAGTTGAGATTCATTACAGAAAGGGATTTTAGTAGGTCTCTGAGTTGAAGAATTGCCCATTAGTGATCGTAGGAAAAGAGGTCTCTTCAATCTTTTCATATGAAAGCTACCGTAAAACAAATTCTTGAATATTTTCTACTTTCACTCTGATACCAACTTCATTACAGTAAAATCAACTGAAATACTTTCACTCAATTTTTAATGTCTATCTTAAGAAGTACTTTAATTTAGTTCAGCTTCTGATTTATGACTAAAAATTATGACCCCTATGAGACCCAGTTGCCTTCAAAATGCTATTTTTTCTAGTTATGACCCCCTGTGAGACCCAGTTGCCCTCAAAATTGAGATTTTTTTCAAGTTATTTCCATTATGAAATCCAGTTGCCTTCAAAATGGCTATTTTTGTAAGTTATGTCCCCTTTGAGACCCAGTTGCCTTCAAAATTGCTATTTTTGTAAGCTTTGCACTCGTCCCCCATATTTGACCCAGTTGCCTTCAAAATTGCTATTTTGTAAGTTTTGCACCCACCCCCCAGTTGCCTTCATAAGCTTAGATATTTGACCCAGTTGCCTTCAAAATTGCTATTTTTGTAAGTTTTGCCCCACCCCCATATTAGACCCAGTTGCCTTCAAAATTGCTATTTTTGTAGGTTTTGCACCCCACCCATATTAGACCCAGTTGCCTTCAAAATTGCTATTTTGTAAGTTTGCACCCCACATTAGACCCAGTTGCCTTCAAAATTGCTATTTTCAAAATTGCTATTTTTGTAAGTTTTGCACCCCACCCATATTAGACCCAGTTGCCTTCAAAATTGCTATTTTTGTAAGTTTTGCACCCCCCCCCCATATTAGACCCAGTTGCCTTCAAAATTGCTATTTTTGTAAGTTTTGCACCCCCCCCATATTAGACCCAGTTGCCTTCAAAATTGCTATTTTTGTAGGTTTTGCACCCCCCCATATTAGACCCAGTTGCCTTCAAAATTACTATTTTTGTAAGTTTTGCACCCCCCATATATGACCTAGTTGCCTTCAAAATTTTTGCTATTTTTGTAAGTTTTGCATTTTTGCCTCCCCATGAGACCCAGTTGCCTTCAAAATTGTTATTTTTGTAAGTTTTGCACCCCATATTAGACCCAGTTGCCTTCAAAATTGCTATTTTTGTAAGTTTTGCACCCCCCATATTAGACCCAGTTGCCTTCAAAATTGCTATTTTTGTAAGTTTTGCACCCCCATATGAGACCCAGTTGCCTTTGCCTTCAAAATTGCTATTTTTGTAAGTTTTGCACAACCCCCCCATATTAGACCCATTTGCCTTCAAAATTGCTATTTTTGTAAGTTTTGCACCCCTATATTAGACCCAGTTGCCTTCAAAATTGCTATTTTTGTAAGTTTTGCACCCCCCCATAAAATTAGACCTAGTTGCCTTTCAAAATTGCTATTTTTGTAAGTTTTGCACCCCCATATTAGACCCAGTTGCCTTCAAAATTGCTATTTTTGTAAGTTTTGCACCCCCCATATTAGACCCATTTGCCTTCAAAATTGCTATTTTTGTAAGTTTTGCACCCCCTATATTAGACCCAGTTGCCTTCAAAATTGCTATTTTTGTAAGTTTTGCACCCCATATTAGACCCAGTTGCCTTCAAAATTGCTATTTTTGTAAGTTTTGCACCCCCATATTAGCCTCCCCTATGAGACCCAGTTGCCTTCAAAATGCCATTTTTGTAAGTTTTGCGGCCTCCCCCCCATGAGACCCAGTTGCCTTCAAAATGTCATTTTTGTAAGTTTTGCGGCCTCCCCCCCATGAGACCCAGTTGCCTTCAAAATGCCATTTTTGTAAGTTATGACCCCTATGAGACCCAGTTGCCTTCAAAATGGCTATTTTGTACGTTTAACACCCTTATGAGAAAAATTGTCTTCAAAATTACTATCGTTTTACATTATGGCCTATTAAGACCCAGTTACCTTCAAACATTAAGACCCAGTTGCCTTGAATCATTAAGACCCAGTTGCCCTGAAACATCAAGACCTTGTTGCCTTGAAACATTAAGACCCAGTTGCCTAGAAACAGTAAGACCCCGTTGCCTCATTAAGACCCAGTTGCCTTGAAACATTAAGACCCAGTTGCCCTGAAACATTAAGACCCAATTGCCTTGAAATTCTATATAATAAACAAAGACGTCTCTCTTCGACTCACCCTGAGATAGAAGTCACCGTGTTGACCTAGAACCTCCTCTATTCCAGCCATGATGTGGTCCATCGCCGTGTCGTTTATCTCTTCGTTCAGGTTTTTCCTGTCCGAACTCTTGCGCTGAATCTGGAGGAAGTTCACCAAAGGCTTGATTGTCATTCCCTGGAAAGACGGAAGAGGGTATCAGAATGTTTTTGCTGTGTATTTTATTCAGTCCTGTTCAGTTCGCGCGCTTGACTGGTCGACGAACTGCCCTCTGTCTTTCAGGAAAGCTAAGCTTCTTCATAGCTCTCTCTCTCTCTCTCTCTCTCTCTCTCTCTCTCTCTCTCTCTCTCTCTCTCTCTCTCAGTTTTGTATTTTGTATGAAGCGTGAAGGGACAGAAGTGTGTATGAATGTCATACAAATACCTAAAGTACTCACTGTAATTATACTCTCTCTCTCTCTCTCTCTCTCTCTCTCTCTCTCTCTCTCTCTCTCTTGCACACTAAAAGCTTCATAGCTTAATCCACCTCCCCAACCTCTCTCTCTCTCTCTCTCTCTCTCTCTCTCTCTCTCTCTCTCTCTCTCTCTCTCTCTCTCTGAAGATTACGATCATAACGTCTTCCATCTTCAGTCAGCATCATGCCGTAACCAGCTCCTAAATAGTATTTTATGTAGAAAATTCATGTAAAAACAACAACAACAACAACAATAATAATAATAATAATAATAATAATAATAATAATAATAATAATAATAATAATAATAATAAACTTGGTAGTCCGTCATTTATTCACGACAAATCAGATAACGCGAGGAACAGCCACAGGCCACGAGAAAATCACTCGGCTGACAGACTCAATTTATTTGGCACAAATGAGATTTTTCTTTCTTCTTCTCGAGGAAATGGGTCGCGAGGCTTTGTTGTTTGTTCTCTCTCTCTCTCTCTCTCTCTCTCTCTCTCTCTCTCTCTCTCTCTCTCTCTCTCTCTTTCTTGTGCGAGTGTGTGTGAGAGTGAAACTAAACTATGAAACTTCGTACGCAACAGAGAGAGAGAGAGAGAGAGAGAGAGAGAGAGAGAGAGAGAGAGAGAGAGAGAGTTACAAGCAGTTACAAGGATTAGGATATCTCAAAGACTTATTAGTTCATCCGAGGAGACATCATGTGCTCACTTATCTCTAGGAGCAGGTTTTACTGTTCATTCACAGTGTTCTGATGATTCTGTCTAGCTTTCTTTTAAACTCTTCCACACATAGAGTGAGACTAAGTTACAAAGCTTTTGGTAAGCAACAGAGAGAGAGAGAGAGAGAGAGAGAGAGAGAGAGAGAGAGAGAGAGAGAGAGAGAGAGAGAAACTAAATTACAAAGCTTTTCGAACGTTCCTTGTTTCATCTCTCGCCTCTCGACTTCTGGCCTCTGCTTTGTAGCACTGTCATTCTAGCAAGCACTTAGCCTTGTTGAGAGAGAGAGAGAGAGAGAGAGAGAGAGAGAGAGAGAGAGAGAGAGAGAGAGAGAGGTCCCAGTTATGTTCCATATTTGCTAGCGTAATGAGCGGATTCCCTTTTTGGGAAGGACGGACAAGTGAGAGAAGTTTTCACAGAGAGAGAGAGAGAGAGAGAGAGAGAGAGAGAGAGAGAGAGAGAGAGAGAATATTAGACCTAACCATTCCACATTTTTGTAAATACCAAGCTCTCTTTTAACATGCACATACACATAATTTACATAATTATATGCCCTGTTATTGAACAACAGGGTCAGGCAAAATATTCTATACTTTAACAGAATTCACTTACATCGAAAACAGTTTTATCTGATTAAAAATAAAGTTACGAAACTTGAACAAAATATTTATAGAACAAATTTATGTAAAAGAAGGAAGCAAAGTATCCGCTTTTTAAAACCATTGCCGAATCTCGTTTTAAAACTCACTGAATATGAAACAGACGCGTTCGCGTCTTAATATAAAGAAAACAAGTAAAAAATGCACCGAAGTTTCTTTGGCGCAATCGAGTTTTCTGTACAGCCGCTACAGCGTATAATCAAGGCCAACGAAAATAGATCTATCTTTCGGTTGTCTCGGTATAATGCTGTATGAGCCGCGACCCATGAAACTTTAACCACGGCCCGGTGGTGGCCTATCCTATATCGTGGCCAGAAGCACGATTATGGCTAACTTTAACCTTAAATAAAATAAAAATTACTGAGAGGCTAGAGGGCTGCAACTTTGGCATGTTTGATGATTGGAGGGTGGATGATCAACATACCAATTTGCAGCCTTCTAGCCTCAGTAGTTTTTAAGACCTGAGGGCGGACAGAAAAAAGTGCGGACGGACAGACAAAGCCAGCACAATAGTTTTCTTTTCAGAAAACTATTAAGATTATATGAAAAGTTATCCTAAATTGTTATGCCGTCAAAAATATTTTATCAAAATTACAAAGTCAATTCTCAGTTTCTTACCACCTTGAAATCACAACGTCATGATGTAAAATACTTTTGCAATCAGTAATAAATTTCCAGATGGAGAATTCAGATTTCTCTGGGGTTAACTATGAGGAATGTCCGGTAGATTACTCTAAAAATAGCTCTGAAGATATTGACTGATTCATAATCATGAAATGGGGTCGCAAAAGCTATGGCTATCAACGCTACTGACTTTGATTCCATTATTATTATCATCATTATTATTATTATTATTATTATTATTATTATTATTATTATTATTATTATTATTATTATTATTATTATTCAGAAGATGAGCCCTGTTCATATGGAACAAGCCCACCACAGGGGCCACTGACTTGAAATTCAAGCTTCCACAGAATATTATGGTGTTCATTAGGAAGAAGTAACAGAAAGTAATAGGAAATTCAAAAAGAAGAAAATAAATTATCAAATAATAAATAAATAGATAAAATATTTGTAAGTAAATTATGGACGGAGAGAGAGAGAGAGAGAGAGAGAGAGAGAGAGAGAGAGAGTCTGATTATATTGGGTACTCTGGATATTTGTATGATATTCACACACTTTTATAATTTCATATAAAATATAACAGAGAGAGAGAGAGAGAGAGAGAGAGAGAGAGAGAGAGAGAGAGAGAGTAATAAATCACAGGTATGCTGGTAATTCCATGGCGCAGGTGACAGGTAATTTTGAAAAAAAGAAAAAAATTATCTCAATTCAGTTTTCCCAAAGCCAATTTCGCCAGTTTCGAAGCAATTTGGTCAATAACCCTAACCATTAAACTAACTACCCATTACATGCCAATTACGAATAATGAGCTTCAAGCTGGTTAGAGTAAAATAAAATAAAAAAAATATATATCTAAGAGACTGGAGGGAAAATGGACAATGATTTTCCTTAGAAACTCGGGAACGATTCCAAGTATTGGAACCTTTTTCAGAAGGCTTCCTTTGTCCTCGAGGAGATACAATGCAGCAGGCAAGGAGAAAAAGATCTGAATCTTACTGATCGCCTGTTCAATGCAGCCAACAAGGACAAAGATCTGTATTTTTAGTGATCACCCGTTCAAATGATCAACATTTCTCTTTCTCTGTTAATATAAGGTTTACCAGTTTTCTATAATACTTCCAACATAGGTTTTTACTTTGCACTTTTCTTTCACGATTTAATTTAAAGGTTTAAAGATCTTTAAAGATCACTCAAGGCAAGGGGAAGGTATATAACCAAGTTACACATTGTCCTAGAACATGAAAATAACTGTCCACCCACGTATGACCTGGGGGAACATGCCAAATGGCTGCTTGGAACTCTCAAATCCCCCTGCATCCCTAGCTAATATGAATGGTTTGATGCCTAAATTAGCATAAACCTGTTATAATAAACCTCATTTTAATCCATCCTATTCATAAAATCATCACTAAAATCATAAATTATCAGAATGACAGCAATATTAGGCTTCATCAAAATCAATATCATTTTAATAAGCATGATTATACTGAACCAGTCATCATAATTATTCTGATGATAATATTGACATAACAAAATCATCATTATCATCTGAACATTGTCTCTGAACCATTATGACGTCAATTACTGGATAAAAAGTGGCTTTTATTCAAACTATTGATTTCATTTGTAAATATTGGTTTTTAGTTTTCTGAAAAGAAAACTAATGTGCCGGCTTCGTCTGTCCGTCCGCACTTTATTCCGTCCGCCCTCAGATCGTAAAAACTACTGAGGCTAGAGGGCTGCAAATTGGTATGTTGATCGTCCACTCTCCAATCATCAAACGTACAAAATTGCAGCCCTCTAGCCTCAGTAGCTTTAATTTTATTTAAGGTTAAACTTAGCCATGATCGTGCTTCTGGCAACGATATAGGACAGGCCACCACCGGGCTGTGGTTAGAGTTTCGTGGGTCGCGGCTCATGCAGCGTTATACCGAGACCACCGAAAGACATATATTTTCGGTAGCCTTGATTGTACGATGTGCAGAAAACTCGACTGCGACGAAGAAACTTCGGTGCATTTTTTGCTTGTTATTTTTTTAGTAATGACAGTTTATAAATATAGGTAAATAATTGATAAAAAATCTATCTGGATCCTATAACTTCAAACTATAAGCACTCGCTGTAATTAGGCTCTCTCTCTCTCTCTCTCTCTCTCTCTCTCTCTCTCTCTCTCTCTCTCTCTCTCTCTCTCTCTCTCTCTCTCTCTCTCTCTCTAACATTTTATATGGAATTACAGAATTGTGTACCATACAAATGTCCAAAGTACCCACTATAATGAGACTCTCTCTCTCTCTCTCTCTCTCTCTCTCTCTCTCTCTCTCTCTCTCTCTCTCTCTCTTATAATTTATATGGAGTGCCAAACGTGTCTGTGGATATCATACAATTACCTAAAGTAGTGGAGATACTTCACGTCTGAATAGCTCTGATGACCAACTGTGACTGAAAATATTATTATAATTATGGTATTTATGGTGCCATTGATGACCTTATGGAAATATTTAGAAGTACAGAACATCCCTTTTGAATTGATATAATGGCATCAATACGATTGAAGTACGAATTAAAAATACGGATTCTCTCACCTTCACGAAGACAACGTAACACGATTATCTGAATCACCTAATTACATCAGATCAAACAAAAGAAAAAAAAATTACATCAGATCAAATAAAAGAAAAAAATTACATCAGATCAAATATGAACAAATGTTTGATCAACTCAGCCATTCTGTCCGTCGTCTAATTAATCGTCTCTCTCTCTCTCTCTCTCTCTCTCTCTCTCTCTCTCTCTCTCTCTCTCTCTCTCTCTCTCTCTCTCTCAATAACACGTAAAAGGTTTAAATTAAATGGGTTTGTTTAACACGCAGGAATTCGCGACCTGTTTGCAATGTCTGTCAAGTTTACGGAAACAGGCGAAAATTATCAATTTTTTTATTTAATGTTTCTTTTATTTAATGCCTGGGATTAAATAAATAACATTTTTAGATTTTTGTTCAGCTGAAATGACTTATGTAACAAGACTTTTTTCATTAATAAGTCTGAAAAACAGAAGGTTGCTGTTTGAATTACCTTGAATTGAATTGAATTGAATTGAATTGAATATCGAATTTAGGACAAAGGCCAAACACTGGGACCCACGAGATCATTCAGTGCTGAAACGGAAATTGATAGGAAAAGGTTAGAAAGGCGTAACGGAGGAAAACCTCGCAATTGCACTGTGAATCAACTGTTGGGAGAGGGTGGAAAGTAAGATGGAAGAACGAGAATATGAAAGGAGGTACAGTAAAAGGAACAAAGGGGGTTGCAGCTGCAAAGAACCTTAAGTAATGCCTACAGCGCACCGCATGAGGTGCACTGATGGCACTACTCCCCTACGGGGTGAATTACCTTGAAAAAAGAATTCAAGTCAGTTCACATGAGAAATTGGCAACATTCACACCTAAGACTCTGTTACTATTATTATTATTATTATTATTAAGTAATACCTCTACTTATCCGACTTCCACACTTACCAGCAACCATATTATGAGTTTTTCCACCATGCTGACTCTCGAGTCCACAACCTCCAAGAATATGCGGCGGTGCTACTTCGGCTGGTTACCTATCTACGCGTCACCTACTCCGAGGTGCTAGTACTAAACAAAGTACGGTAAATGTAATGTATACGGCCGCACGATGATATCGTTTATTAATATAATTTGTCGACCACACGATATGGAAATGAGTGTATATAACACTTTGATCCCCGCGGGGGTAGTACTAAACACGACGTACCCCAAAGAGCTTCCGCCATGTTTAGTATTAGCCCCTCGGGGATCAAAGATATCGTTTATTAACATAATTTGTCCACCACACAATATAGGAATGGCTGTATATAGTACTTAGATCGCCGCGGGGCTAGTACTAAACACGGCTTCCCCCAAAGAGCTTCCGCCGTGTTGAGTACTAGCACCTCGGAGTAGATGACACGTAGATAAGCCAAAGTAGCAGCGAATAAAAAAAACTTCACACACTTAACTAGGATGAGGATAAATCCTCTGAAATAATGGCGCAAAATTTCTTTCCAAATTTTTCAAAAGAAATAACAAACAAGTAAAAAATGCGCTGAAGTTTCTTCGGCGCAATCGACTTTTCTGTACAACCGCTACAGCGTATAATTAAGGCCACCGAAAATAGATCTATCTTTCAGTCGTCTCGGTGTAATGCTGTATGAGCCGCGGCCCATGAAACTTTAACCACGGCCAGCTGGTTGCCTGACCTATATCGTTGCCAGAAGCACGATTATGGCTAATTTTAGCCTTAAATCATTAAAAATTACTGAGGCTAGAGGGCTGCAATTTGGTACATTTGATGACTGGAAGGTGGATGATCAACATTACAATTTGTAGCCCTCTAGTCTCAGTTGTTTTTAAGATCTGAGGGCGGACAGAAAAAAGCGCGGACGGACAGACAAAGCTGGCACGATAGTCTTCTTTTGCGGAAAACTAAAAATCCTTACGACCATTGACCTTTGAGTTAGACACACACACACACACACACACACACACACAGACTCTTGCCATCTGGGGAAGGTGAAAAAAGGTCGCTGTGGAAAAGAGGAAAAAAAATTGAAAGAGGAGGAAAAGGTTTGATTGTGCGGTTAAAAATAGCATATACGCCATTGATGGGCAAAACAAGATGTGTGTGGCTGGGGGAAAATGTAGAGCTATCAGCTATAATGGAAGAAGGAAGGGTGAGTAGGCGTCACACAGAAATGAGGTTATATCAGCGTTTGGTAAATATATGTGTGTACGCAGACATATTCATATATATATATATATATATATATATATATATATATATATATATATATATATATATAATATATAGAAATAATCAACACACAATCACGTGTGGAACAGAAATAAATTTCTGACTCACATCAGGATCGAACCCAGGTCTTTCAATCGTATGGCATAGTGGGCAACGCCCTTGCCTTCCAATTGAAAGACCTGGGTTCTGATCTGATAATGAATATATATATATATATATATATATATATATATATATATATATATATATATATATATATATATATATATATATATATAGCATAAACTGACCATCAAAACAAGAACACAGAACAGCACAACAAGACGGCACAGAAACAGCAAGAGAAACCACCATTTTTATCAGCCATAAGGTACAAAACAAGACCCACCTCGCCTATGCAGTGCCTAAGCACTTGAAAGCGACAATCATCAGTAAGTCGAAAACGCCTTTTTATTGCTCGTTCAAGCGTTCAATAGACGTTAAAACTCTTTTAACGACTTCCTGAACTCCCATTTAATGAACGCTGGATAAAGAACGCCAAAAAAACAAAAAAAAGAATGAAATTGATGTTTTGAAAACTATACGGGGAAGTGGACTCCATGAAATGTCAGCTAACGACCATTAAGAACGCCAGGCGCACCCCCCCCCCTCCCCTCTATGTTTGGGGAGTGGGTGGGAGGGGAAAATGTTTGATGATTTTCCGCTCTAGTATTGTTGGAAGGGGTCATTCACCCCTAATTCCGACAGGGTATTCGTCATGGGAATTGGAGTGGAGAATTGGGCTGGAATTAGAAGGAATTTTTTTTTTTTAAGGGGTCAAGGAACTGACTTCTAATGACAGCAAAATTACTTTGTAAGGAGGTGTTAAGATTGTGAACTGCTCTGTTGTTAAGTTTTATATATATATTATATATATATATATATATATATATATATATATATATATATATATATATATATATATATATATATATATATATATATATATATATATATATATATATATATATATAAATGTATACATATACACACTTATATATATGTATATATATATATATATATATATATATATATATATATATATATATATATATATATATATATATATACATGTATACATATAGCATCGTTTTACAAAAATCAAAAGAAAAAGACTTTTAAAAAAGTAAAAAAAAAAAAAAAAACTTGGCCTTACACAAATAAAACTAAAACCAGACACCGCTCTTCACGAAAGCGTGAAACCTTCACACCAAAGAATAACAGACCATCTATTTAAAACGTCTTTTATAGATTTTATAGAAAGAAAACTTCGAAAGCTTGATTTAAAAAAAGGAAAACCTTTGCCCCAATCCTTCCCAAGTTGTATAGCCATTGTAGAGCAGCTTACAGGCAGAGACGGAAGGAGGGGCGATCGATAGGCATATTCTTGGGTGCATCTTTTCCGCCATATTCGTGGGATCTCCTCCTCCTCCTCCTCCTCCTCCTCCTCCTCCTCCTCCTCCTCCTCCTCCTCCTCCTCCTCCTCCTCCTCCTACTACTACTACTACTACTACTACTACTACTACTACTACTACTGTTGATCGCAACCTCATCCCCTGCTTATTCTTGCATTGCTTTTCTTCCTCCTCCTCCTCCTCCTCCTCCTCCTCCTCCTCCTCCTACTACTACTACTACTACCACTGCTGCTGCTGCTACTACTAATACTATTATATTATTATTATTTATTATTATTATTATTGATCTCAACCTCCTCCTCCTGCTCGCTCTTGTATTGCTTCTCTCTTCCTCCTACTTTTCCTCCTCCTCCTCCTCTTCCTCCTTCCTCCTCCTCCTCCTCCTCCTCCTCCTCCTACTACTACTACTACTACTACTACTACTACTACTACTACTACTACCACTATTATTATTATTATTATTATTATTATTATTATTATTATTATTGATCTCAACCACCTCCTCCTCCTCCTCCTCCTCCTCCCTCCTCCTCCTCCTCCTCCTCCTACTACTACTACTACTACTACTACTACTACTATTATTATTATTTCAACAATAGGTCTTTTTCTCCTATTATCAAACGGAACATGATTCCTAAATTTCTGTCCACTATTAATAGTAGTAGTAGTTGTAGTAGTAGTAGTGTTCAGAAAATGAACCCCACTCGTACGGAACAAGCCCACAAGAGCCACTGACTTGAAAGCCAGGCTTCCAAAGAATATTACGGTGGTCATTAGAAAGAAGTAACAGAAGTTAATATGAAATACAGAAAGGGCAGAGATCGGTTGTTAGAAAAGAAAGATTAATAAATTAATAAATAAATAGATAAAAACATAATTATTAAAATACAAGAGGAGTTGCTTTAGGCTAATAATGCGTTGCATCTTCGCTTGAACTTCTGAAAGTGCCAATAGCGCAACAACCTCAGGGAGACTGTTCCACGGTCTAACGGTGTGGGGAATAAAGGGTCTCTGTAACCGTTATAGTTCGACAGCGAGGCAAAACACTGACTGCATATTGGTGCCCCTGTTCAACAAATCTGGTTGTTGATTAATTGATTGATCGAATATAAAATTAAGGCCAAAGGCCAAGCACTGGGACCTATGAGGTCATTCAATGCCGAAAAGGAAATTGAGAATAAAAAGGTTTGAAAGGTGAAACAGGAAGAAAACCTCGTAGTTGCACTATGAATCAATTGTTAGGAGAAGGTTGAAAGTAAGATGGAAGAAAGAGAATATGAACGGAGGTACAGTAAAAGGAACGAAAGGGGTTACAGCTAGGGGCCGAAGGCACGCTGCAAAGAACCTTAAATGATGCCTACAGTGCACCGCATGAGATGCACTGACGGCACTATCCCCCTACGGGAAACAAATCTGGTTGTGCTCAGCAGGAAAAGGGGATCGGAGGTCAATTGTGAATGTGAAAGATCCTCACATTCATTCATCAAGGCATCTCGCTGACTTATTGATTTTCCTTCGTGCTTGGTAAAAGACACCGTCATCATTCTACTACAAGCAATTGTGGCTCGTCCTTTTGTTGAGCTTTCTTTAGAATTTAAGAAAAAAAAAACCATTATCGACTTTTCGTGACTTGCAAACAATGAACAGAGATAAAATATTAAAAATTAAACAATGAACAGAGATAATATATTAAAAATTACTTTTTCTGATTATATCATAATTGTGTTTCTTCATTTGATATCTAAGATACTCAATCATAAAACTGTCAAAAATGAATTCGAAGACTGTATATAAAATTGTAAGTAACACAGCGTCAATAGATTTCGAAATACGCTTGTGTGTGTGTGTGTGTGTGTGTTTGCGAGTGAAAGTATATATGTGTACGTGCGGGTTAGAGTGTGTAAGTGGGTGTATGTCTGTGTGTACGTGTGAATGAGAGTGTAAGTGGGTGTATGTGTGTGTGCATGTGTGAATGACAGTGTGTACGTGGGTGTATGTGTGAGTGAAAGTGTGCAAGTGGGTGTATGTATGTATGTATGTATGTATGAGTTAGAGTATGTACGTGGGTGTATGTGTGAGTGACAGTGTGTACGTGGGTGTATGTGTGAATGAAAGTGTGTAAGTGGGTGTATGAGTGTGTGTATGTATGAGTTAGAGTATGTACGTGGGTGTATGTGTGAGTGAGAGTGTGTAAGTGTGTGTGTGCGAGTGAGTGCATGTGTATGAATGTGCGAGAGAGTGAGAATGTGTATGTGAGAGTGAGTGAATGAGTGAGTGATTGAGTGTGTGTGTATGTTTGAGAGAGAGAGAGAGAGAGAGAGAGAGAGAGAGAGAGAGAGCCATTCCATGCCTGATACCAGTTATTCAGGCCGTAATATCTGCAAGTTGTATGTCAGGATTAACCCTCAAGAAACATCAATCACAGGATCAATAACGTGAAACACGACTAAATCGTGTCGATGACCTTTGTTGTTGTAACGCCAGCGTACGAAATGAGTTAGTGGATCGTATTCTTCAGATAAATACAAAAGAATATTGTTTCCTTGGAACTATACAACTAGGGTTGGAACTGCGCTTGATTTTTCTTGTTTTTATTCTACTTTCCTTTTTATTAAAATCACTTTTCTCTCTTTGATTTCTTTAAGAGACAGTGTTAGAATAGAATAGAATAGAATATGGAATTCAGGCCGAAGGCCACGCACTTTGACCTATAAGGACATTCAGCGCTGAAACGGAAACTGGCGGTAGAAAGTTTGAACGGTGTAACAGGAGGAAACCTCGCAGTTGCACTATGAATCAACTGTTAGGAGAGGGTGGAAAGTAAGATGGAAGAAAGAATACGAACAGAGGTACAGTAAACGGAATGAAAGGGATTGCAGCTAGGGGCCGAAGAGACGCTGCAAAGAACCTTAGGTAATGCCTACAGTGCACCGCATGAGGTGCACTGGACGGCACTACCCCCCTATGGGATTAAGGGCCAGTGTTTTAAATAGCTCAAGCACATTTCTATCCTACAAAATTTAGTTGCACTCGAATGAAATGTTGCCATCTTTTCTATCCACAAAACTCCTCTGCAGCCCATCTTCTGTGACGTCATACAGGAGAGGTATAGTCTACTCACACCTCCATTAGTCACGCCACCCAAATTCTTTTAAAGGACAAAAAATACTTTTTATTTGCCATGAGCTACATCTTCATGAATTATAGAAACTCACACTAGCGAAGATGACTCTATGTCGTAAACAAAATGCTGTGAGTACCCTGTTACACGCTTGAGTGTATTTCTCCATCAAAGGAACTAGGATTCCGAGGCTTTCCTCGTTCTTGTAACTGTTTAATCATACTCATGAGTTATGTTTTCACATATATCTGACTTAAACCTTCCATCTATTGCAGTGGTTCTTAACCTTTTTCAATGTATGCACCCGTTTCAAATCAGCAGTCAGTTCTCGCACCCCCTGAATTACTGGAATAAAATAAGCTAAAATACAATAATAATAATAATAATAATAATAATAATAATAATAATAATAATTATTAATAATAATAATAATAATAATAATAATATTATTATTATTATTATTATTATTATTATTATTATTATTATTATTATTATTATTATTATTATTATTATTTTATTTTATTTTATTTACATTTTTTTGCAGAAAAATAACTTGCAAATATAAAAACATATTTTGTTTTAATTATTCATTGGCATCCTCGCACCCCTTAGGAACCGGTTTCGCACCCCTAGGGATGCGAACACCCCTGTTTAAGAACCACTGAACGGCTAGCACTCTCCTAGGCCCGCGTTCGATTCTCCGGCCGGCTAATGAAGAATTAGAGGAATTTATTTCTGGTGACAGAAATTCATTTCTCGCTATAATGTGGTTCGGATTCCACAATAAGCTGTAGGTGCCGTTGCTAGGTAACCAACTGGTTCTCAGCCACGTAAATAAGTCAAATCCTTCGGACCAGCCCTAGGAGAGCTGTTAATCAGCTCAGTGGTCTGGTTAACCTAAGGTATACTTAAGGACCACTGATCCACTGCCTCCCGTGGCACCCTGACAATGCTGAAAGGTTACAAGACTTTGTTTTAGCACATGGGACGTTGAAACTGCCTTCTGTTAAATTGCTCTGGATTTTAGTTACCCAGTTCAGGATACAGGTGTTCCCATAATCCCAGACCACTAGAAATAGGTGAATACCGAAACTTCGTACTGGAAAATTAACTTACTGAAGACAATACTATCTTTCATTTGTCTCTAGAATCCAAAAATAATCTTAAAAAGAACAAGGGTCTTTGAAATCTTCTGTAACTTTTACATTTCTTTTAGATAACGCGACATCCTACCGTTTATTCTCTGGTTATATAACACAGATACCCTTTAAAGAAAAAACAGTGTTCCACGCAGGGATCATGCAAAAACCAGGTTCAAGAATAATTTATCAGTTTAACCCGACAAGTTTCGACTTCCTGAAACTGAAAGGGAGACATTGTGTCACCCAGTAACACTCCACCCACGTCAAAACATCTCAAAGATTAATGTGACCTCAGGCGATGGCGGGAGAAGAGATATAAAAATCTTTAGGGATCTTTACGAATCCATTCGTACATTCCAAGAAAAGCATGACTATTCTATGAGCCAATGAATGAATGACGTGAAGGTTCTTATCGTGCTTAGGAAGGGGCAATCGGATCTCTCTCAAAAGATTTTATTAAAGTTCAGTTCGATGGTCGATGACCTGAGACGCCTCGTGACCTTCGCTTGTCCATATAAAATTTTCGAAGATCGAAAAAATTCTCGTATTTTTCGTCCTTTATATAATTTCGTAAAGTGATTCGCCTGTGAAGAATTTATCAATATTTACGTCGTTGTAAAAAGCTTGTGTAAAAAACGGGTTTTCAGTATGGCAAAGCCCCACTTAAAATGCTTGAAGATAAAAGTAATACTCATTATACTGAAAATGTTGTTCTTGTGGAGCACACACACATACAGAGAGAGAGAGAGAGAGTATGTTGCGCAATTAGAACTTCAAAAGTTCCAGCGAAGATGCAATGCATTATTACCCTAAAACAATTCACCTTTTTATTTGAATAAATTAATTATATTTTTGTTTACTTATTCATTACTCTTTTTTCCAATAACTCCTCTCTTTTGTTTTGTATTTCCTCTTGTCTTTTGAAACATCTTAAAAGTACACGCCATATTCTTTGGAAGCTTGGAATTCAAGCCAGTGGCCCCTGTGGGTTTGCTCCACAAAAATAGGGGTTCTTCTGATCAATAATAATAATAATAATAATAATAATAATAATAATAATAATAATAATAATAATAATAATAATAATAATAATAATAATAATAATAACACTCCTGTGACAATATGGTTTCTCAATAAATGGCAAATACAGAAAGAAGAGACCACTTATTAAAAAAGAAAAAAAATTAACAAATTAATAAATCAGTTTTAAGAAATTACGTGAATCGCTCAAATACAAGGGGAACTGTATGAGGGCAGCAACGCAAAGCATCTTCGCTTCAACCTCTGAAGTTCCCGTTGCACGACATCCTGAGTAGGGAGGCTGTTCCTCAACAAGGTCCAATCAGGATTGAACTTCCCTTAAAAACGAGAGGATTCTTCCTAACACAAAAATAAAAAACTGCGAAAAAACAAAGGACGTTATAACTGAAGA
>NC_089746.1:17002194-17014694 GCF_040412425.1 Macrobrachium rosenbergii
CCAAAGTTATCCAGGGTTATCCAGGAGTTATCCAAGGTTATCCTACCCGGGGTTAATCTGAGGATAATATCGATATCCAGATCACTGTATTAAAATAAAGTTTATTTACCTCTGGTATACTAGGCCTATGATGCGACAGCACTTCCTTATACCTCTTTTGTTTTATTCTTATTCTTATTTTATTCTTATTCTTCCTTCCTCTTCCTTTTTAATTTAATTCCTTCAACTACTTCTTCCACTTTATCTTTATATCTTAACATTCAGGTGTGGTCTATAAAAGGAATTTCTTACAATCAAAAACCTATGATTAAATTTATTGGAAATCAAAAGTACTCTTAAAAAGTCAAAGACAGTGTCCCAATTTGTGAATCGATATCTAAATTTCATATCTAGCTTTAACTGTGAGCGAGAGAGAGAGAGAGAGAGTATCAGCACTCTATTTCAGTGTTTAAAGTACAAAACTGAAAAATCAAACAGTTACCTAGTAAGAAGGACATGACCAAATTAGGCTTATAAAAGTTATTTAAAGATTATGCAGTCATCTGCTTCTAACTGAGAGAGAGAGAGAGAGAGAGAGAGAGAGAGAGAGAGAGAGAGAGAGAGAGAGAGAGAGAGAGAGAGAGAGACTGATTTTACTTTTACTCTAAAACAGACTCTTCATCGAGCAGTTACCTAGCACGAAGGGCATGACCAAATTAGGCCTATAAAAATTGAACAAAGCGTATCCAGTCATCTCCTTTTAACTTTTTCAAAAGGAATAATCCAGAGACGGCAACATATGAATTAAAAATGACCGTTTCAATACGAAAATGTCATTCCACACTTATAGGAGAATTGAAAGGTCATCCTACAGTTACAGAGAAAAGTGAACCAGCTTACTGAACTATAAAATAACAGGTCGATTACCACATCTGCAGTAGCTCTTTGGCCCGGTTCGTGTGAACTTTTGGGCAACTGTTTATCCCTAACCATGAACTTGAAAGCTGTTTATAGCCCTTTCCATGAACTGAAAAACTGTTTATGGCCCCATCTGTGAACTTGAAAACTCTCTTTATAGCCCTACCTATGAACTTGAAAATTGTTTATAGCCCTATCCATGAATTAAAAACTGTTTATAGGCCTACCTATGAACTTGAAAACTGTTTATAGGCCTACCTATCAAACTGAAAACTGTTTATAGCCCATTCTATGAACTGAAAAACAGTTTATAACCCCATCTGTGAACTTAAAAACTCTGTTTATAGCCCTATCTATGAATTGAAAACTGTTTATATGACTACCTATGAACTTAAAAGCATCTGTTTAAAGACCTACCTATGAATCATAGGACCTAGAGAAAGCTGTTTACTGATTTGCTAATGAAACAGGCTTTTCCTACTCAAATCCCTATGCACTCCAAAACAGCTATACTTTTAGACCTACATAGGAGCCTAATGGCTACTGTCTGTTTACACAGTCTCCCAAACAAACCTTTGAGATAACTGATGATAGACTAATTACAGACTGGTTACAGACTACTTAAAGCCTGGTTATAGACTGCTTATAGCTTGGTTATAGCTTATAGATTGCTTACAGACTGGTTATAGACTGCTTATGGCCTGGTTATAGACTGCTTACACACTGCTTACAGACTGGTTATAGAATGCTTATAGACTGGTTATACCCTGGTTATAGAATGCTTAGACTAGCCATAGACTCGTTACAGACTGCTCAAAGCCTTGTTATAGACTGGTTATATAATGCTTATAGACTGGTATATACTGCTTATAGCTTGGTTATAGACTGCTTATGGACTGTTTACAGACTGCTCATAGTTAGATTATAGACTGCTTACAGATTAGTTATAGCGTGGTTATAGAATGCTTTCAGACTGGTTATAGCCTGGTTATAGAATGCTTATAGACTAGTTATAGACTGGTTACAGACTACTTATAGCCTGGTTATAGACTGGTTATAGAATACTTATAGACTAGTTATAGACTGGTTACAGACTGCTTATAGCTTGATTATAAACGACGGGTTTATAGACTGCTTACAGACTGAGAGTAGACTGCTTACAGACTGCTTATAAACTGGTTATAGCGTGCTTATAGACTACTTACAGACTGGTATAGACTGCTTCTAGAAGACTGGCTATATATTGCTTATAAACTGCTTATAGACTATATCTAGATTGCTTACAGACTGTTTACTGGCTGGTTACAGACTGTTTATAGACTGCTTATAGACTGGCTATGGACTGCTTATGGAAGACTGATTATAGACTACTTAAAAAAGACTGGATATAGACTGCTTAAAGAGGACTGGTTATAGACTGCTCAGACTGCTTATAGACTGGTTTTATACTTCTTATAGACTGGTTTATAGACTACCTATACATTGGTTATAGACTGTTTATAGACTACTTACAGACTACTTATAGCCTGCTTATAGAATGGATGTAATCTGCTTATAGACTGCTTATAGCTTATTTATAGACTGGATATACGCTGCTTAAAGACTGCTTATAGACTGCTAATAGACTGGATATACACTGCTTAAAGACTGCTTATAGCCTGCTTATAGACTAGACATAAACTGCTTATAGACTGCTTATAGCCTGCTTATAGACTAGATATAAACTGCTTATAGACTGCTTATGGCCTACTCACAAACTGGATATACGCTGCTTAAAGACTGCTTATAGACTGCTTATAGGCTGCTTGTAGCCTGCTTACAGACAGGATATACACTGCTTAAAGACTGCTTATAGCCTGCTTGTAGCCTGCTTATAGACTGGATATATACTGCTTACAGACTGCTTATAGACGGCTTATAGACTGGATATACACTGCTTATAGACTGGATACGCACTGCTTATAGACTGCTTATAGCCTGCTTATAGACTGGATACACACTGCTTATAGACTGGATATCACTGTTTATAGCCTCCTTATAGGCTGGATATACACTGCTTATAGACTGGATATCACTGCTTATAGACTGCTTATAGACTGGATACACACTGCTTATAGACTGGATATACACTGCTTTATAGACTGCTTATAGACTGGATATACACTGCTTATAGACTGGATATACACTGCTTATAGACTGCTTATAGACTGGATATACACTGCTTATAGACTGGATATACACTGCTTATAGACTGCTTATAGACTGGATACACACTGCTTATAGACTGCTTATAGACTGGATATACACTGCATATAGACTGGATACACACTGCTTATAGACTGGATATACACTGCTTATAGACTGCTTATAGACTGGACATACACTGCTTATAGACTGGATATACACTGCTTATAGCCTGCTCATAGACTGGATATACACTGATTAAAAACAGCTTTTAGACTGGTTTACAGACTGCTTACACGCTGTTTATAAGGCCGCCTACAGACTGCATACAGACTGGCTATAGCCTGCTTACAGTCTCCTTATACAGACTGGATACAAAATATTTATCACAGACCTACCAATGAACCTGAAGACGAGGCAGAGGAAGACTGTCCAAAGGACGAAGCCAGTGTGCCAAACATGGTCGTCACTGACGAGCACCATCCCCAGAAACATGAAGATGATGGTGTCACTTGTGGCACTGGGAGAGAAAATAAGACGGTATTTAATGGACCATATTATTATGTTTCATATGCAGTAATTAATATGCACATGGTGGATGTTTTGAAATACGTATATTTGTTAAATTGGGTTCTTTTGATTTGAGAATGAGTATGGATAATTGTATGTAATAGATGTAGTTCACCTATTGCATGCAATTATTATTATTATTATTATTATTATTATTATTATTATTATTATTATTATTATTATTATTATTATTATTATTATTATACATACATACATACATATATATATTTATATATATATATGCATTATATATATACATAAATATATATATATATATATATATATATATATATATATATATATATATATATATATACTGTATATATATATATATATATATATATATATATATATATATATATATATATATATATATATATATACAGTACATACACACGCATGCACAAGAAAGGACAAGAAACAAAATAAACCGACTCGTATGTAACTACTTAGAAATGCAAATTACCTATTTCAAAGTCCTCATAAGTGAAGACTTCTTCACTTACCTGGCCATCTTTGTGAAGTACTTGACGCAAGCATAAGACTTCTGCGAGATGTTTTGGAAAGCGTAGTGGGCCTGTATTAATCCGCACACGATTAGGCTGGAAGAGAAACTTGGGAATTAACTCGTGGTTCTTGGTGCTATGCTTAGTTGTTGGGATAAGAGAATACTGTTATGTATGATGACAATATATTCATTTGGTTATACATATACATCCGTATTTATAATATATATATATATATATATATGTGTGTGTGTGTGTGTGTGTATATGTATATATGTATATATATGTATATATGTGTGTGCGTGTTTATATATATATACATATACATATCTATATAAATATGAATTCTGTGCGTGCGTCTGTGTGCATGTATTGTATGTCTACCTTTACAGGGGTGTGTGTATGCGTGTGCGCGTGTGTGTTATTCAATTCACCATTTTAAAAAACACCAGTAATCTATTGTTTTACAAAGCCTCCAACCTAAAGCTATAACACAAACAGTTATTCTACAACCGACACATACTTCGGAAACGTCTCCTACAAGAATATCAAATAACCTACGTAACTAACTGACCTACCTAAAATATAAAATGGTCCTTGACCCAACTTATCCTGACCAATCACACAGGTATAGTGTGGCTTACGTAATACCTACACCAGCTCATAAAAGTACAATGTTTGCCATTTATCAAATGTTAATCTGACCACATTCAGTCCACTTGAATTTCATGCGACCAGTTTACCGGCGAGCTTTTTATAGGCCCGAGTTAAGAGTCCCATACGACGACATATTCGACAAATCAGTCAATCAATTGCCGTTGGTGAAGTTACAGTTTCTGTTTGCAATCAATTGCTGTTGGTGAAGCTACAGTCTCCGTTTGCAATCAATTGCTGTCGGTGAAGTTACAGTCTCTACTTGCAATCAGTTGCTGTTGGTGAAGTTACAGTCTCTATTTGACGACAAACTTCTAGTCTACGTGGTTGACAAAAGCATTTGTTCTCAAAGAAATGAGGTGGTATTTGTCAATGCTCGCTCTCAAAGGGCACTAGGTATCGGTAAGGTACTGACAGTTTCTTTGTCAATATTTGCTCGCAAAACAGAGAGGGTATTTGTCAATATTTGCTCTCAAAAGAGACAAGGTAATATTTGTCAGCTATTGACAGTTTCTTGTCCTTAAGAGTTACCACGTAATTGTCGTTTTGACGACAAACTTCTTCAAGCTTGCGTAGTTGACAAAGACAGCATTTGCTCTCAAAAGAGACAAGGTATATGTCAATATTTGCTCTCAAAAGAGACGAGGTATTTATCAATATTTGTTCTCAAAACAGCCAAGGTATTTGTAAACCACTGACAGTGTGTCTGTCAATATTTTCTCTCTGAACAGAGAAGGTATTTGCCAATATATGCTCTCAAAAGAGACAAGGCATTATTTGTCAGCCACTGACAGTTTCTTGTCCTTTATAATTACCATATAATCATGGTTCAACGGTTGCCTGGCAACAAGGACAAAACAATGACTGAAATCATTACGATCTGGTCGACGTATATAAACTTGCACTGAAGTTCCCAAGTAACATTATCCTATGATAACCGAAGTATCTCGGGATAATTACTCTTGTCTCTCTTGGGATACAATATATCAGGATACGTATTCTTGTCTCTTTTGTGCTACATTGTCAAAGAATTCCGAATCACGTTTCGAGTATAACTTTCTTTCCATCACACATTAATTCTCAAAAGTAATTTACAAATGTAATTTCAGTTTTGTCATCAATTTTTGGCCAAATTGGTTTAAAATATGGTGCCCAAAGTTGTTGATAAAATTTGGTGCCTAAATTGTTGACAAAATTTGGTGCCTAAATTGTTGACAAAATATGGTGCCTAAAGTTGCTGAAAAAATTTGGTGCCTGAAGTTGACAAAATTTGGTGCCCAAAGTTGACAAAATTTGGTGCCTAAAGTTGTTGACAAAATTTGGTACCTACAGTTGTTGATAAAATTTGGTGCCTAAAGTTGTTGACAAAATTTGGTGCCCACAGATGTTGACAAAATTTGGTGCCCAAGGTTGCTGACAAAGTTTGGTGCCCAAAGTTGTTGAAAAAATTTGGCGCCTAAAGTTGTTGACAAAATTTGGTGCCCAAAGTTGTTGACAAAATTTGGTGCCTAAAGATGTTGACAAAATTTGGTGCCTAAGGTTGTTGACAAAATTTGGAGCCAAAAGATGTTGACAAAATTTGGTACCTAAAGTTGTTGCCAAAATTTGGTACCCAAAGTTGTTGACAGAATTTGGTACCTGAAGATGTTGACAAAATTTGGTGCCCAAAGATGTTGACAAAATCTGATGCCCAAAGTTGTTGACAAAGTTTGGTGCCCAAATATCTTGACAAAATTTGGCGTCCAAAGATCTTGACAAAGTTTGGTGCCCAAAGTTGTTGACAAAATTTGGCGCCTAAAGTTGTTGACAAAATTTGGTGCCCAAAGTTGTTGACAAAATTTGGTGCCCAAAGTTGTTGACAAAATTTGGTGTCTAAAGATGTTGACGAAATTTGGTGCCTAAACATATTGACAAAATTTGCTGCCTAAAGTTAACAAAATTTGGTGCCTAAAGATGTTGACAAAATTTGGTGCCCAAAGTTGTTGACAAAATTTGGTGCCTGTTGTTGACAAAATTTTTGGTGCTTTAGCTTCATATTCATTTAAATACTGAACAATATCAGTGTTTTTTTGATATCTGAAATTACCCAAAATCAAATAAATAACATGAAGGTTGCTTGAGTTTCCTGCAAGCAAGAATAATTATACCAGAGATTCTTGCTTGTGAAAACAGTAGCCACTGGAACTCCAATTGATTAAAGAAAACATAATTGGAGAGAGAGAGAGAGAGAGAGAGAGAGAGAGAGAGAGAGAGATAGATGGGGGAATATCCACTATTTCCAAAGGTCTGTGAAAGTAACAGCAATGAAACTCCAGTCAATTAAACAAAACATAATTGCAAAGAGAGAGAGAGAGAGAGAGAGAGAGAGAGAGAGAGAGATTGTCCAGGAATGTCAAATAAGAGTTATTAAAGAGTACCAAGCGAGGAAAAGCAACACAACGCATGCGCAATGCAAAGTGACTTAGTAGCTAATCTATAATTCAGAGATTCATGATGATTGCAGCGAAGAACTTGACACTAAATCGCTTATTTTAATATCTAAGAACCCACTGCAATCTTGCAACCTTGGAATATCTGGAACGAACTACTTCTAAACGTAATTCCAGGTTTGCAAGACGCAGGTGACTCATGTTGAGGGCGAAAATAACATTTGGAATACAATTGGAATTTAAAATTTTGGCCCAAGGCCAAGCGCTGGTATATACAGTATGTTGGGGCCACTCAAAGTTGAAAGGGAAATCGAGAGAAAAGAAGACTTTAAAGGTGTAACAGAAGGTCAAGGAAAGACAGATGGAAGAAAGAATATGAACAGAGACATACAGTCCTGCATATAGAGTTTAGGCCAAAGGCCAAGCACTGGGACCTATGAGTCATTCAGAGCTGGAAAGGAAATTGAGAGTAGGTAGGTCTGAAAGGTGTAACAGGAGGAAAACCTCGCAGTTGTACTATGAAATATTTGTTAACAGAGGGTGGAAAGCGAGATGGAGAAAGATATGAATGGAGGTACAATAAAAGGAATGAAAGAGGTTGCAGCTAGGGGCCGAAGGAATGCTGCAAAGAACCTTTAGTAATGCCTACAGTACACCGCATGAGGTGCACTGACGGCACTACCCCCCTACGGGGACAGAGACATACAAAAAGGAATGAAAGGGGTTGCAGCTAGGGGCCTAAGAAAGGGACGCTGCAAAGAACCTTTATTAATGCCTACAGTGCACCGCATGAGTTGCACTAATGGCACTAACCCCCTCCGAGGAGGACTCACCTGATGATTCCTGAGAAGTGGAACAATTCGGCCGTCAGGTAACACAGGTAGGCCAGGCAAAACAACGCTAAGGGCTCCACCACTGGAAAGGGCAGGTAAGGCGTTATGGTAATTACAAGTGTGGAATACATGGGCCTACCTAGTTATGTTTACAATAATCGTGTAAGTACAACATATATATATATACATATATGTATGTGTGTGTGTATATATATGTATATATATATAATATATATATTGTCACGATGCGTACCAAGTACCTGGTTATTACACAATTAATCACAAAATTCAAAAATTTACCTCACTTCAGCCAGATACCTGAACTCTCATAACAATAAAAATTACGGCTGAGTACTCTAAAGGTAACAGTGATCCCTTAAAAAGTCCATTAATCACATGAAAAATCAAACTAAGTTTATCAAGACTAGTGTGAGGTATCAACAATTAAACAAGAAATATACTAGAGTAAAATGGCATCACTCCATCAAACAACTTCAATTGTTTCCCTGGTCTTAATTCACTTCAGCAAAACTAAAGGAACAAAACATGTTAATCACATAATTAATCCTATTCACTGGTGGTCAATAAATGAAACAGTTTTTAAAAATTTTAAATACAAAAACTTATTTTTAAATTCAAAATTTATAATTAGAATTCACAATCTGAAAAATTTACAGTTACTTGAAAACAACACAAAATGTAATTAATTATTGAATTAAATTATTAAACAAAACTAAATCACAAAACCTATAATTTATTAAGAAATTAAATTAATCAAGCAAAATTTAAACTTTCAAGAATTACTCAAGATTTGGAAAGAAAATGCAATGTTAAATTATCAAGAAAAATTTAAAATGCTAAGTAAACAAATGTTAAATCACCAACACATGATATGTGAAAAATCAGGAGATTTCAAACACAAGAACACACAAAAATACACAAAAGATTTACCAATAATAATTTCACTTAGGCAAAATTTCCCTAATATACCTTATTGTACCATGGTAATAATAAGTAAAATTCACTTCACCTTACACACGCTTGTGAAAACCTTTGTAAAATAACTTGCAGCTGCCTTGATTCACAAAACAAACTTTTTTGTCTGTTGCCGTTATGATTAAGCAATTTTATTAAACTCAGATCTCAAAAGCTTTATTTAATACCAGTGACCACAAATATATTATGTTAAAATTACTCTCTTTTGAAGAGAGAGAGAGAGAGAGAGAGAGAGAGAGAGAGAGAGAGAGAGAGCCAAACTGATCAGTCTCTCAGATAAGAATGAACAGATTTTTGGATTCCAGTAGGAGAAACAGTAAGATGACGTCATTAGGGCAAAACGTTTTGAACGCAAACAGGACAATACATGGTCAGAGCAATGCAATCTTAAACATGGCGCAACCGCCATGAGCTTCAGTGCAATACTTGTTCATATCTCTCAAAAGTTACACATTTTTACCAAAATAAATCGTAAGGAACACATGTAACATTGCGAAATCATGTCTTCTTCTCGTACGGGACAAAGCTTTTACAGAAATCTCAACATGACTCGACTGTTATCCTCGACCTGTCATCGCGTCACCCAAAACAAAACGTTTCTCTTATCTGAACTGGTGACTGATGGCACATCTGGTCTAAAACTCGAATCTCTCCCTCCCGTTACTACGCTATTATCAAGAATGATATTATTAATTCTAAATTACGCTGTTAATTTATCTAAATTACTAACTCTTTTGAGATCTGATACACTACATTACATACAATATTTCAACAATTATTATTATCACACATAACACATGATAAATAGAAGAGTAAATATATCAAAACTATGGGATGATATACATATTACAAGGCAACATCATGAAAACACATACAAACACATTTTACAACACATGAATTTAGCATTACCTTCTACAAAACCTCTACTAAAACTTTCCCAGTTTTAGTAGACAAAAGCTGAAAAAACCAACTGAATTTAACGCAAGAGACCACAAAGATTCCCCATCATGTTTCCGGACCTCCTCTGGAAACCACTGGATTTACAGATTTCCAGGGAGGGCAGGGCAGGGGAAAACGGACGAGAGAGAACGATTGTGCATCATTTAATACTGGACGAGTTGTCTCATGCCAACTGAACTGGTTTTACTTAAATCTAAACTTTTACCAACAGGTACAAAATCAAGAAATTGGGAAATCCGAAAGGAATAATATTCTCTTGATATGAATATGAAAATAATATTTGATAATAATGTGAATATGCAATGCATTACTCATAATGTAATACCTTGTTATTCAGTTTTATTTATTCCAGGTGGCATAAGACCACCTTAACATTGCATATCCAGTATACTTTGGTAAGGGGAAGACTCATATTCTGATATCATTATTGAAATTGTTCAATTCTTCATTCTAAACCTTTTTATCATTCAGGGTCCTTGTCCTATTCCAGAGCCCTTAAGTTTTCCGCTTTAAGTTCTTGGTTTATCAGAGCACCTAAGTTTTTCCATTTTAAGCCACTATTCTATCACAGAGTCCCTATGATCTCAGAGCTCCTAAGTGTTTCCATTTTAAGCCATTCTTCAATCACAGAGTCCCTAGAATTACAGAGCCCCCTAAGTGTTTCCATTCAAAGCCCTGGTTTTATCACAGAGCCCCTAAGATATTTTCCGTTCAAAGCCTTTGTTCTATCTCAAAGCCCTTAAGTGCTTCTATTCAAGGCCCTTGTTTTACCACAGTCCCCAAGATCACAGAGCCCCCTATGTGTTCCCATTCAAAGCCCATGTTTTATCAAAGAGCTCAAAGTTTCCCCATTCAAAACTCTTATCACAGAATCGTTATTCTTTTACATTAATTCCTAACATTTACACCTAACGTACATCACATAAACCCTGACATCAGTCGAATCTCACCTCTGACATCCGTTGTCGATTTCGTGATGAAAGCCGTGAGGCAGCCGTAGACAATACCAATGGCGATGCCCCCGAAGACGACGACGAAGAATGCCACGACGGCCAGGGCGTACTGGGCAGCGGGCACGGAATCCATCGAGAGGAAAGTGTTCATTGTGTTGTAGAGGACGACGGTCACGCCATCTGTTGGCAGAAATTGGAAACAGTTCAGTATCTTCCTGCAAAAGCGGTGGGTGACTGGTTTGATGTACAGTGCTGGAGTCGCAGCTGTAATGGTCACCTGTGTCCTTCCAAGAATGTTATACTAGTGGGTTAATGTTAATTCCTTTAGGGAAATTAATCAATTTTAAAATGTGAAGGATGTCATATGATTTACCTGAGTAATGGGCACATGTGTAGTGTAGCTGACAATTACTTAAAAGAGAATAGCTGTGCAATACAAGAATTGTTTTGGGTTCAACAATCTAATATGTTTGCAATGAAAAACAAGTTTTGCTTTTACAGCTTCGATTAGAGGCTGAAATATTATAGGTAACTATACTGAACAGAAAATTAACATTGCCTTAAGTTGGTTTTCAAGTTACTGAATTGAACTTAGCGACTGTCACCATCATACTGGTAAATTTAGACTAAATTCACATACTTGACATCCACGTTGGCAAACATAAATAATTGTTAAAACGCCAATCATACCACAATGATACCGATTTACCGATTAGCTGAATCACTGATTGGACAATGTCGAATTGGCGTCACGTTAACGAGGGTCATCGACTCCCAAAGACTTTGATTCAATGGAATGGCTGGATTTCATGGCTATGCTAAAATTAGGGAGCTTGCAAATTCATGAGATGAAAGATTCAACGCTTCATTCACTCAAACAAATCAATAATGTGGTATTTTTATCAGAAACATTTGTTAATACAGTAAACGACTCTGGAGGTATGTGATACAACGTGTCATACATATGTATGTATATATGTATGTATGTAATATATATATATATATACATATATACATATACAGTATATATATGTGTTTGTATATATATATATATATATATATATATATATATATATATATATATATGTGTTTGTATATATATATATATATATATATATATATATATATATATATATATATATATAATATATATATATATATATATATATATATATATATATATATATATATATATATATATACATATACATATATATATATGTATATATATATATATATATATATATATATGTATGTATGTATATATACTATATATATATATATATGTATATGTGTATTTATATATATATATATATATATATAATATATATATATACAAACATATACATACATGTATATATATATATATATATATATATATATATATATATATATATATATATATATATATATATATACAGTACATTCATTCTCTCATTTTCAGTGATCTGCTTGACTCATGTTTACACAAGAAAATAAAAAAAACACACGATCCATAAAAAAACTACTTTTATAAAC
>NC_089746.1:17019694-17027194 GCF_040412425.1 Macrobrachium rosenbergii
TACTTCCCACAAATTCAAAATTTACTTCTACAAATTCAATTACCTAAAACACACTTCCCACAAATTCAAAATATACTTCTACCAATATAAATATCAAAACACACTTCCCACAAATTCAAAATACACTTCTACCAATTTAAATATCAAAAACATAC
Source organism: Macrobrachium rosenbergii (assembly GCF_040412425.1). Classification (NCBI taxonomy): domain Eukaryota; kingdom Metazoa; phylum Arthropoda; class Malacostraca; order Decapoda; family Palaemonidae; genus Macrobrachium; species Macrobrachium rosenbergii. The sequence goes on from NC_089746.1 coordinate 17,019,850, forward strand.
TTCCCACAAATTCAAAATATATTTCTACCAATTTAACTGCCAAAAAAAGTACATTTACCTCCCAAAAAACTTAAATTCGTACCACGTCAATTGGTGGCTGGCATCCAATTAGACACTAATCATTTATTTTTTCACATACAATAATTATAGACTTATTATACTGATTACCTCAGTGTGATGTTGCCCATGGCCCCGAGGGCGCCCACGCCGTACAACGTTGGCCCTGTGGGGGGGATAGACGAAAATCAAAAATGGATTATTTCGTGTATTTCCATATATTTGTTAGGTCTCAATGAAAATTTATTATTATTGTTATTATCATTATTTTTGTTTTACTGAGACGAAAATGAGAAAAATTTGGATTACTTGGACCGAATGTTTTGACCTTGGACTTTTTTTCAGGGTTATAGGTCAGTTTAAAGAACCGAAATATATATTTTTTCTGTTTGATATACATAACTTATATATGTATATACAAATATATATATATATATATATATATATATATATATATATATATATATATATATATATATGTGTGTGTGTGTGTGTGTGTGTGTGTGTGTGTGTGTGTGTGTGTGTGTGTGTGTGTGTGTGTGTGTGTGTGTGTGTGTGTGAGAGAGAGAGAGAGAGAGAGAGAGAGAGAGAGAGAGAGAGAGAGAGCATGTGCAAAGAAGCAAGCTATAACGAGGAAATGCACATGGAGGGGGGGGAGGAGGTCGCAAAACAAACAGGTCCTAATGAAGCAAATGGGGGAGTGAGAGGGGAGGGAAGGAAAACTCTTACAGGGAGGTGGAAGACAAAGAAAAACAGAAAAAATGAGAAAAAGGAGAAAAAAAACGGGACAAGAAAACAGAGAAAAATTATATCAAAGAAAAAAAGGAAAGAAAAAGAAAAGAAAAGAAGAGAGAAAAAAATAAAATTAAAAAGATAAAAGAGGAAAAAGAAAAATAAAAGAAAAAAAATTAAAAATACAAATAAAAAGAAAAAAGTATAAAAAGAAAAAAAGTAAAAAGAGAAACAGAAAAAATATAAAAAAGATAAAAAAAAAAAAAACAGGAAACACGTAACAGAGAAATGCGAAGGAACCTCAGACGTAGAGAACCAAGAAAAGGAAGACAATACTAAAAATAAAAATGACAGATTATCTGCCATTTAAACGGAGCCCCACCCTACCTAACCCCCCCAACAGAAAACCGAAATGGGTATTGGAATGGGAGAGAGAGAGAGAGAGAGAGAGAGAGAGAGAGAGAGAGAGAGAGAGAGGGGGGAGAGCGGTGATTAGGGCCTGGCAAGAAACGGAAAATATTCGGATTTCTGCAGTTTTGCGGAAACCCGGTTCAGTCGGTGTTTACAAGCTATTATCTTGGGCGGAAAATTGCTCGGCTGAAGGCTTTAACTGAGGGACCTAAGAACATCGAGGATATTAAATAAAAATTTCGACTCACTACTACTACTACCACTATTACCTCTACTATTATTATTAATACTATTACTACTATTATTAATAATAATATTACTACAACTACTATTATTAGTACTATTACTACTGCTACTATTATTAATACTAGCACTACTACTACTATTATTAATACTATATAACTACTATTATTATCATCAATACTATTACTACTACTACTATTATTAATGCTATTACTGCTGTTACTATTATTAATACTATTACTACTGCTACTATTATTAATACTATTACTACTGCTACTGTTATTAATACTATTACTACTGTTGCTATTGTTAATACTATTACTACTGCTACTATTATCAATACTATTACTACTACTACTACTATATACTATGTATATTAAAAAATATTCTACTCATTACTGCTATTACTGCTACTACTACTAGTATTGCTATCACTGTAGTCATTAGTTTTTTAGATACAATAATAATAATAATAATAATAATAATAATAATAATAATAATAATAATAATAATAATAATAATAATAATAATAATAATGATTTTGTCTGAAAATACTATTGCTAATACCAATGACAATAATAATTTTCCCTGGAAATACTGTTAGTAATACCAATAAAAAATAATTTTTGTCTGAAAATATGACTAATAATATAAATAATGACAGTATTTTTCTCTCACAATACTATAACTAATATCAATAGTGATACTTTTTGTCTGAAACACTGCTACTGATATTTATAATTATATTAATATGGTCTGAAAATACTATTACTAACGTCAATTCAATAATAAGAATTTTGTCTGAAAATACCTTTCTAATATCAATAATAATAGCTTTCTCAGAAAATACCACTACTAATATCATAATAATTATGGTATTAATTATTATAACTGTCTTAAAAATATTTATACATAATAACAATTTTGTCTGGAAAAATATTTATAATAACGTTGTCTGAAAAAATATCATTTACAATAACAATTTTGTATTAAAAATATTTATAAGAATAACAATATTGTATTAAAAATATTTATAAGAATAACAATATTGTATAAAAACATATTTATAAGAATAACAATTTTGTATAAAACATATTTATAAGAATAACAATTTTGTATAAAAACATATTTATATGAATAACAATTTTGTCTGGAAAAAAATCTTCATACGAATATAAAAGAATATTTATAAGAATAACAATTTTGTATAAAAACATATTTATAAAAATAACAATTTTGTCTGAAAAAATATACATACACACGAATAATTCTGCCTGAAAACTAATAATACTAATAATGTAACACAATGATTCCTAAACATCATTCATGACAACTGAAAATAACTCACCTATTGCAAAAATGTTGAACATCGTGCCCTGGAAAAAAGGAAATAGATATTAGATTATCAGTTAAAAATTATTCATCCATTCACTCATCCATTCACTCATTCATTCATTCATCCATCCATTCATTCATGCATCCACTCATTCATTCATTCATTCATCCATCCATTCATTCATCCATCCACCCATTCATTCATTCATTCATTCATTCAGTCATCCATCCATCCACCTATTCAGCCATTCACTCATTCATTCATTCAATCATTCATCCACTTACCCATCCATCCATTCACTCACTTATCCATTCATTCATTATTCATCCATTCACTCACTCACGTTCATTATTCAGTCATTAATTCACCAGTTCATTCACTCATCCATTCATTATTTAATCATTCACTCACTCACTCATTCACTCATTCAGCCAAAAATGAGAGTACACATTCTGAATCAGAATTTAATATTGTCTGATATACAGGAAAGAACAGTTTAGGCATTTGACTTACATGAATTATGAATATACAGTAAAATTTTGTGTATGTAGAAATTCTTATGAATTGACTTAAACTTGTTTTTCTATGTGATGAATCTTGTGTAGGATGTTGAATAATGATGAATACGACCTAAACACGATGATAATTACGAGAAATTCATAAGTAACTGACTTCAACTTGCTTTTCTGTGAAGATGAATCTCGCATAAAATGTTGAAAAATAATGAATACAACGTAAAAAAAAAAAAAAAAAAGATGACTATTGAGAATCCTTTACTTTGATGATAACAACAAAATCCAAGTTTATATTAAACCTATTTCATGTCGTTTAATAAACTTAATTCTTTGAAGCTATTATTTCACTTGTAAACAATTTACGCCCAGAGTTTGGGACAAAAGGTTTAAACCCGGGAGAACAATAGGATGCATTACTAATAGAATATAACCAATAACCAATTACGAAGGGGATCCATTAGGACCTTATTCTATTCAATAGGATAACAATGACAGTTGCCAGATACCGCAAGACATAATTATTCGATATAAGTATTACTTTACAAAGGCAACTATTCAGAAGTATTCCTTAAATTTTTTGTTGCTGGATAATGCTGGTATTTATGCATTTCTCTCTCTCTCTCTCTCTCTCTCTCTCTCTCTCTCTCTCTCTCTCTCTCTCTACAAAAGTCAGCCAACTTTTGCTCTCTTTTCCCGGCATTGATTTTCTCCAAAAAAAAATGGTTCATGCCTTTTAAATAACACTCTCGTGCTCATTACATAATCCGATATATAAAGATCAGGATTCTCTCTCTCTCTCTCTCTCTCTCTCTCTCTCTCTCTCTCTCTCTCTCTCTCTCTCAAAGGTAAGTATCAAAATTAATTAATAGCCCAAAATCTCTTCCGAAAAGAGGTGATTAAAATGCTCGTGATTTCGAGACTTTCTCTCTCTCTCTCTCTCTCTCTCTCTCTCTCTCTCTCTCTCTCTCTCTCTCTCTCTCTCTCTCTCTCTTACTGATAAAAATAAATCAATAAGTTAGTCAGCTGACACCTCTTTTCAAAATTCCATTATGTACTCACGAAGATGCGAACACACAAACACACAAACACAAGAACGCACGAGCGCACAAATACACGAACGCACAAACACATGAACACAACCACACGAACGTATAAAAACACTCACGCACAAACACATGAGCGCACGAACGCACAAAGACACGAATACAAAAACACACGAACGCACGAACACAAAGACACGAACACACGAACGCACAAACGCTCGGACACAAATACACGAACACACGAAAGCACAAACACGAACACACGAACTACACACGCATCGATTAACTAGAGTAGCCTTTAAGAGAGGGACCACTTTCCTGTAATTATCAACAACGCTGCCTTCAAACGAATAACTGCACAGACTGTCAGTAAGGGTCTAGGAACACTTTTATGAAGTCTGAAGTCTGAAGTCTAGAGTCTGATAAGTTATTCCGTCTAACGCTTACTTCTCATATTCGGCACAGATTATTCATGGTATACTCCAAAAGCAGAGTTCTGCTTTAGCAAGAACCATTTACAGAAGAATCAGTCGGCACTGCTTGCAATTCACCCTTTACGAATTTTAACCTCTGTTGTAGGCGCTCAGGAATAATTTAGAACAATTTAGCCGCCCAATTAAAAAAGATTAGTTACTGAACACACACGCAAAAACCTAAACTATTACTGTAAAAAAATAACAGTTCTTACGATAATTAGGATCATGCTTTTTGGCAGTGACAAATCGAAAGACTGACCCCGAGAATAAATCATGAGAGAAAATTAACGAGCATGTAATAGTCTAGCAATAAAAAGTAGGAATCGAAGAAGGAATAAAAGAAGTTGGAACTGGAACCGGAACGCAGAATGTAGGCCATAGGCCAAGCAGGCCCTGGGACTACGATGAGGCCATTCAGCGCTGAAAGGCAAACTGAGAGAAGAAAGGCTTGAAAGGTGTAACAGGAGGAAAACCTCGCAGCTGCACTTTGAAACAGTTATCAGGACAGGGCTGAGGAAAGTAAGATGGAAGCGAGAGAATATGAACGGTGGTACAGTAAAAAGAATGGAAGGGGCTGCAGCTTGGGGCCTAAGAAAGGGCGGCTGCAAAGAACTAGTTCCTCATTGGATGGGTCGATATCGTACTCGGCTAGCACTTTGCTAGGCCCGCGTTCGATTTTCCGACCGGCCAATGAAGAATTAGAGGAATATGTTTCTAGTGACAGAAATTCATTTCTCGGTATAATGTGGTTCGGATTCCACAATAAGCTGTAGGTCCCGTTGCTAGGTAACCAATTGGTTCTCAGCCACGTAAAATAAGTTTAATCCTTCGGGCCAGCCCTAGGAGAGCTGTTAATCAGCTCAGTGATCTGGTTAAACTAAGGTATACTTAACTTTAGCTGCAAAGAACCTTAAGTTATGGCACTGACCTCCTACGGGGATATAAGAACCTGATAAAAAATGGAAGAAGTAATGGAAGGTTGATACTGCCGACATTATGATGCCATTTCAGGACGACAATCGGAATCCTATAACGAATGAGGAACCTTTGATCCGTGAAATAATTCGTTTCGGGGGTCCTTTGAGGCCGATTTGGGCAGCTGGGTGGGTCGGCGACTAAAGAAAGGGGGAGGGGGAGATTCAAGAAAATTAAATTTAAGAATTTAATTATTTGGATTTTAACAAGAGGTGACTAAGCCTGACAACAGAACAGAGATATATATATATATATATATATATATATATATATATATATATATATATATATATATATATATATATATAGATAGAGGAGAGAGAGAGAAACATGAACATACCACAATAATAATAAAATATTTTAAAAAGCACTTCAAACAAATAATAAACATAATGCAAAACAAAGTTAATAATAGCAAAGAAAAGATGGCAAAAAACACAAACAGTTACCAAAACATCAAACAAAAGAATAATAAGCAACAAAAAAAAAAAAAACCAAAGACACAGAAAGACACTGAAAGACAAAGACGAGAACCTGCGTGCATTGTTAATCAAACATCCATCCGCTCACGAAGGTGGGGGTGAGGGGAGGGGGGAGGGATTTGCACTCATTATTTCGGCATTACCACCAAACCGTTATCAGAGATCGATGTCTGCGTCTTTCCAGCCGCCGTAATTACCGTCCTCATCTCCGTCAGGGGGTCATTTATAGTCTCTCAATTTTACCTGTCTGTCATTATGGTGATTGACAAGTGCAGGAGGGGTCAGCGAAGGGTCATAGAGGTGACCCTTCGTTATACAGTGAAGGTCCTGAGGAATTATTTGGAGAAATATTATTTTTAACTGTGAGCCTACTGCATGACGTGGAATTTGAACCTTTTTTATTTAATTAATTTATTTCTTTAATTTTTTTTTCTGACATCATTTAATGATGAAGATTCTCGGAAGCCATTTGGGATAATTCATCTTCAAATGAGAACCTACTGCATGACTTGGAATCTGAACCCTGTTCTATTTTATTTATTTATTTAATTTTCTCAGACTTTTCTTTTAATAGTGAAGGTCCTGAGGAATTATTTGGGATATATCTTTAACAGTGAAGTCCTGAGGAATTATTTAGGGAAATATTATCTTTGACTAAAAACCTACTGCATAACGTGGAGTCTGAACCCTTTTCTATTTTATTTATCTATTTATTTATTTATTTAATTTTTTTCAGACCCTTCATTTAATTATGAAGATCCTCAGCAGCCATTTGGGTAAATATTAGCCTTAACTAAGAGCCTACTGCATGACGTGGAGTCTGAACCGTCTCCCATTTAATGTAATAGTTTATTTATTTTCTCCTGTGTAACAATAACAGCCTACGTGAATTAAACGCCATACTTAGAACTGGCGTCGTCCAATCCGGAGTCAACCACTCTCATTACTGGACTTTATTTAAATGCACAAAATAAAAGTACAATAGTTCTTCATCTCGATCCTCTCTTATATTACCATCATACATCAGTGGTTGGTAAATCTGTGTTCGTCGGGAAAAACCTCCGTTGCCGATTTA
>NC_089746.1:17032194-17064694 GCF_040412425.1 Macrobrachium rosenbergii
GTATAAGTCAAGATGCCAAGGTCGAGTGCTTAGCAATATGCATATGATAGATAATTTAAAAAAATAGATATAAAAATAGATAAATTTGTATAAGTCAAGGTTCCAAGGTCGAGTGTTTAGCAAAATGCAAAATGATATATACACGTAAGTCAAGGTGTCTGGGTAGTGTGTTTTGTGTGTTTAGAAACAGGGACAACAAGAATAATTCACTCACGAAAACAAATGGATATACACTTGTATGAATAACCAGTATACAAAAACAGTAATATGGGAATATACTCACTATAACGGCGTAGACTAAAACGGTCCCTAAATTATCGAAGAAGGAACGGTCGTGTAAGGAATAAGCCGATTCCAAAACAATCCTGAAAGAAGAGGAAAATGTATGACATTCCAGAAATCCGGAATTTGGAATGGGAATTGGAATTATACAATTTAGGCCAAAGTGCTGGGACCTACGACAATCCTGAAAGAAGAGGAAAATGTATGACAATCCAGAAATCCGGAATTTGGAATGGGAATTGGAATTATAGAATTTGGGCTAAAGGACAAGCGCTGGGACCTATGAGGTTGTAACAACTGTAGGAGAAAGTTGAGGAAAGTAAGATGGAAGAGAGAGAATATGAACGGAGGTACAGTAAAAGGAATGAAAGGAATCGATAATGCGTAAATAGAAAGGGAGAGGTTATTACAAGGAGGAATGTGGATGTACGAGTGAAAAGAGAGAGAGAGAGAGAGAGAGAGAGAGAGAGAGAGAGAGAGAGAGAGAGAGAGAGACAAGGATTAGGATGTCTCAAAGTGCTCACTTATCTCTAGGAGCCCATTTTACTGTTCATTCAGTGTTTTCATGATTTTGTCTAGCTTGCTTTTAAACTCTTCCTCCACAATGTTGCTGTTTACAACTTCTAGTGGCAGTTTCTTCCATGTGTCACATATCTTGTATGTGAAGAAGTTCCCACAATGGGATGTGTTGTATCTCTTCAGTTCTAGTTTCCATCCATTATTTATTGTCTGGTTTTCGTTTAATGTGAAGAGGCTACTGTCTACTTTTGTTATGCCTTTCAGTATTTTGAATGTTTCTATGAGTTGTCCTCGCAATCGCCGTGTTTCTAAGCCATACATGTTCAGGCTCTCTAGTCGTCTTTGGTAACCTATTTGCCTGATGGATGGAATTAACTTTGTGGCTCTTGCTTGTACCCCTTCTAATCTATTTATGGCCTTTCTTATGGCTCTTGCTTGTACCCCTTCTAATCTATTTATGGCCTTTCTTATGGCTCTTGCTTGTACCCCTTCTAATCTATTTATGGCCTTTCTTATGGCTCTTGCTTGTACCTTCTAATCTATTTATGGCCTTTCTTATGGCTCTTGCTTGTACCCCTTCTAATCTATTTATGGCCTTTCTTATGGCTCTTGCTTGTACCCCTTCTAATCTATTTATGGCCTTTCTTATGGCTCTTGCTTGTACCCCTTCTAATCTATTTATGGCCTTTCTTAGTGTTGGTGACCAAAACTGTACTGCATAGCCAAGATGAGGTCTAACTGCTGATGTGTAGAGCTGCAGCACCGTTTCTGCGCCTTCTTTTCAGCTTTTATGCCCTGTTTTGTGGATTATAAGTCCTTGGTAATAACGACTCCAAGGTCCTCGTCTTGTTCTGCACTATTTATGTCATTCCCAAGCAGCACGTAGTTGGCATGAGGGTTGTTTGTTCCTGTTTGTAACACTTTACACTTATCCACGTTAAATGGCATTTGCCATCTTTTGGACCACTCTCCTATTTTCCTTAAATCATTTCTTAAGCTTTCTACTGTATCTGGGTCTGCTGCATTTATACCTAGTTTGGTGTAAATGCAGAGAGAGAGAGAGAGAGAGAGAGAGAGAGAGAGAGAGAGAGAGAGAGAGAGAGAGAGAGAGTAATAAAATTCAAGACAGGGTGACGCATAAACAGAATAGACACTTAAAGAAATTAACACAGAAAAGAGAGAGAGAGAGAGAGAGAGAGAGAGAGAGAGAGAGAGAGAGAGAGAGAGAGAGAGAGAGAACAAAAACTTCCAAATACTTACGGTGGTAACAATATGAAGAAAAACATATCTGAAGTGAAGTGCGGAAGAGGGATGTTGAAATCACACGTCGCAGCCGCCGGGTCGCTGTTTGGAATAAACAAACAAAAAATAAATAAATAAAAAAATGAACAAATTTCAATAAAAAAGATGTGATTGGTCAAATAATCTGGTTAAGTTTACGCGCATGCGCCACTGGGAAGGTGAAACTGAAAGGAAAGACGTGACTGGCCGCATAATCCGGATATCCGGTTAAAGTTTGTGCGCATGCGTCGATAGGAAGGTGTCAATAATATTCCTGTTTTGGATAACGTTCATCTTACATAAGGTATTCCTGTCTTTATTTCATGAGAGAGAGAGAGAGAGAGAGAGAGAGAGAGAGAGAGAGAGAGAGAGAGAGAGAGAGAGAGATTTCTATGATGACAGACAGGAAGAGGTTTCTTTCATGAGAGAGAGAGAGAGAGAGAGAGAGAGAGAGAGAGAGAGAGAGAGAGAGAGAGAGAGAGAGAGAGAGAGAGAGGTTTCTTTCATGACAAAGAGGGAGAGAGGATGATATATCTTTCCATCATGACATAGAGAGAGAGAGAGAGAGAGAGAGAGAGAGAGAGAGAGAGAGAGAGAGAGAGAGAGGTCTTTCATGACAGAAAGAGAGTGAGAAAGAGACACAGAGAGAGTTACTTTCATGAGAGAGAGAGAGAGAGAGAGAGAGAGAGAGAGAGTGTTTATACCTAGTTACTATAGCAACTAGCAGACACGGTTTGCATCACAACAATTACGTGAGCCTAAAGTTTTATTATTTTTTTCTTCTGCATTTTATCCTGTAATGAGACCTTAGGCTTTATTATATAACACGCAAAGATCAAATTATAGTTTTACCTCATATTTTTTCCTCCCTTAAACCTCTGTCCTCGTCGAGGTAACGAGGGAATTAGCCTTTAGTTGGATAAATACATTTTTACGTGTGACTGCAAAATTCCTTTTATCATTTAACATAAATGACAATAATTATTCTTAATTTATACCAAATTATTATTATTATTATTATTATTATTATTATTATTATTATTATTATTATTATTATTCAGAAGATAAACCCTTATCCACATGGAACTGGCCCAGCACAGGGGCCATTGACTTGAAATTCAAACTTCTAAAGAATATTATAGATATATAATTTATAAGATAATACACACACACATATATATATGTGTGTGTGTGTGCGTGTTTGTGTATATATATATATATATATATATATATATATATATATATATATATATATATACACATATATATATATATATAGTATATTATCTATATATATATATAAAATATGTATATGCATAGTGTATATATATAAATAATATATATACATATACATATGTATATAATATATATATACATATATATACTCTTCCGAAATATAAAACAAATATAAAGGGCAGATCAACCCAACCTGAAAGTAGACCTATTTTCCAACTCACTCTTCAGTGAAGAAGACCAGCAAGCCCAAGGCTGCCCCGAGAACCACCAATACGCAGGACTCCGGGATGGTGTTTGACAACCAGTGCAAATGGTGGAAGCCTGAAGAAATATAAAGCGAGACTTAATACATTTTTAACTGGTCACAAGGCCTGAAGACATATAGAAGGAAATAATATATTTTGACTGTTACAAGGCCTGTAGATATATAGAAATAAATTAATACGTTTCTAACTGGCTACAAGGCCTGCAGACATATGTAGAAGGATATTAATATATTTTGACTGGTTACAAGGCCTGTAGACACTAAAGTGAATTAGTATGTTTTTAAATTGTTACAAGACTGATTATTATTATTATTATTATTATTATTATTATTATTATTATTATTATTATTATTATTATTGTGCTTAGAAGAAAACTAAATCGGTTTAAGACCTGGTTTTAATCAGTCACCGTTAGAAACGCAACAAAGTTCGTTTGACTGTCACTTCAAGAGATATTTTGTTAAACTGATAGCCGAGAGAGAGAGAGAGAGAGAGAGAGAGAGAGAGAGAGAGAGAGAGAGAGAGAGAGAGAGAGAGAGGTTTGGACTTAAGAAAAGAAAGAGAGGCTTAGTCTAGGGCTCCGCTAACACTGGTAGTGTCTTAGTGGTAATACTGGGTTTTGGAACTTCTGTTCGTCATGGAGAGAGAGAGAGAGAGAGAGAGAGAGAGAGAGAGAGAGAGAGAGAGAGAGAGAGAGAGAGTTTGGATTTAGAAGAGAAAACAGACAGGGTTAGTCTAGGAAACAGTCCACAGTGTTGTAGTAGTAGTACTACTACTAGGTCCTTGGTGACATTGCTAAATTCATCATATTAAAGAATTTCTCTACATTAGCTTGAGAGAGAGAGAGAGAGAGAGAGAGAGAGAGAGAGAGAGAGAGAGAGAGAGAGAGAGAATTAAAAATAAAAAAGGAGAATTATAAAAAAAAACACAGTAATAATAATAGCAGTAACACGCGCAAACTCCCAAGAAAAACTCCAGTAACTTTACAAAGGCTCACCAATCTTCGTGAATCCCGCCACGAAAACGAAGGCGGTGACGGTGAAGTAGGCGCCAACCTCCTGCCATCTCAAGGTCGCCAGGCTGATGCCGTCGCTGTGACTGTGCACCCCGCCACAGGAGATGTTGGTCGCTCCTCCTGCGGGTTGCTCCACCGTCCTGGTGTTGTAGGACAGAGAAGAAGTCTCCCATTCGCTGGCGTTGTCTGTAGGAGGGGGGAGGGGAAGGTTTAGACTCGGCTGACCTAAGTTAATTTTAGACTTACCGGACCTTAAGCCTAACTAACTTCGTTAATTTTAGTCTCAGTTAATTTTAGACTCACTTTTAGACTCGGTTAACCTTAGACCTAACTAACTTAGTTAATTTCAAGCTCAGTTCATCTTAGACAGTTAATTTTAGACTTAGCTGACTTTAGATCTAAGTAACTTGGTAGATTCAGTTGACCTCGGACTCAGTTAATTTTAGACCTAACTAAGTTGACGTTAGACTCAGTTAATTTTAGACCTAACTGAGTTGACATTAGACTTCAGTTGACCTTAGACCTAACTAACTCAGTTCATTTTAGACTCGGTCAATTAGATCTAGACTCGGTTGACCTTAGACCTAACCAGTTTTACGTAGTTAACAGACGCAGACGACCAAATATAATTATTTTCTTTATCGTTGACTAAAATAAATAACCAAAACTTTAACAAAAAAGTTAAGAATGTAAAGTAACTCAGGACTTAAGAATGTGACAGTGTCTAAATGAAACTCTGACTCAAATAACCTTAAAAATTAAAGAATATAAAGTGACTCAGGACTCGAGAACGTGGTAAAGTGACTAAATATAAGTCTGATTCAAGAGTTACGATAACTTATCAAATAACTATCTGGAGATAAAGCACAATTGAATGAAGAGCTATCTCTGACAAAGTCAGTTGAATGAGAGATATGATAATGATGTTGGTGGACTTCCCTAGTGGATTTCCCAGGTGCATATATGCACACCTGTTCATTACTTTCATTCAGAGATGCACACCTGAGTTTCGACTGACTAACAGATGCATACGTGCAAACCCGTGCTTAAGTTGTACTAGGTTTATATATAAGTTCATTGAAAAGACACTAAAAGCCATTAAAAATAAACCCATTTTATGCTATTTGTTCGTCTTACACTAAAACCATTAAGACACAGAGGCATATAGACATTATTTTTATGGACAATATGAAATGGTTCATTTTTGCAGGTACGTTTTTAAACTAAAAATAAAAGATTTCTGTTAAATTCCGAGTACCTACATCACTCTAATATAGTCTAGCTGCGATGGGCTGAGACTTTTCTATAATTAGCGGCGGTGAATGTTTCACATCTTGCCGAAGAAGTTATTTAATCCCAATCCAAAAAGGTTCACTTTCAGGATTAACCTGGACGTTATGGTCAATCCTGAGAATGGACATATTCGAGCGTACTGTCCAGCTATTTGTTTTTACTTAAAGTGAATTCGTTTTTCGGTAATGTATGCATGGTTATGCATGCAAATTATATATATATGTGTGTATATATATATATATATATATATATATATATATATATATATATATATATATATATATATATATATATATATAATATATATATATATATATATATATATATATATATATATATATATATATATATATATATATATATATATATATATATATATATATATATATATATATATATATATATATATATATATATATATATATATATATATAGATATATATATATATAGAGAGAGAGAGAGAGAGAGAGAGAGAGAGAGAGAGAGAGAGAGAGAGAGCTTTAAATAAATTTTGTACTACGCCAAATAAAAATAAAATGTGCAGCAGAGCCCAAGTATAATGTTTCGATCTCTGTATGTCGCTTTTGTACTAACGAATGGACCCGCTGTCCGTCACTCAATCAGCCACCCAAGAGGAAATGGCAATGCCTATTTGAAAAAAAAATGCCAACTCTACCAGATTATCACCCTTTTTCCTGGAAAGTTTGCGCGGCATTACGAAAATATGCCAGCAGTGTTAATCGTATTCGAGTCTCAACCTTTTGTAACTATGTAGACTTAAAGCGCCTGTATGATCCAGGAGGCACATGGCCCTAGGCAATTTCAGGCCATGGACAATTAGGGTAACAGCACCTGGCTTCGGTTCAGTACCTAAACTCACTAAAATGACGGAATTTAAATCCTGAGACGCACTAATTACACTAACATGACGCAGCAAGATTTCGTCGCATGACTGAAATGAACAAACACACGTTACGGAGAACTGACCTACAGATTAGACTCGTGTGAAATATGTACCGTAGATACTCCTCGGTGCACAAGGGTTCAGTAGCTTTGATCAGAGCTCCTGTATAGATCTGAATGTAGCCACGGTGAATGATTTTTCTGGAGAATGATTCGCAAAATCATGAATATTCATTTCAAAATTACGATTATTTTCACATGCACGAGATGCAAGGAAGCCTTGAGAAGACCACTGAAGACCACTGAAGACCACTGATGAAAAAGATACAGAATTAAACGTCAGAACAGCCCTCTGTGAGATAAGACTAGAGATACAGAACAGTATGCTGCCCTAACATGGAAAACTGCAGTATCTGCAAAATTTCCGGAATTGAGATATGCCACCTATACTGGACTCGTGAAACATTAATACACAAGTTACTGCAGTTTCAGAATGATTCTTCAGTGCTTTATTTAGGGGGTTCCATTTGCAGCGTCTGCAAAATCAGTAGTAAGGAAAGGGAAAACTGCAGTATCTACCATTTTTCTTAGTTTTGTATTTTTGCAGATACTGCAGTCTTCCATTTCAGGTCAGTATGGACATAGTACAATCAACTAGAGAAATAATGTAAAAAAGTAAAATAAAAAAGTAATAGAAAAAAGTATTATAAAAATTACTATATGGAGGAAAGCCTGCTTTGATTAGGAATAGTGCCTATAGGAAGGGCTTATGCCACACTTAACCAAATCCTTGGTCAGAATCAAAAATCTTATAATATATGGGTAAGCTGACAGAGATAAACTGTAAATAATTTTACAGAGTATTGAACGCCTATATGTATTTGAAAGTTCCTGGGTACTCTAAGGACTAAGAGAGAGAGAGAGAGAGAGAGAGAGAGAGAGAGAGAGAGAGAGAGAGAGAGAGAGAGAAAGTAAATCATTTTCTAAGATATTGAACACCGACAGGAACTTGAGAGAGACACACACACACACACACAGAGAGAGAGAGAGAGAGAGAGAGAGAGAGAGAGAGAGAGAGAGAGAGAGAGAGAATCTCCCCCAGTCTCTAACCCACTGAGAAAAATCTGACGTTATCTAGTGGGTTATGGCTTCATAACTCTTTCTGAACCAGGAAAAATTTACCCTAGGGTTAGCAAACACCTGCAGTTGTTGTTTGGTGTAAAATGGGCCTTACGTCAGCCAATGTGAGCACTTGGCTGCCCACACTGGGCACCCAAGTGCCACTTTGGTACTTGGTGAAAAATGTATCTAAATTGATGTTACTGGTCAATTTAAAACAGCTGACTGCATCCAATGTAGGACTATTCCATACTGAAGATCAATCCTTGTTCTTTATTCAGTTCCAGGTGAACGGAGGTATGGGTATAAGAACTATAAAATCAGGGGGAGGGGGAGATCTAGGGGGTTATCAGAGAAAGGGGAAGGGAGAGATTAAGAAAGGGGAAGGGGGGTATTAAGGGGGTTACTGGAGAAAGGGTAGAGGGGCGGTGGGCCTAAGATGAGCAGTCCACAAGGCTTGACCAGACCACATCAATATGTCAGACACAGGCCACAACAGCTGACTAGCAATTTTACTTATTTTACTTTACTTATTTGACGCTTCACTTTTCTTTTGACCTTTCTTGCTATAGATAACAGCTTTGAGTATTATATTATATTTATTATATTATATTATATTATATTATATTATATTATATTATATTATATTATATTATATTATATTATATTATATTATATTATATTATATTATATATCTCCTTTCTCTAGTTACTGTAAAAATAGTTCTAGCACTTATTTGACGCTCCACTTTTCTTTTGACCTTTCTTGCTATTGATAACAGCTTTGAGTATTATATTATATTATATTATATTATATTATATTATATTATATTATATTATATTATATTATATTATATTATATTATATTAATATTATATTATATTATATCTCCTTTCCCTAGTTACTGTAGAAATAGTTCTAGTACTTATTTCTCTTGCTATTGATAACAGCTCTGGGTAGTTATGTCTCCTTTCTGTAGTTACTAGAACATAATCAAAATAATCAAAAATGAAAATAAAATTAATAAAATCAAATGAAAAAAGAAAGAAAGGTAAATAAGAATAATAAATAAAATTAACAAAAATAAAAAATACTTAAAAAATAATTTAAAATAAATAAAAATGAAAATAAAATACAAATAAATAAAATTAATAAAAGATAAAAATGAGAATAAAAATTTATTAAAATATAAACACAAAATAAAATTTCTGAAAATCAATAAAATAAATAAAAATTAAAAATAAATAAAACTGAATAAAAATAACATACAGTTAAAAGTAAATATGAATAAATATGAAAAACAAAAAATTAAATGGTATAAAAGTGAGCAGTCTATCTCAAAATTCTTACACTGGAGGCACGCGAAAAGTATAAACATAAATATAAATATCTCTTTATATCTTTATCATTAGTACTTTATGCCTAAAGAAAAGAATACTTATATACCGGATTACTTCGGAAATGAACATATGACATTCCAGTTTAGACATTAAATAACAACTCCAGGACTTTGAAAATGTCAGAAACAATAATGCAATCAATAAAGTGTCCTAAAACTTAATATTCACAGCAACCATTTATTATTCCAAAAAAATATACTGAATATGAAAATAAAGAACTATATTGAATATGAAAACTATACTGAATATGAAAATAAGGAACTATATTGTATATGAAAACTATATTGAATATGAAGAATATAAGGAACTATATTAA
The DNA here is from genome assembly GCF_040412425.1 of Macrobrachium rosenbergii. Taxonomy (NCBI): domain Eukaryota; kingdom Metazoa; phylum Arthropoda; class Malacostraca; order Decapoda; family Palaemonidae; genus Macrobrachium; species Macrobrachium rosenbergii. Next base: position 17,041,825 of record NC_089746.1, read on the forward strand.
AATAAGGAACTATTTTAAAATAAGGAAGTATTTTAAAATAGGAACTATATTAAATATGAAAATAAAGAACTATATTCAACATGAAAACTACATTAAATATGAAAATAAGGAACTATATTGAATATGAAACTATATTAAATATGAAAATAAGGAACTATAATGAATATGAAACTATATTAAATATAAAAATAAGGAACTATATTGAATATGAAACTATATTAAATATGAAAATAAGGAACTATATTGAATATGAAAACTATATTAAATATGAAAATAAGGAACATATTGAATAAGAAAACTATATTAAATATGAAAATAAGGAACTATATTGAATAAGAAAACTATATTATATATGAAAATAAGGAACTATATTGAATAAGAAAACTGTGTTAAATATGAAAATAAGGAACTATATTGAATAAGAAAACTATATTAAATATGAAAATAAGGAACTATACTGAATACGACAATTATATTAAACATGAAAATAAGGAACTATATTGAATATGAAAACTATATTAAACATGAAAATAAGAAACTATATTGAGTATGAAAACTATAATAAATATGAAAATAAGGAACTATATTGAATAAGAAAACTATATTAAATATGAAAATAAGGAACTATATTGAATAAGAAAACTATATTAAATATGAAAATAAGGAATTATATTGAATATGAAAACTATATTAAATATGAAAATAAGAAACTATATTGAATAAGAAAACTATACTCAGTGTGAAAATAAGGAACTATATTGAATAAGAAAACTATATTCAATATGAACATAAGAAACTATATTGAATAAGAAAACTATTAAATATGAAAATAAGGAACTATATTGAATAAGAAAACTATATTAAATATGAAAATAAGGAACTATATTGAATAAGAAAACTATATTAAATATGAAAATAAGGAACTATATTGAATAAGAAAACTATATTAAATATGAAAATAAGGAATTATATTGAATAAAAAAACTATATTAAATATGAAAATAAGGAACTATATGAATAAGAAAACTATACTCAAGTGTGAAAATAAGGAACTATATTGAATAAGAAAACTATATTCAATATGAAAATAAGAAACTATATTGAATAAGAAAACTATATTAAATATGAAGATAAGGAACTATATTGAATAAGAAAACTATATTAAATATGAAAATAAGGAACTATATTGAATAAGAAAACTATATTAAATATGAAAATAAGGAACTATATTGAATATGAAATCTATATTACAGATAAAATAAGGAACTATATTGAATATGAAAACTATATAAAATATGAAAATAATGAACAATATTAAATATGTAAACTATATTAAATATGAAAATAAGGAACTACATCAAATATGGAAATCATATTAAATATGAAAATAAGGAACTATATTAAAATTAGGAACTATATGAAAATAAGGAACTATATTGCACATCAAAACAAGAAAGGTTAAAGCTAAAAGCAGAAATAATGCCATTACTTCAAGGTCAACATGACCCTGAATTTCACCGAGTCACTAGACCTATATTACCTGGTGACTTGCAGATGCTTTGAATTGCTCAGTATATTTCAAGGTTTAGTCTCCTGGCGAGAATGCTGAATTTACTTAAGGGTGGCTTCATCAAATTACCGGTGACCTCAGAGGGCATGACCTACCTGTAGGAGGAGACGAATGTTCCACAGCGCCTGTGTAGAGCGACGACACCCCCAGTGCCCACAGGCTGGCGACGACTACCCAGGGCATGGAATGCATTTTCAACATCGCAAAAAATCTGCGAGAGAAGAAAATATCTTGAGGAGAGGTGACTGGAATCTCTTGGGGGTCCTCAAGTTAGAGTCCCGTGTACGTTACATTAACATAATTATTTTAAGAGTAACTGGAAAAAGAATCTATTTTCAACTGTACAATCAACAATATCTCTCTAAAACTAACAGCCTGTCTAAAACTAACAGTTGTCCTATAAATCCTGTCTAAAACTAACAGTTGTCCTATAAATCCTATTTATAAATTAACAGTTGTCCTATAAATCCGGTCTAAAACTAACAGTTGTCCTATGCATTCTGTCTTAAACTAACAGCTGTCCTATAAATCCTGTCTAAAACTAACAGTTGTCCTATAAATCCTGTCCAAAACTAACAGTTGTCCTATAAATCCTGTCTAAAACTAACAGTTGTCCTATAAATCCTATTTAAAACTAATAGTTGTCCTATAAATCCAGTCTACAACGAACAGTTGTCCCATAAATCCTGTCTAAAACTAACAGTTATCCTATAAATCCTATTTAAAACTAATAGCTGTCCTATAAATCCTGTCTAAAACTAACAGTTGTCCTATAAATTCTGTCTAAAACTAACAGTTGTCCTATAAATCCTGTCCAAAACTAACAATTGTCCTATAAATCCTATTTAAAACTAATGGCTATCCTATAACTCCTGTCTAAAACTAACAGTTGTCCCATAAATCCTGTCTAAAACAAACAGTTGTCCTATAAATCCTATCTAAAACTAACAGTTGACCTATAAATCTTGTCTAAAACTAATAGTTGTCCTAAAAGTCATATCTAAAACTAACAATTGTCCTCACACCCCAGCTTGTCTAAAAACCTGCCTAAAATCGGGAATAGACAAAACATGTCTAAATGCTATAGACATTCACATTAAAATTACCTTTCAGTGTCTAATTTTCTTGATTATACCATTAGACATAAAACCAAATTTAGAGTGATGGAAATGTCTAAACCTGGGCAACACTCAGAGTCTAACAAGTTGCAAATTAGACAATTTTATTTAACTTCTTATCTACCCTTCAATATTCACTTAAAAATAGACGAATTCAATTATTATTTTACCTTAATTAAAAACATTTACTGAAGTAAAATTATAAATATCAACTAGATGTATTATAGCAAGCTAAATATTACCATAGAATTTTCAAAAAGAAATACATTTACAAGGAAATGTCCTTATAGCATTTACTAGTAAAAGGAAATGGTAAATATCATCTAAATGTATTTATACCAAACTTAATATATCCAAAAATGATTTAAAAAAGGAATATATTTACAAGAAAATGTCTAAAGTTATATAACATTTAAGAATACAGGGGCCATTTTCAATCATATTGTCTACGTACGCAAAAAATATGTAAATAAAAAAAATAAAAAAATAAATAAGAAAGTGGCAGATATGTGTTATCGATGACATGAGTAATGGCAGGGCAAATATTTGATATCGGATTAGGTCATGTATACGTGAGCATACGTCATATCTCAATCTCTCTCTCTCTCTCTCTCTCTCTCTCTCTCTCTCTCTCTCTCTCTCTCTCTCTCTCTCTCTCAATACTGTATTTACTGGTATTGATTATAATTCCACGAAAAAATTACGAGTTATTCATTTACAATAACAATACTAATTATAAGGTTACTGAAGTGTTGTAAAATACTAAGGAACACTACAATGATAATTACAATTCACATACATTGTAGTATTATGACAATATAATTACGATACATAAATACTTTATTTTCACGACAACGATAATTACAATGCATAAACATTGCAGTATTATAACAATGACAATTACTATACATGAACATTGTATTTTGACATTTATAATTACGATACATAAACATGGTATTATTACGACAATGATAATTACAATGCATAAAACATGGTATCATTATGACAATGATAATTAAAATACGTAAACATTGTATTACTATGACAACGATTTTTACAATCCATAAACAGTGCATTATTATCACAGTGATAATTACAGTACATAAATATTGTAGTATTATGAGTATAATAATTGCAATAAATAATCATTGTATTAATATGACAGTTACTATCACAGTACATAAACACTGTACTATTATGTACTATAATCACTGTATTATGACAATGATAATTACGATACATAAACATTTTATAATCATGACAGTGACTATTACAACACTTAAATATTATATTATTATGAGAGTGATTATCACAGTGCAAAAACACTACTATTATGACAATAATAATTACAATAAATACACATTGTATTATTATAACAATAATAATTACAATACATAAACATTTTATTATTATGACACTAATAATTACAACACATAAACATTATATTATTATGACAATGATTATTACAATACAAAAACACTACTATTATGACAATGATAATTACAATACATAAACATTGTATTATTATGACAATGATAATTACAATACATAAACATTGTATTATTATGACAATGTTAATTACAATACATAATCACTGTATTATTATGACAACGATAATTACAATACACAACATTGTACGAGCTATTATTATGACAGTAATAATTACAATACATAAACACATTATTATTATGACAACGATAATTACAATACAGACATGATATTAATATGAAAGTGATTATTACAATACATAAACACTGCATTATGACAGCGGTTATTATAATAAATAAACAGTGGGTTTTTCTGACAATGATAATTACAATACATATGCATTGTAGTATTATGATACTGATAATTACAAATATATAAACATTGTAGTATTGCAATTATATTACAATACAGTTAAGAAAATAATATACACATATTAATTAATCTCACGTTCAACATTACTTAGACATTCAGGAATCAATTTTGAGTGTCAGTTTAAGACATTCAGGAATCAATTTTAAGTGTCATTTTAAGTGTCGCTGCAAGTTTCATAATAGAGTCTGTAACCTAACGGAAATCAAACTGTGTTGACAAACTGTATGTCTGGAGACACATTTCACTCCCAGCTCGATATGTCAACGAGTTGACCAGAGGCAATAATAATTTTGCTTCCTTTTTTGTTCTGGTGTAAAATTCGTTGGTTTAATGCTTATACGCCTTTTTAGAAGTCTGTGTTATTGTAAAGGTCAGCAGGTGTGTGTGTGTGTGTGTGTGTGTGTGTGTGTGTGTGTGTGTGTGTGTGTGTGTGTGTGTGTAGTTGCGTGCACGTCAACGCGCAAACAAGACAAAACTTGCAGTATGTAAACTGACAATACCTCACGCAACGTTCCATGCGGTAACCAGTTTCTTGCAAGAAAGGATTTTAACCATAAACGTCTTCTTCACTAATGGATTCAGTGCCTGGGGAGTGCCAAAGAAGAATGTCGATATGTGGCACTGCACACCTTCCCTTTCTCCATTTGCAACGGCAGCATCGACAGGGCTATCGATTCCCGTCGAAGGGGGAGGGGGGAAGGGGGTGGAATGAGAGTGAGGGAGAACATGGTAGCATATCCCTCATACAAACTAGCCTAGGCAAGGTCGCGCTTGAATAGACATCACCCATTACGCAGTATAGCTTCCCCCACCCCATACAAACGCTTCATTAAACACTGTAAGTCTTTCACCCCTTCAGATGTCCGTCTCCTTCTCCATCATCATCATTGATTGCTGCCGTTGCCTAGCAATGTAATCAACAGCAAGTTGCTACGAAGACAATAACCCAAAACAACTGCCATCTCTTAATGGCTATCTCACGTGGGTTGTGGCTGGCAATGAATTCTTAATGCGGGCCTCCTCACAGACGAAAATTCTCTTCTGTCTTACTAAATGTGAGCTCAAGTCCTGTTTCTGTCAGACTAAATGTGATCTCAAGTCTTAAATGTGAACATGGGTTTTTTTTTTTTTATCAAATTAACTGTGAGCTCGAGTCCCGTGTTGAGCTGAATGGGAGTTCGAGTCATATTTGTCAAACTAAATGTGTATTCAAGTCTTGTCTGTCGAACTAAAATGAGAGCAAAGTTCCGTTTCTGTCACACCAAATGTGAGTTCTAGTCTTATTTGTCAAACTAAATGTGAGCTCTAGTCCTGTTTCTGTTGAACCCAATGTTAGTTCAAGTCTTATTTTTTCAAACTAAATGTGAGTTCAATTCATATTTGTCAATCTAAATGTGAGCTCAAGTCCTGTTTCTGTCAAACTAAAAGTGAGATCAAGTCCTGTTTCTGTAAGACTAAATTTGAGCTTAAGTCCTGTTTCTGTCAAACTAAATGTGAGCTCAAGTCCTGTTTCTGTCAGACTAAATTTGAGCTCAAGTCCTGTTTCTGTCAAACTAAATGTGAGCTCAAGTCCTGTTTCTGTCAGACTAAAGTTTGTCTACGTCCTGTTACTGTCAAACTAAATGTGAGCTCAAGTCCTGTTTCTGTCAGACTCAATGTGAGCTCAAGTCCTGTTTCTGTCCAACTAAATGTGATAAAAGTCCTATTTCTGTCAGACTAAATGTGATAAAAGCCCTATTCCTGTCAGACTAAACGTGAGCTCAAGTCCTCTTTCTGTCAAACTTAATGTGATCTCAAGTCTTATCTGCAGTGGCCAATGAACTAACGTTTCGTGACGTAAATAAAAAACAACTTGTATATAATTCATAAATTACTGGATATTCTGAACATTTATTTAAGCAAGACAATTGTGTTGATTCACTGTTGAGGATAAAATGCAAGAAGCTTCTCTAGAAAACCTGATATTTTCTTTGATATAATAATAATAATAATAATAATAATAATAATAATAATAATAATAATAATAATAATAATAATAATAATAATAATAATAAGAAGAAGAAGAAGAAGAAGAAGAAGAAGAAGAAGAAGAAGAAGAAGAAGAAGAAGAAGAAGAAGTATTATTATTATTATTATTATTATTATTATTACTATTATTATTATTATTATTATAATAGTGTAAGAGCTATTCATTATCAAGTGTATTGTTACTATTTATCATTTTTAATAAATACACCTCAGTAACAATAGTAGATTTGATTTAGCACGGGCAGGTTTTATTTAACAACACAAGATTTCATTTAACATCACAGGCGGATTATTTTAACAACACGGGGCAGATTTCATTCAACAACACGGGCAAATTTTTCTAAAGTGGCCAAATTTTTTTAACAACGTGGGCATATTTTTTTTAACAACACAGGGAAATTTTTTCAACAACATGGGGAAATTTTTTTTAACAAAGGTGAATTTTATTTAACAACAGGGGCGAATTTTTTTAACAACACGGACGAATTTCTTTTAACAACAAGGGAGACTTTGTTTAATAACAAGAGCGAATACCTCTTAAAAAACGGGAAAATATCTTTAAGTACACGGATGAATTTCCTTTGAGAACACGGACGAATTTCTTTTGAGAACACGAGCGAATTTCCTTTGAGAACACGGACGAATTTCCTTTGAGAACACGGACTAATTTCTTTTGAGAACACGGACGAGTTTCTTTTAAGAACACGGACTAATTTCTTTTGAGAACACGGACGAATTTCTTTTAAGAACACGGACGAATTTCTTTCAAGAACACGGATGAATTTCTCTGAAACAAAAAAATACGTGCGGATTTACTAAAAATAAAACACGGACGAATTTCTTTTACCAGCATGGGCGAATATCTACAGCAAGAGCGAATATTTTTTTGCAACATGGGGCGAGTCTCTTTCTTTATTTTTTTTTAATACCGAGAGATTTTTCTCTCAACATAAGACGCCCCTTTCTCTCACATAGATTTTTTCTCCCACGCGCAAATTGGAAAAGAAAACTTTTCACTTCAATTAAAGTTATTTTCACTTTAAACCCAAAACAAGAGTAGATAACTATTTCATTCTACGCACAGAGAGAGAGAGAGAGAGAGAGAGAGAGAGAGAGAGAGAGAGAGAGAGAGAGAGAGAGAGAGAGAGAGAGACGCCATAAGTCAGTATTAATTAATATATGCTTCTTCTGGCATTAGCAAGTACAGAGGAATATTATGTGGATGTGAGGGAAGAATATCTCTCTCTCTCTCTCTCTCTCTCTCTCTCTCTCTCTCTCTCTCTCTCTCTCTCTCTCTCTCTCTCTTCCCGAAAACAAAAATAGCCCTGAAATGGTAGGAAAAGAGAGGGAAATTTCTCTCTCTCTCTCTCTCTCCCTCTCTCTGATACGAGGAGAGAGACGTATAAGAGAAATCTCTCTCTCTCTCTCTCTCTCTCTCTCTCTCTCTGTGTGTGTGTGTGTGTGTGTGTGTGTGTGTGTGTGTGTGGACCATAGCATTTATCGGTTGATACAATTATTTACGTCTCCATAACAAAAGATATTTACAGCACAGTGACATACCGGAAATTCCTTTTGTCCTTACGTTTAGATAAACTCCCTATTTTTCTTGCTATTGTTATTATTTGTTTGTTGTTCTATTTTGTTTTTGCTTCAATGATAGTAATTTTATGATAATTACATTTTTCTTTTGCTTACTCCACTTAAAAGACCTGTGACCTTTTGATTTTTTTTTTTTTTTTTTGCTTAATAAAAATAATTATAATATTAATATGATAATAATCATTATTTCTTTGACTTCCTTGATTTAAAAATAAAAATAAAAAAAAAAATAAATTAATAACTCCATATTTTCTTGTTATTTTTTATAATAACAATAACAATAATTTGATAATAATTATTTATTATTTGATAATTCTTTATTTCCTTTGATTCATCCACTTCAAAGAACACTGACCCCTGACCCCTGACCGCTGACCTTGTGAAATTTTATAAAATAAAAGAATAAATGAATGAATGAATATCACTCTTTATTTTCTTGTTGTTATTTTTTGTTTTTAGTCTTTATAACGATGATAACAATTTAGTAATAATTACTTACAATTTGATAATAATTATCTACTTCTTTTGCTTCATTGATTGAAAGGACCTGTCACCTGTGGCCCGGTGAAACTCTACAGAATAAAAAAAATTAAAGAATAAATATCACTAACCCTGAATGATTTTTCATTTCTATATATAGCGAACTCACGTCTACGTATGACGTCATACAAAGGTATATGAAGCGATCTAGGGACACGTGTGCCCGGGGTACCATTGAATCTGATACCCACCGAGTTCATATGACCTTATAGAAGCGATAACCCAACAAGGTCAAGGTTAATATTTTAATATTCTTATATCTTACCTCATGTTGCATAAGATATTAAAGATGAATTATGACTGACGTGATAAGGTGAATGTAAAAATGTTTTTTGTTGTCAACAATGAGTAACACTGAATGTTTGATAAAGGCTATCTCTGAGAGAGAGAGAGAGAGAGAGAGAGAGAGAGAGAGAGAGAGAGAGAGAGAGAGAGAGAGAGAGAGAGTGCTAAATATCAGCTGATTTCATTTGGTATTCACTTGGACCTCTCAATCAATGGGCAGGCATAGGAAAATATAAGCAATAAGTTCGGAGAGAGAGAGAGAGAGAGAGAGAGAGAGAGAGAGAGAGAGAGAGAGAGAGAGAGAGAGAGAGAGAGGATCGCAGGACATAATTAGGAGAAAAGCCCAGTAGCTGTAATGAAGATAGTATTACACTAAGATGTAGGGTGGTAGGAGGAGGAGGAGGAGGAGGAGGAGGAGGAGGGCGGAGTGAGGTAGATTCGATAAACTATGGAGGACAAACGGACGGAAGAGGTCGAGCATCAGAAGACATTGGGTACAAGCAGGTGTGAGAACTGGGACAACAGAGAGGAGAGAGAGAGAGAGAGAGAGAGAGAGAGAGAGAGAGAGAGAGAGAGAGAGAGAGAGAGAGAGAGAGAGAGAATTTCTCTTCCTTATTTCACTTCCTACCATTACTGAATCATTTTTGTGTTCAGGAGAGAGAGAGAGAGAGAGAGAGAGAGAGAGAGAGAGAGAGAGAGAGAGAATTCTCTTCCTTATTTCACTTCCTACCATTACTGAATCATTTTTGTGTTCAGGGATAAAGAGAGAGAGAGAGAGAGAGAGAGAGAGAGAGAGAGAGAGAGAGAGAGAGAGAGAGAGAGAGAGAATTTCTCTTCCTTCTTTCACTTCCTACCATTACTGAATCATTTTTGTGTTCAAAGGAGAGAGAGAGAGAGAGAGAGAGAGAGAGAGAGAGAGAGAGAGAGAGAGAGAGAATTGCTCCTCCTGCCATTACCGAATAATTTTTGTTTTCAGAGAGAGAGAGAGAGAGAGAGAGAGAGAGAGAGAGAGAGAGAGAGAGAGAGAGAGAGAGTTCCTAACGCCGGTATCCCTGATCAATGATTATCGAGCTTCCGACGCCCAGGCAAAAAGAACAATGCGGGGTCAGTTCCTTAACACAATTATCAAGCACCAGGGACACACACACGGACGCACACACACATACACACACACACACACAACCCATAAGCCTTCTGCAGGAGCTCGCGAGGTCATAATGACAAAGTCACTGACAGGCAGAGTTCACGGTTCATGGGATCTGCCAGACAAAGTCACTGACAGGCAGAGCTTTTGGGATGTGACACACAAGCAATGAGAGAAGTCTGATAATGTGGACGAACTATTGACAGGTATAGTTTACAGACTTACAGAACAAGCCACTGACGGGCAGGGTTTTTGGGATGTGACATACAAGCAATGAGAGAAGAGGTCTGATAAGGTGGACGAACTATTGACAGATATAGTTTGCAGACTTACAGAACAAGCCACTGACAGGCAGGGTTTTTGGGATGTGACATACAAGCAATGAGAGAAGAGGTCTGATAAGGTGGACGAACTATTGACAGATATAGTTTACAGACTTACAGAACAAGCCACTGACAGGCAGAGTTTTTGGGACGTGACATACAAGCAATGAGAGAAGTCTGATAAGGTGGACGAACTACTGACAGGTGTAGTTTACAGACTTACAGAACAAGCCACTGACAGGCAGAGTTTTTGGGATGTGACATACAAGCAGTTAGAGAAGTCTGGTAATGTGGACGAATTACTGACACGTATAGTTTGCAGACTTACAGGACAAGCCATTGACAAGCAGAGTTCATAGGATATGCCAGACAAACCACTGAGAGACAGATTTCATCTGTTCAGGTAGACTGGCCTCTGACAGGTATAGTTTACAGACTTACAGAAACAAACAACTGATAGACAGAGAAACAGAACAACACCGTCACGTTCACAAGATGAAAGACAGAGAACGCTAGACAACTTTAAAAGACCACGCAGGCAAACCACACGGATTGAACAACATAAAAACAGATTCAAAGAGCAGACTTACAAACAGACAGAAACCACTCTAAAGCCTTCAAGTTCACACGTTCATTCAAACAACATAACACCACGAGATCATGTTCCCAGAAGCTCACAAAACAGAGCACGATGACAGATCAAGTTACAGACACCAGACGCGGAAAAAACACACACACACATACATTAATCATGTCAGGAAACGGGGCCACTGACGGGGACAAATGACAGTAAAAAATGGGGGTCACTGACGGGGACAAAATGACAGTTAAAATGACAGAAAAGTCAGGTCCAGTTAAAATGACAGAAAAGTCAGGTCACACGGGGCAACTGACAGACACAAAATGACAGTAAAAATTACAGTAATAAAATACAGTAAAAAAGGGCCTCAGACGTGTCCCAACACCACAAGGAATATTCGATAACCAAGGTCCCTCCCCAAAACGCCTCAAGGACGAGGGAACAAAACTCCTTTACAATATGACACGCAGCCGGACTTTCTTCGGGGTGGGGAAATACTCCATTACATAACGAATGTTGCCATTTGATGGCCATTTACGTAAGCATTTAATTACAGGGACCCCTTTCCAGTAATAGACGGGTATGGTACCTGATAGCACGCACCCGTGACGCGTTTATACTGTCAGAAATGGAATGATATAATGACATTTAATTATGTCCCATAATTCAAGGTGAATTGGACGACAATATGGTTCTGTTTTCAATTTCTCGGGCGTTTACAGGAGTCATGGTAAATACAGTTTATGTAGGACTTCTCTCTCTCTCTCTCTCTCTCTCTCTCTCTCTCTCTCTCTCTCTCTCATACATACACACTGTTTCCGTATATCTGCATATAATGCAGATATAACGAAAACAGAACGCGAAGAGTAGGTGATAGATCAATACGTTACTCTCTCTCTCTCTCTCTCTCTCTCTCTCTCTCTCTCTCTCTCTCTCTCTCTTCCATGACAAAAGAGATTAAGCAATGGTAGGAGGAGAAATTTAAGAGAAATCTCTCTCTCTCTCTCTCTCTCTCTCTCTCTCTCTCTCTCTCTCTCTCTCTTCCATGACAAAAGAGATTAAGCAATGGTAGGAGGAGAAATTTAAGAGAAATCTCTCTCTCTCTCTCTCTCTCTCTCTCTCTCTCTCTACACACCACACAAAACAAATTATAAAATAGTATAAAAATAAAAGACAAAAGAAATCTCTCTCTCTCTCTCTCTCTCTCTCTCTCTTACTCACACACACACACACAAAAACAAATTATAAAACAGTACAAAAATAAAAGACAAAAGAAATGAAATCTCTCTCTCTCTCCACTTTACAAAATAAAAGACAAGTGAAATTCTCTCTCTCACACACATACACACACAAAACAAATTATACAATAGTATATAAATAAAAGACAAGAGAAATCTCTCTCTCTCTCTCTCTCTCTCTCTCTCTCTCTCTCTCTCTCTCTCTCTCTCTCCGTGCGCGCAGCCCCGAATAATATGATTTACGAGAATCTGCTCAATATTACCGTGTGACTCTCTGACATTCTTTCTCAATTATTGTCAAATCAAATGGCATTCAGCCTTTCATTCTCATTACGGCAAATAATCATGAATTATGAATATAGGTATTTGGCACATTCGGTTAATAACTTATGCTATCGGTGGAGAAAAGCTGTCATTGTTTTTCTTTTTTTTGTCGGCACGGAGTGAGAAATTATTATTATTATTATTATTATTATTATTATTATTATTATTATTATTATTATTATTATTATTATTACGTCAAATCGCATTTTCTTGTAAAGTATACACTTTGCAAGGTAAAAAATTATACTAACATTTATTATTATTATTATTATTATTATTATTATTATTATTATTATTGCTGTTGTTGTTGTTGTTGCTGTTGTTATTGTTGTTGTTGTTGTTGTTGTTGTTGTGGAATAACAATGATTATTTTCATTATGGAATATTATTATTATTATTATTATTATTATTATTATTATTATTATTATGTCAAATCGCATTTTCTTGTAAAGTATACACTTTGCAATGTAAAAAAATTAAAATAACATTCATTTATTATTATTATTTTTATTACTATTATTTTTATAGTACTGTCAGCTTGTATTTTTCTTGTAAACTATACACTTTTTAATATGAAGAAATAAATTAAATAAACATTTATTGCTTTCAATTCAGTAGTAACATAATTATTTAATGAGCATTTCTCAGTCGAGTCTACGAGAATTTACCTCATTTCAAAACAATACGCCATCAAAAATTCACGTATACGCGCTTGAATACGCGTCAAAAACCTTCACTACATGATGAAATACGTCTCTAAAACAACACGAATGAAGTATTATTACGATTTACCTGACAGTTATAACAGTAAAAAAAAAATCTGTTTTACAGCGGGTCTTATGCCGGTAAGATTAATGTTTTTCACAATATTCCGTAATAAAATATACAGGTCATTTTTATTATAAATTTTTTACATCGTATGACTCAGAGTGAGAGTATAAGATTGTAAAAGCATTATGGAGTTATTTTTTATATTACTTTATCGTACATATGTCATAAAAACGCAATCTTGTACCTCAGTAAAATAAAATAGAGGTTATATCAAAGTAAGGTGTCCTTGAATTTCTTATTTGAACTGGAATATAAAATTTAGACCAAAGGCCAAGCGCTGGGACCTTTGAGGTCATTGAGCGCTGAAAAGAATGTTCCAACGATTGTTAGGAGAGGGTTGAGGAAAGTAAGATGGAAGAAAGAGAATATGAACTGAGGTACAGTCAAAGATATGAAATGAGTTGCAGCTAGGGGCCTAAGGAACGCCGCAAAGAACCTTAAATAATGCCTACAGTTCACTACGTGAGGTGCACTGACGGGTAACCCCCCACCCCAAGGGGTTCTGTAAGTCATCAGTGAATTATAAATATTTCATAAGGTTTATAAGTATTGACATAATAATAATAATAATAATAATAATAATAATAATAATAATAATAATAATATAATAATAATAATAATAATAATAATAATAATAATAATAATAATAATAATAATAATACTTTGTTACTCCGTGAATAACAATAATAATAATAATAATAATAATAATAATAATAATAATAATAATAATAATAATAATAATAAAAATAATAATAATAATAATAATAATAATAATAATAATAATAATAATAATAATAATAATAATAATAATAATAATAATTTTACCACTCAAAAAATTAAAAAATAATAAAGTTATTCCACAGCATATTCACAATCTTATCAAGTTCCTCTGAGTCAGACGATAAAGAAATAAATAAAAACTCTAGAGATAACCTCTAGTTGCGTAGCGTATCGTAAATAATGTTTAGCACCTTTGGCCCTTTGGGGACGATACCTGATAAGGACGATAACAGATCGTAAATAGGTCAGCCTCCTCTATAAAAAAAAAAAGTCATTTCTTCTTTCCTGTTCAACTTCTCTAACTTTCTCCAATGTAAAATTGATTACCATTCGTCTGTTTCTCTTTATATTTACCAATAGGTTTTTATGATAATTACTCATACGATATTTACACATTCTCTCCCTCTCTCTCTCGAAAACGAAAGTTGTTCAGCAAAGGTAGTAAGAGAGAGACGAATGAGAGAAAACTCTCTCTCTCTCTCTCTCTCTCTCTCTCTCTCTCTCTCTCTCTCTCTCTCTCTCTCTCTCTCTCGAAAACGAAAGTTGTTCAGCAAAAGTACGAAGAGAGAGACGAATGAGAGAAAACTCTCTCTCTCTCTCTCTCTCTCTCTCTCTCTCTCTCTCTCTCTCTCTCTCTCTCCCGAAAACAAAAGTGGTTCAGCAAAGGTAGTAAGAGAGAGACGAATGAGAGAAAACTCTCTCTCTCTCTCTCTCTCTCTCTCTCTCTGTGTGTGTGTGTGTGTGTGTGTGTGTGTGTGTGTGATAACAGAACGAAGTCCGCTTTACAAGATTATCATGTTAAAATTTTCTATTATATAAATCACGGTACAAATTAGTCTCCAAGATAAAATTAACAAAAAATATAGGAAAAGAGATCATATGATAGACTAACTAAACACCTGTTGTATTTGGCTCAGTAGATAAGAATGATAACATCAGTTTGCTTCAAAATCCGGTGGCTTCTCAAGTCTCACTGTGACCGGTACGCATATCAAAAACAAGTTCACTTGTTATGCTTTTTTTTTTTAGCTTAATTTCTTGTAATCTATTCTTTTTAGCGCTAGACTACGTTAGACTTTTCTCTCTAAAAGGATTAAAGAGTGACCTACTGCTAAAAATGGAGTGACCCAAATAAACTACACGTGAACATATACTACATAATAATAAAAAAGAATACACAGAGTTTTCGTTTTAAAGAGAACTTGGTTATATTATAAATTTATAACCTGAATTATTAAATAAAATAAATAGCAAAAACATAGCCTCTATTCGATTTGAACATTATATATATATATATATATATATATATATATATATATATTATATATATATATATATATATATATATCATTACCACAGGTGAAAAATAAGAAATGTAGGTCCTGACCGGTTTCGACTTTATTTCAAGCCATTGACGGAGGACTGATACAGAGTATGAGAAGTCACAAATAATTTGTGTATTAAAAACTTTTTTGCTAAGTTAAATCAATTAGTACCATCAATTAAATTCACGATGGAAATGGAAAATGATGGGTGCTTACAGTTTCTGGATGTCCTCATACGTAGAAATAGTAGTGGGTTTAAATATAGTGTGTATAGAAAACCCACTAATATTTCTTCCTATGTGCATTTCTATTCTGGACAAAGCAATAAGGTTAAAAAGTCAGTGTTTTCATCTATGTTTTTAAGAGCATTACATTGTAGCCCTGAATATATTGATGATGAAATAGATAAGATTAGGAATGCAGGCAAAAATTGAAATATCCTGATAGTGTATTAAACAGTGCATTTGAAGCGGCAAAAAGACTATGTATCAAAACCAGAAAGAACCTTATTTGCTTGCTCTGCCTTATAATAATAGTATGAAAGATATCCCTCATCTTCTTAAGAATTTTGGTGTTAATGTCGCATTTAAGAACAATACAACAATGAAAATGTACTTATCAAGAACTCCCCAGACAATATTAAAGGTGTGTATATAAAATTCCGTGTAAGTCTTGTGACAACTTTTATATTGGCCAAACCGGGAAAGCACTGGAAAAAGAATTGAACAACATAAGAAATGTGTGAGATATGCACAAGGAACAGTGGTATATTTGTACATGTTAGTGAGAACAATCATGCTATCAACTGGGAAGGGGCAAAAGGATTGTATATTCTAATAATGCACTGAAAGGAACATCATTGAATCTAGCTTCATAAAAGAAAGTTACAACCATAATATGAATATCAGTCAAGGAATGTATAAACTTGATCCTTTAATATCAAAAAGAAATTTGTAAATTGTTTAAACTTTAAGGTAGGCAGTAGAGATGTATGAAAATAGGATTATCATATTTGTAAACACAGTACGAGGGTAGTAATGTTAATAGTTTCCAAACTCCGCCTCCATGACACCTGTCAGGTGTGGATCTGAGGTGGGGTATGGTCTGTTTATCAGCAATGTCCCCTGAGAGTCTATTGTGATTTTTAGCCAAATGAGTTTTAAAGGCCATATGGAGCCTCTAACGGTTTTTGTATGTTCGTCAGTACTGTTCTTGTAGTATATATATTTGTGACTTCTCATACTTTGTATCAGTCCTTCGTCAATGGCTTGGAAATAAAGTCGAAACCGTTCAGGACCTACACCCCGTTTCTTATTTTTCACCTGTGGTAATTGTGATAAATGAATACGTACAAAAGTGATAATAATCATCATATATATATATATATATATATATATATATATATATGAAATTTTTATCACACCGTGATTTATATACAATTGAAATACAAATGTCGCTTAATATCATTATTCTATAGTATCTCCGATGGAGAATTATCATTTATATATGATAAATAAATAAGTACCACCGGACGCGAACCCCGTGGTATTATTCATTTATATTATATAAATATAATTCTCCATCGGAGATACTAGGTATAATTTGATATTATTTGTATTCATAATATATATATATATATATATATATATATATATATATATATATATATATATATATATATATATATATATATATATATATATATATATGTGTGTGTGTGTGTGTGTGTGTGTATGTGTGTGTGTGTGTTCAAACTGAATAGCTGCTATATTTTTCTTTTTATTTTATTTAATAATTCAGATTGTAAATTTATAATATAACCAAGTTCTCTTTAAAATAAAAACTGTCTGCGTATTTTTCATTATGTATATGTTCATATATACATATGTTCATATACCTATACCTATAAGTTTCTTTTATTGTTTATATGTTCATATTGAACAAATGTTCATATACAGTATATATATATATATATATATATATATATATATATATATATATATATATATATATATATATATATATATATATATATATATATATATATATATATATATATATATATATATAGTAAAAATAAACTAAGATTCTTTGTTTTAAAGAAAATGTTGTTGTGTTACTATAAATCTACGACCAGAGTCATTATAAGGACTATAATTTTATTCTATCTAAAGGAATACCTTGCAGTTTCACCTGTAATAAAGGATAATCATCAAATCACATGATTACCATGAAAAATTAAGTCTTATGAACCATTAACTTCTTCACTAAAGTACACGTATCGGTCACTTACGTACAAACAACAAAGGTAAAAAAAAAATACGTCAATTTCCGCAGGTCCGACATTAATATCGAAGGTTTTTCACTGAAAAAACAATTTAATCACGAAAAAAGTAAAAATTTAATCACGAAAAACAATTTAATCACGAAAAAAGTAAAAATTTAATCACGAAAAAAGTACTTCTCAAAATTAAATCTATACAAAGTCGACTCGAAAATGCAATATTATGAATTCCCTGCATGATAAATTGTGACCGAATGTTTACTTAATTGCAATATTCGATCAGAAATAAGTGATCGACAACTTGTAGGAAGGTTTCGCAAACGCCTGTGCAAATAATTATGTCTAAGGCTGGAGTGTTTTCTTTTCTTTAAGTTGTCTTAAGAAAAGGATTTTGTTGACTTTCGTGTCCATTAGTTAATGTGATTACGTAATTAATTTTCGTGTGAATCAAATGTTTCATTTTGTATACATTATATATGAATACGTTTGCTGTCACAAGTATATATTACACATGGATATATTGCTAACTGTCACACGCATATGTTATACCTGGATACATTAGCTAGTTGTCACATTATGTATACACTGTACATGGATACAGTAGTTACTTGTCACATGTATATATCATACACGGATACATTAGCTAGCTGTTATATGTATACGTTATTTACGGACACATTAGCTTATTTTCAACTCTATGCATTATACATGAATACATTACCTAGCTGCCACATGAATACATTAGCCACAAGTCAAATATATACATTATACATTACCTATCTATACACATAAAAAATACATCTGCACTTACTTTTATAAGACGACGTATGCCACCCTAGGTATACAATAAGACTGGTATCCTTTCAACCCTCACACAAAATTTGCAAGCTGGAGTAAGGGACATGGATAGTATGCTCCTGCGGTGGTGCGTGTTTGTAGTGAGAATGAGAGAAAAGAGGACTTTCGTGGCTGCCTTGTGTCCCGCTGAAGTTGCTTTTCGAGCTAGTGCTTCCTGGAATAGGAAAATATAGGTCGAGTTACCAGCTGACAGTGAGAGAGAGCATAAGAAAATAGTTAATGAAAAATCAGTAAATATGAAATATAAGAATGAGGTAGAATTACTGAGAATATTCAAGTGATGATTAAGTAGATTATAAAATGATAAGGGAAATATTTTAGGGAACAGATCATAGACAGAAAAATAGAAAGAAATACAAAAAATAAAATGTAAAAGCAAAAATTGAAAATCAAATAGGAGGGAATTGAACACTTAAAAAGCAAACGGGAGGAAATTAAATTAAATGAAAAGAGAATACACGGATAACAAGAGGCAAAAAGAGGAATATGGAATTAAGAATAAGCTTGATAACAGTAATACGAAGTATTCAGAAAAAAGAAAGGAACACTGGTCCATATCAACCAAATGAGGGGAGATGAAACAAGGTCAGAGTTGAACAAGATACTACTGTAGTTGCATATTTATGAGATTCAAAGTATATTGAAAAGGTCACATTTTGCAATAAAATTAAATTCCTATCTCTCCTCAAAATTTTTTTACTGTTTCTTAATCATAAGACCTATCTTTGGTGTGTGTGTGTGTGTCTCATTTATATATATATATATTAACAATGGTATTTTATCGTTTCAAATTCTCTTGCTCTTGTCCCATACGCATAATTTGTTAAGTTTGATATTCACTCAAATTCTCGTCTTCTGCTTATACACACATCCACACACACACACACACACACACACACACACACACACATACACACACACACATATATATATATATATATATATATATATATATATATATATATATATATATATATATATATATATATATATATATATATATATACATGTGTGTGTATGTAAGTGTGTGTGAATGTGAGTGAATATTAAAAGACGAAAATTATGTGTATGAGAAGACTGCAAGAGAATTTAAAACCATAAAACTGCAAGGTTTATTAAAAAATACAAATTAAAACAATAAAACCATTTCTAGTAGGATTAAAAAAGTATGACTTTGATTAAAAAATGGGTAAAATAAATTTCTTCATTTTTTTATTACTGAACAGACTATATATTACCTACTTTCAACACAAACTTCAGGAAGCAACACTTTTTTTTATTTGAAAAACACACATCAAGAAAACATTAATATGACCTAGAATTAATAGAATGTTTGAAATAAATTTATCAATTTTTTAACACTGAGAATATGAGAAGAAAAACTAAATTTTCAAAAAACTCACGAAAGCAGGCATCAAGAAAACACATTACCCAAACCTGATCAAAACAAACAAAGCGAAAGATAGAAATATAAAAACAACGACAATTCCTCGCCTATTATGAAGAAAAAAAGTAGGCCGCCAGAAAAAAAAAAGTAATTCCAGTAAAAAAAAATGACATAGATTTAGGACATAACAGTGGAACCGAAATGACTGGGTAATAACATACAAAAAAAAAAAAAACCGTAACCCATTTGCTGTGCAGACAAAGGTTAAGCCACCTGAAGAAAATAGCGGCTATAAAAATGTTGCCAAAAATGGTGTCAGTCTTATATAAATAAAAATTTAGATTTCTTAGGTCTCTGTTGAAACAGTGGTGTCAGTCTTATATTCCCTGGCAGGTCAATAGAAAATTTAGGTCGTCTTTTCTATTTCTTAGGTCTCTGTTGAAACAGTGTGGAAATAATTTATATATATATATATATATATATATATATATATATATATATATATATATATATATATATATATATATATATATATATAATATATGTGTGTGTATATATATATATATATATAATCATAATAAATGTCGTTTAATATCAGTTCACGCTACTTCGGGAATATCCCCGGTGGGTTATAATTCTCCATCGGGGATATTCCCGAAGAAGCGTGAATTGGATATCAAACGACATTTGTAGCTTCATGATTGTATATAAATCACGGTGTGATAAAAATTTCATATATACATACACACATATATATACATATATGTATATGTATATATATACACATATATATATTATATATATATATATATATATATATATATATATATACATATATATACACATTATACTGTACATATACATAAATATATATACAATATATTTATGTATATATAAATATAATGTATGTATGTATGTATGTATGTATGTATGTATGTATGTATGTATGTATGTATGTATGTCATCAACATGATTCCTGCACCCTTAATTCAGCAAGTCGAATAAAAGACTACTAAAAATATTTATAAATAAACAAATAAATAAAAACAATTAAAATAATATAACATCAAATCGTACACACACTTAATCTTGCTACCTATGCAAATTCCACATACTAAGATCAACAATAAATAATGACGTCACGGCGTTCAGCTGAGTAAGCATTCCAAGATTCTCCATTTAAGCGAATCACCAACGTCATACAGGATACTGAATTTATGAATCAGCAGTCGCTTTGTAATGGTCGCATTTTTATGACCATACGAGGTGGTTACCAAGCACTGGCATAAGGAGATTTAATGAGGCTAAATGTGATTACTAATCTTGAATAATAGGTTGCAAAGTTAATTACAAAATGGGGACACAGTCACTAATGGGGTATTATTATTATTATTATTATTATTATTATTATTATTATTATTATTATTATTATTATTATTATTATTATTATTATCATTATTATTAGCAGGTATATCACCTAGATATAGATAAGATATACCTACTTTTAGGGGATTTGAACAGCTGACCAAAGATCTACAAGACGTTATTATTATTATTATTATTATTATTATTATTATTATTATTATTATTATTATTATTATTATTATTATTATTATTACGTGAAGATACAGAAAAATTAAGATATGTGGCTTGTAAATTCTATATCATTATGAGCATTCTCCTTCTTGGCTTAATCCCTAGTAGGGATCGCTGTTTTCAATGAGCCTTCTCCAGCTGTTTCTATCTTGAACGACACATTATTATTATTATTATTATTATTATTATTATTATTATTATTATTATTATTATTATTATTATTATTATCCTTTCAAATCTAGAGTGCATCATCGACGTATTTCGTTTATAACAAAAGAAATCCTAAAAATATAATTAAATTAAATTATTCGATCCCAGAAAATCATTAAATCTTCAAAATCATTCGTCCAGATTCACCCAAATCCATGCATCCATTCTCGAGACATTATATTATGATGAAAAACAGAAACAAAATGGAACACGCCAATTTACCAGAGACATTTTATTACCGTTATTGAAATTTTTTAAATATATAGTAGAATACGCCAATTTACTAACAACAAGAATTCTAATGATCCCCCTTTTGATGCGCGCGCACACACACACACACACGCCAATTTCAAAAATAATTTTGAAACAGCGTGCGAACGATTGCGTTACGTAACGAATGACGTCATCCAGTCAAATAGTTGTCAATTGTCACACGCAAAATGATAGAAAAACACGCAATGATAAGACAAGCAATCAGAAATCCACAAAGATTTCTCACAAGATTGAGGGGGTTTCCAGAGTGAGAGAGAGAGAGAGAGAGAGAGAGAGAGAGAGAGAGAGAGAGAGAGAGAGAGAGAGAGAATGGTTACCGAACTTAACAACCAAAACATCCCATCCATATATTCCCTTCAAAGGTGTAAACCGAAGACCACACCTTTTCAAGAGTTACCTGAGAGTTCGCTCACCTGAGCAATGATTACGTAATGGGTGTTTTCGCTCGCAGTGGGCGTGACTAAATCATGGACAGTGTGCTCATGCCACCCACTCGCTCAGTCTCCCAACTTTCCTTTATATATTCAGGATCAGGATGTTATGATGAGAGAGAGAGAGATTTATGGAATTTACTTTTTTCTATATCTCCCAACTTTGCTTCAAATATTCAGGATGTTATGATGTGTGAGAGAGAGAGAGAGAGAGAGAGAGAGAGAGAGAGAGAGAGAGAGAGGGTAGATGGTTTATGGAACAGGAGTTTTTTTGGAGGAGTGTCTT
>NC_089746.1:17067194-17074694 GCF_040412425.1 Macrobrachium rosenbergii
TCTCTCTCTCTCTCTCTCTCTCAGTTCAGTCCGATAATCATTCTCCCTTTCACTCTGTTTCAAAATATCTTCAATACCAGTTTGGCAACCTCTCTCTCTCTCTCTCTCTCTCTCTCTCTCTCTCTCTCTCTCTCTCTCTCTCTAATGTCAGTTCTAACCATTCTCCCTTTCACTGTTTCAAAATATCTTCAATAACAGTTTGGTAACTCTCTCTCTCTCTCTCTCTCTCTCTCTCTCTCTCTCTCTCTCTCTCTCTCTCTCTCTCTCTCATGCCAGTTCGATAACCATTCCCCCTTTCATTTTGTTTCAAAATATCTTCAATACCAGTTCGGTAACCGTTCTCTCTCTCTCTCTCTCTCTCTCTCTCTCTCTCTCTCTCTCTTTTAATGCCAGTTCAATAACCATTCTCCCTTTCATTCTGTTTCAAAATATCTTCAATACCAGTTTGGTAACCTGTGTGTGTGTGTGTGTGTGTGTGTGTGTGTGTGTGTGTGTGTGTGTAATCCCTTACAAACTTAGCTGCAAAATTTTAGAAATTTGCTTTATGCCGGATTTAATGTTCATGTTTTCCTCAATGAAAAAATATTACTTGCTTTGCTAAACACCTTTGAAAATGGTTCCCTTATTTCAAATCCAGTGTCTTGTTTAATATTGATAAAGAGAATGTCATCTAATAATATTGCAAATCTTTAAAACGTTTCCCCTCAAAAGATTTGTTCATGAACAGCAAGCACAGTTCTTCTAAAAAAATAACATGGCAACAGAAATATTTTATTTCTTGCAACTGAGTGAAAATCAAATATCACTGACCACACAACCCCGTAGGGAGGTAGTGCCGTCAGCGCACCTCACGCGGTGCACTGTAGGCATTACGTAAGGTTTTTTGCAGCGTGCCTTAGGCCACTAGCTGCGACCTCTTTCGTTCCTTTTACTGTACCTCCTTTCATATTCTCTTTCTTCCATCTTACTTTCCACCCTCTCCTAACTGCGAGGTTTTCCTCCTGTTACACCTTTCGGAATATAGAATATAGAATTTAGACCAAGGCCAAGCACTGGGACCTGTGAGGTCATTCAGCACTGAAACGGAAATTTACAGTAAAAAGGTTTGAAAGTTGTAACAGGAGGAAAACCTTGCAGTTGCACTGTGAATCAACTGTTAGGAGAGGGTGGAAAGTAAGACGGAAGAAAAAATATGAAAGGAGGTTCAGTAAAAGGCATGAAAGCGGTTGCAGCTAGGGGCCGAAGGGACGCTGCAAAGAACCTTAAGTAATGCCTACAGTACGCCGCGTGAGGTGCAATGACGGCACTAATCCCCTTCCAAATTTTTACTGTCAATTTCCGTTTCAGCGCTGAATGGCCTCATTGGTCCCAGTGCTTGGCCTTTGGCCTAAATTCTATATTCAATTCAACTAACCACACAATAAAAAATAAAACCACGTCACCCACACAAGTCCCGTCCCATCAACAAAATCACTCCAAAAGCAAAGAGCTCCCTCCCACTCAGAAACCGTTTTCAACAATTGGGCTCAGTTCGTCTTGATATGAAATTATTACACGACAGGGAAGATCCATCACTGTATTTCGGCTGACAGCTATTTTCTCATAAGGAGACTCAACCTTAGAAGTGTCTGTCTGACTTCGTATAAGCGACAGTTAACCGTTAGGGTGAACGCTATTTTTGAAAAATAATGATTTTATCGCTTCTGTATAGTTTGGGTTAAAGGGTTACTTGGAGACTGTAGTGGCTGAATTGTGGTCTGATACTTATGTACATACAGTAGATATAATTTGGTTGGTTGTGGAATATAAAGTTATTATACAAGCATACACACATATATAGTATACATACATACATACACATACATAACACACACAGACACACATATGTACGTATATATACATGTGCACACACAGACACACATATGTATGTATATATATACATGTGCATATAAGTACACACACACGCACGCACACAAATATATATTTGTTTATTTCTTAATGTAAATATAAACATTTATACATATATATAATTATGTATATACATATATATCCGTATACATACATATATAATACACATTCACACATACGTATGTATATGAACAAAGGCATACTATACACGCAGGCAAGAACATCCAACCTTCACATACGCGAGTACTTGTGCGAATCACCAACCAACTCGTTCTAAAACGCTGTCACTAAGGTACTCTCAGAGTTCGCCTCAGAACCAAGCAACGGACATACTAGTCCGTAGCTCCGTCCTTAGCAACGCCGGCGCGCATGCGCGTTACGTACCACGTCCCCCTTGAGTTAATTTCTTTCTTCTGAGAGAGAGAGAGAGAGAGAGAGACAAACAGACAGAGACTGAGACAGACAGACAGACAGACAGAGAAACATAAAGAGAGAGAGAGAGAGAGAGAGAAAGAGAGAGACAGAGACAGAGACAGAGACAGAGACAGACAGACAGACAGACAGAGAAACATAAAGAGAGAGAGAGAGAGAAAGACAGAGACAGAGACAGAGACAGACAGACAGACAGACAGACAGACAGACAGAGAAACATAAAGAAGAACGAGAGAGAGAGAGAGAGAGAGAGAGAGAGAGAGAGAGAGAGAGAGAGACAGACAGACAGACAGACATACATAGGCAGAGACAAAGACATACAGACAGAGGAGAGAGAGAGAGAGAGAGAGAGAGAGAGAGAGAGAGAGAGAGAGAGACGAAACCTATATTCCGACAGAATTCAGGTACAGTAATGCGTTGTATAGACTTCTTTGACAAACCACAAAGTAATCATTTTTTTGATGGTATGCGCTAAGAATAATTCTTTGTGGAGGTTTATATGCTACAGTAACTCAAAAACAAAGTCTACATTTACATTTCCTGTGTTCTTTTCTTCTCTGTACTTGCGGGAATACGGAAGAAGTAGGAGAAAAAAAAGAATATTTCTTGTAATACGTTATATTAGTATATGAATTTTCTTCAATATTATTCATTAAAATGAAGCATCTTCGTTTCCTGTACTTGCGGAAACACAGAAGAAGAAGCAGAAAAAAGGAGAATATTTCGTGATAAACGTAGAGAAATAGAGAATAAATTTGTGTGTAAAATATAATTCTCAAAAGCCACTTCTTCAATGTTATCCATTAAAAGGAACTATTTACGTGATCTGTACTTTCGGGAACAAGGAAGAAGGAGGAGAAAAGGGAAGAAAGTCTCTTGAATAATGTAAAGCAAGTAGTTGAAAATTTGCATACAAAATTACTCGATATAAAATGCAAATCTCAAACGCCATTTCTTGAATATTATTCATTAAAGCTATTTTTTTTATTTCAAATACTTTTTTATTTCTTTGCGTTTCAATTCATATAGATAAGAGATCTATGAAAAAATAGGTATGTATATTCTTAGACTAAATACTTATTTATACACATCTAAGCAACAAGAAAAATAAAAATATTATTATTATTATTATTTGAAGGGAGTAGACCCTCTTTTAAACAGGTCTTATTAAAAAGGATGCCTCGGTTCTTACATCGGTATGACCACCATGCGTTTCTCCAAGAGGATTTCCTGCCACGCCCAAGCCCACTTGGGGGTGGCAGGAAATCCTCTTGGTTATTTTATTTTATCTAAGGTTAAAGTTAGTCATGGGCCATGCTACCACCGCCGACTCATTTAGCGTTATACCGAGACCACCGAAAGATAGATCTATTTTAGGTGGCCCTGATTATACGCTGTAGCGAATATACAGAAAACACGATTGCGCAATTCTTACTTGTTAAAATAAATTCTACTTTATTTCCCTTATGAACACAAATGAGATTTCTTTATTTTTACTTTACTTTCTAATATAAATTCTACTTCATTTTATTCCTCTAAAACTTTCTAACGTACTGTCCCATTTCACTTAAGTACACTAAACTTGAAAAAGAAAGCTTTTAAAAACATATATATTAAATCATAAAAAATAATTCATTACGTGAGATTACTAAGCGCCTGCGCAGATCACATAACCAGAAACAAAAGCCCGCCGAGATGGCAACAGTGCAGGCACTTAGCAGTGATAAGAATATTGCGACCGAATTAAGTCTCGGGGGATTAGTGATACGGCATATGTAATGATTACTTAATGTATTTAATCGAATTACATTATCCTTGATTACCTTAGTCCAGCCATTAATATGTCTCGTGCTGTAGCGGGAACTGGAATTGGAATTGGAATATAGAATTTAGGTCAAAAGGTCTAACACAGGGACCTATGAGGTCATTCAGCACTGGAAGGGAAATTGAGAATAAAAGGCCTGAAATGTGTAACAGGGGGAAAGCCTCGCAGTTGCACTATGAAACAATTGTTAGAAAAGGGTGGGAAGCAAGATGGAAGAAAGAGAATATGAACGGAGGTACAGTAAAAAGAATGAAAGGGGTGCAGCTAGGGGCCGAAGGGACACTGCAAAGTTCCTTAAATAATGCCTACAGTGCACCGCGTGAGGTGCACTGATGGCACAACCCCCACTACGGGACGTACTGTAGCGGGTATTTGGTATAGGCTACACATGTTGGTATGTCAAGGTCACAAGATGGACGAGGTCAAGAGGTCACGTGAACAATACCAGATAAGGTCAAATGATAAATGCCAAGAGACGACCTTATCCTACTGCTATATAAGCACATTCTCTCTCTCTCTCTCTCTCTCTCTCTCTCTCTCTCAATACATTTCCCCCTCCTTGAACTCCTTCCAACTTGTTGCAGTCTTGGGCGAGCTTGCACGCGTGCATGTGCGCGCGTACATGCGCGTCAACAATATGTAAAAGACGAAGGTCATTGCGTGACAATGCCTCACATTAAGGTTAAGGGAATTTCTTACCTCAATTAGGTAAGGAACAACAACAGTGGGGAGAAGTGATTGAGTTATATGGAATAAGGCCATCCTTGAAAATCTCTCTCTCTCTCTCTCTCTCTCTCTCTCTCTCTCTCTCTCTCTCTCTCTCTCTCTCTCTCTCTCTCTCTCTCTCTCAGTAGGTTAACAGACAAATACAATATTCAGGGAAACGTAAAACAAAATAGATTTCTGATCAGTTTAGAATAAGGTCATCCTTGAAAATCTCTCTCTCTCTCTCTCTCTCTCTCTCTCTCTCTCTCTCTCTCTCTCTCTCTCTCTCTCTCTCAGTAGGTTAATAGACAAATACAATATTCAGAGAAACGTAAAAATACATTTATAATCATTTTGGAATAAGGTCACCCTTGAATATCTCTCTCTCTCTCTCTCTCTCTCTCTCTCTCTCTCTCTCTCTCTCTCTCTCTCTCTCTCTCTCTCTCTCTCTGCAGATTTGTAGACAGACACAATAATCGGAGAGACATATAATTAAGTAAATTTCTAAACAAAATTTTTACAGCCTAAAGATAAATACCTTCATATATATATATATATATATATATATATATATATATATATATATATATATATAAATATATATATAAATATATATGTTTAAAAAACCGACATACATACAAATGAATATACATATGTAATATACATTTATAAAATATATATAAAAGGGTATAAAATAACGAAAAATAAAAACACAAACGTATATATAATAAAACTATAGTAAACAAACTATATATATATGTACCTACATATATATATATATATATATATATATCATTTCATATAAATTAAAAAGGTCCAGTAGCATTTGAAAAAAAGACAGTACAGAAGAATATTAGTAATTAATTGGAGGGACAGGATGGTCAAATAACAGAATCAGAGAAGTAACTGGGTGCAGCCGGTCCCACGATGACAATGTTGAACAAGATTCTCACGCTGGAAGTGGCTAGGCCATGTGTCTAGAAGAAAACAAACCGGAAACTGTCTTGAGGAAACAATGTTAAGCCAGGACAGAATGTGGTAAGGCAATGAGTTCATCTTTACTAGCAGTATGTCACCTGTCTGGGACAAAAGGATATATTTATAAATATATATAATTTGTAAATATAAAAATATATATATATTTAGAAAAATATATATAAAATATATATCTTACATAAATTAAAATATATGTGTTGTATATAATATATTTAGTTCCTTATATATATTTACATAGATCAACCCACAGACTAGCAAATCCTTGAAAGAATAAAAACGACAACTTATTATCCTGTTCCGTCTCGCAAAAAAGAATAAAATCGTGATGTAATATAATACTGGATCCTATAATGACACGCCATGGTCAGAAATTATCACACGACACGCGAAGACCAATCACGACAGGCGTTTCAATTACTACGGTAAACAGTGGGGTCGTTATGAAATGGATAATGAGTGGCTGTGACGTCTGGTTGTGTTGGTTTATGAAAAGAATGTTTACGGTGATGAAATTTCGTGAATCTGCCTTCTTAGAGAGAGAGAGAGAGAGAGAGAGAGAGACAAGATCTTGAAAATTGAAAGAGCAGAGAACAAATTTGAGAAGAGAGAGATGTTAAATTTTCCAGATTTAGAGACGATGAGAAAACTTGGACAGGCTCCAACTCCACGACTTCCTCAGTAGGAAGACTGCTCCACAGTCTAAGTGTGTGAGGAATAAATTGAATTAAACTGAAAAATAAAATTTAGGCCCCTAAGCTTATCTCACTGGGACCTATGAGGTCATTCAAAATGTGACTGAAACGGAAATTGACAGTAAAAGGTCTGAAAGGTGTAACAGGAGATTAAACCTCACAGTTGCACTGGCTTGGTAAAACAATTGCTAGAAGAGGGTGGAAAATAAGATGGAAGAAAGAATATGAAAGGAAGTATAGTAAAAGGAATGAATGGGGTTGCCTGGTCTTGGCCGAAGGGACGCTGCAAAGAACCTTAGGTAATAACTATAGTTTATGCACTACCCTCCTATGGAAGTGAGGAATAAAGGACCTCTGGAACAGAGAGGTTCGACAGGCGAGACAAAACATTTACTGCATTTTGGTGTCTGCTGTTCAGAAAAGGGGATCAGGGATCAATTTTGAATGTGAAAGATCTCCGTTGAAGTACAACTTTGAAAATATGAAGCATTACTAAAATACATTATGGGGAAGTGGCGCTTGTAAACATTTCAAAAACGACCAAAATTCATCAGGATTCAAAAAATATAATTTTGTTACTACAGGCACTCTTGAGTAGTCAATGGCGCCTGTGGTGGGCTTGTTCCATATGAAATGGGTTCATTTTCTGAATAATAATAATAATAATAATAATAATAATAATAATAATAATAATAATAATAATAATAATAATAATAATAATAAGCATTCTTACACTGAAATAATAATAATACTATGCATTCTTACAGTGAAATAATAATAATAATAATAATAATAATAATAATAATAATAAATAATAAATAATAATAATTTCAATTTCAAGTCAATGGATAATGGCCCCTATGAAAAGAATTTGTTCCATAAGAATAAGGTTCATTTTCTGAATAATAAGGCTAATAATAATAATAATAATAATAATAATAA
>NC_089746.1:17079694-17239694 GCF_040412425.1 Macrobrachium rosenbergii
AAAAATCTCATCCACATATCTCCACCAACCTTTCAATTTTAAGTTAGGGACATCCCACTGACCATCAGGTGAGGATATCAGACCGACAGGAGGGGATTAACAACTCTCAAGAGAATGGAAACCAGGACAGCCATCATATAAATGACAGCACAGGGAGAAGTAGTTCTAGATGATTGCTGGGCCTTGAAACAGCCTGACCACCATCACATCTTTTGAAAAAGGGTCACAGTTAGGACCTGCAAGTACTCGAGATTCAAGTAATATGTAAATATTTACAAGTAAACAAGTTATACACAGCAATCTTGAGGGTTTCTCTGTCCATCTTCAGAAGAAAACTGAAAAGTTTTTGTTTGGCTCATTATTATTATTATTATTATTATTATTATTATTATTATTATTATTAGATTGGAACACAGAAGAATCTACAGCATATTCATCAGGGGAACGTGAAATAAAGAATCAATTGACGAATCTGATTTGAATGATTGAATGTATATAGAATTAAGGCCAAAGGCCAAGCACTGGGACCTACGAGGTCATTCAGCGCTGAAATGGAAATTGACAGTAAAAGGTTTGAAAGGTGTAACAGGAGGAAGACCTCGCAGTTGCACTATGAACCAACTATTAGGAGAGGGTGGAAAGTAAGATGGAAGAAAGAGAATATGGAAGGAGGCACAGTAAAAGGAACGAAAGGGGTTGCAGCTAGGGGTCGAAGGTAAGCTGCAAAGAACCTTAAGTAATGCCTACAGTACAGTGTACCGCGTAAGGTGCCCTGACGGCATTACCCCTACGGGGGAATCTGATTTTACGTCATCCATTGCTGTTTCGTCTGCCTGCCAAATTCGTAAACCACGGAGTTTTGCCTTTTTCATAAAATATGCTGCCACTGTCATGTAACACCTCTTCCCTGTTTCATAAAATAAACAACCTATAACAAGAAAATGCCTGACTACTCCATGAATTAGGCAGAGAACATTCACGCTTAACTGTATTGAGATACGCAGCCACTAGCCTATTAGCCTATTTCAAAAATAAGGTAGACTGTCTGTCTGTTTCCCAAAGCAAGCTGTTTTAAGTCTGAAGCATAAACGCAAGATACACACACACACACACACACACACACACACACACACACACACACACATATATATATATATATATATATATATATATATATATATATATATATATATATATATATATATATATATATATATATATATATATATTATATATATATATATATATATATATATATATATATATATATATATATATATATATATATATATATATATATATATATATATATATATATATATATATATATATATATATATATATATATATATATATATATATGTAAATTTATATATATATACATATATATATTATATAATATATATATATTCATACACATATAT
Organism: Macrobrachium rosenbergii; assembly: GCF_040412425.1. Classification (NCBI taxonomy): domain Eukaryota; kingdom Metazoa; phylum Arthropoda; class Malacostraca; order Decapoda; family Palaemonidae; genus Macrobrachium; species Macrobrachium rosenbergii. The sequence continues at coordinate 17,081,119 of NC_089746.1, forward strand.
ATAAATATATATATTCATATATATATACGTATGTATATATATATGTGTGTGTATATTATATACATACACATATTCATACACATATATATACGTATGTATATATATACACACAATATGTACATATCTATATTATATATATTAATATATATATTCATACACACATAATCTATATCTATAGAGATATAAGTTAAGCATATCTTAGTTTAACCAGACCACTGAGCTGATTAACAGCTCTTCTAGAGAGGGCTGGCCCGAAGGATTAGATTTATTTTACGTGGCTAAGAGCCAACTGGTTACCTAGCAACGGGACCTACAGCTTATTGTGGAATCCGAACCACATTAGGACGAGAAATGAATGTCTATCACCAGAAATAAATTCCTCTAATTCTTCATTGGCCGGTTGGAGAGTCGAATGCTGGGCCAACAGAGTGCTAGCCGAGAGCCCTACCCACCCCTCCAATGAAGAACTAAAAGAGATATAGATATAGATATGGATATGATAACCTAGCAACCCCTGTACTGTATAATGCGGTACATGTCACGTACAATGTACACCATCTGAATTCAGTAGGCGAAGAAGGCGGTTCAATAAGGGGGTCAGAGTATGAAGTGTGTTTATAAGTACCCCAGCACACAATATGAATAATATTAATTAGGTACAGATATCACTTTGCATCCTATACAACAAAGGAACACTGCCTTGCATTTATGCATCAGTTACCTGTAGAAAATAAGCATGATTTTGCTTTGTTATAAATAATATCATCTGTGTCAGTCATTTAACGTGAAGAGGTGACATAGGTCACCTTTTCACCTGAAATGACTGACACAGGTGATATTAAATGACTGACACCTCTCACCTGTTCACCTTGAATGACTGAGGCATTGAATGACCGATGACACGTGTCACCCGTTCACCTTCAATGATTGACACAGGTGATATCACAAATGATTGATGACACGTGTCAACCGTTCGCCTTCAATGAGCGCCCAGGTGATATCACAAATGACTGATGACACGTGCCACCCGTTCACTGTCAATGACTGACCCTGGTGATATCAAACGACTGATGACACGTGTCACCCTTCACCTTTAATGAGTGTCACAGGTGATATCACAAATGACTGATGACACATGTCACCCATTCACCTTCAATTAGTGTCACAGGTGACATCACAAATGACTGATGACACATGTCACCCGCTCACCTTCAATGAGTGTCACGGGTGATATCACAAATGACTGATGACACGTGTCACCCATTCACCTTCAATGACTGACCCAGGTGATATCAAATGACTGAAGAAACGTGTCACCCATTCATCTTCAATGACTGGCCCAGGTGATATCAAATGACTGGTGACACGTGTCACCCATTCACCTTCAATGACTGACACAGGTGATATCAAATGACTGGTGACACGTGTCACCTGTTCACCTTCAATGACTGACACAGGCGATATCAAATGACTGATGACACATGTCACCCATTCACCTTGAAAGACTGACACAGGTGATATCAAATCACTGATGACAAGTGTCACCCATTCACCTTCAATGACTGATGACACATGTAACCCATTCACCTTCAATGACTGATGACACATGTAACCCGTTCACCTTTAATGACTGGCCCAGGTGATCGCTCACCTTCAATGACTGACCCAGGTGATATCAAATGACTGATGACACGTGTCATCAGTGAACAGGTGACACATGTCATCACCTTCAATGACAGACACAAGTAATATCAAATGACTGATGAAACGTGTCACCTGTTCACCTTCAGTGACTGGCACAGGTGATATCAAATGACTGATGACACGTGTCACCTGTTCACCTTCAATGACTGACACAGGTGATATCAAATGACTGATGACACGTGTCACCTGTTCACCTTCAATGACTGACACAGGTGATATCAAATGACTGATGACACGTGTCACCTGTTCACCTTAAATGATTGACACAGGTCACTTAATACCACCAGTGGTAGTCATTTAAGGTGAACAGGTGACCCCTGTGACTCATCACTTAAGAGATACGGGTGAAATTAATCAATTTCATAAAAATCATACAAGACTCTTCAAATACTCATCATATTCATCAATAACACAAACAGTAATCGCCAATAAGTGATTTATGGATTTACATTTTTTTAATAATGCATCGATACTGTGTCTAAATCCGTAATCCGGAATAATCCAGATTTAACCTCACGCATTATGCAGTGAATTTAGCTTATCTACAAAGTTAAGTTTAGCCAGCAGGATTAATGCGCATTACGTTTTATCGTATAATTATGCTTTATTAAATCTAGGCCGATATGATGAGAGAGAGAGAGAGAGAGAGAGAGAGAGAGAGAGAGAGAGAGAGAGAGAGAGAGAGAGAATCATTCTTAAATCTAAATCATATATATATATACATATGTACGTATGTATGTATGCATGTATATATGTATATATATATATATATATATAAAGAGAGAGAGAGAGAGAGAGAGAGAGAGAGAGATCCCCCTTAAATTTAAATCATACATAATTATATATGACTTAATTTAAGGGTGATCTCTCTTTATGATTTAAAGGGTTATCTCTCTCTCTCTCTCTCTCTCTCTCTCTCTCTCTCTCTCTCTCTCTCTCACACACACACACAACACCACCTGCAGTGACACTGACCTTAAATTAATAAAGCATAATTATTCGATAGAATGTAATGCACACTAATCTGACTGACTTACTTAACACTGTTGATAAGCTAATTCCACTCCATAATGCGTTAGGTTAAATCTGGATTTTTCCAGATTGCGGATTTAAACACATTATCGACGTATTATTAAAAAAAAGTAAATCCATAAATCACTTCCTGAGCACTGCTGGGCTATATAAGATGCCTATTTGTGTTCTCGATGAGTGTGGTGAATATTTGAAGAATATGATGAATATATGTGCTAATGATCAATATGATGGAAATATGAATATTTAATGAATATGGTGAATATCTGATGAATATAATGAAAATTTGTATTACTGATGAATGTGATTTATATTTCAGGAGTTTTGTATTTCTAATTCTTTATGACAAAAAAAAAAAACATAATTTTCTTCCCCGTAGGAATGCAGTGCCGTCAGTGCACCTCACGCAGTGCACTGTAGGCATAACTTAAGTTACTTTGCAGCGTCCCTTCCTCAGACCCCTAGCTGCAACCTCTTTCTTCCTTTTACTGTACCTCCGTTCATATTCTCTTTCTTGCTTCTTTCTTTCCTTTACCTTCTCCTAACAACTGTTTCATAGTACAACTGCAAAAGGTTTTTTCCTTCTGTTACACCTTTCAAACCTCTCTACTTAGTTTCCCTTTCAGCACTGAATGACCTCATAGGTCCCAGTGCTTGACCTTTGGCGTCAATTTTCTAGTCAATTCCATTCCATATTTTTCTTTTATACGGGTAACTGAGAAGTAAATGCAAGGCACAGTTCCTTTGTTGTAAAAGATGCATCAAAATCATTTGAAATCATAATATATGTATATGTATATGTATATATATATATATACATACATATATATACATTTATATATATACATATATTTATATATATATATATACATATATTATATATAAACTCCATATCACTGTAGGTACAATTGCATAATGAGAGAGAGAGAGAGAGAGAGAGAGAGAGAGAGAGAGAGAGAGAGAGAGAGAATCATTTTATGAAATTTAGGCTGTCAAACCAGAGCAGAGGAGTATCAGAGTAGGTATCTTTTGATTTTATGAAATTTAGGCTGTCAATGAGAGAGAGAGAGAGAGAGAGAGAGAGAGAGAGAGAGAGAGAGAGAGAGAGAGAGAGAGAGAGAGAATCTTTTGATTTTATGAAATTTAGGCTGTCAAGCCAAGCACTGGAGTACTTTCAGAGAGAGAGAGAGAGAGAGAGAGAGAGAGAGAGAGAGAGAGAGAGAGAGAGAGAGAGAGAATCACCCTTGAATATTAAAAAATATGTTAATTCTAGGACAATATCACTGCAGGTAATGACAGCGTAATGAGAGAGAGAGAGAGAGAGAGAGAGAGAGAGAGAGAGAGAGAGAGAGAGAGAGAGAGAGAGAGAGAGAGAGAGAGAGAGAGAGGGTCTTAAAACCAAATATATGTTATATATTAAAATTTCATAAAAATATTAACCTTAAATATGAAAAGGACAAGATCAATGCATATAATAATTATGGAGGAGAGAGAGAGAGAGAGAGAGAGAGAGAGAGAGAGAGAGAGAGAGAGAGAGAGAGAGAGAGAGAGAGAGAGAACATATATGTTGACTGAATATTTAAATGACAAATTAAAGAAAAAGTAAATTTTAACTAAATCAACTGTTATTTAACGATCTCCCAGGGGTTAGAGAGAGAGAGAGAGAGAGAGAGAGAGAGAGAGAGAGAGAGAGAGAGAGAGAGAGAGGGGATGCATCAATTACTGTTTTTGGGGGCGGGCTCATGAAAGAGATTTTGTGATGCTGTAATTAACGGGTTCCCTTCTCTCGGTAATAAAGGAAATAATTAATTCACACTTACTTATGAAACAAATTTATTCGGCTTTGTTATTAAGTAATATAAATTTTTATGCATTGTATGTTACGTTCTCTGAACGGGAATAATAATAATAATAATAATAATAATAATAATAATAATAATAATAATAATAATAATAATAATAAAATTATATATATATATATATATATATATATATATATATATATATATATATATATATATATATATAACTTATGGCCATACCCTCTAAGTGATTAAGAGTTTTAAATTTGCATATATATAATATATAAACATATACAAACACATACACACACACATGGAATAATAATAATAATAATAATAATAATAATAAAAACTGTGATACTTATAAAATTAATAGCAATAACATTGCAATTACTAACTTAAGTAATTGTTAAAAATACAAAGAAGAAGAAGAAGAAGAAGAAGAAGAAGAAGAAGAAGAAGAAGAAGAAGAAGAAGAAGAAGAAGGACAATCCTAATAACGCTGTCGTACATTCCAGTAATCCCTAGACCTATAAACGCAGAAGCCTTTAGTGTATAAGTCTCCATAACTCCGAATATTAATGTGAACTCTTACTTATTAGGTGTAATTGGAGGACGCAAGTGCGTAGGTGAGTCTAAGCCAGCTGAGCCTCTAAACAAGTTAATGGAGGCTCTAGACAAGTTAATGACGCTTCTAGACAAGTTGATGGAGGCCCTAGACAATCGTTGAGCCTAGTAGAAGTAAATACAGATGCAGAGGAAAGAGAATGAAAATATGTCTTGAAAGGACTTGCAACTGTCATCAGTTTAAAACACCGTCCTGTGCGCTCTCTCTCTCTCTCTCTCTCTCTCTCTCTCTCTCTCTCTCTCTCTCTCTCTCTCTCTCTCTCTCTCTCAAAAATATATAGAGTTACGGATCTTTTCACGAGCAATTTATCACCGCTCTCCTTCCACTAAACAGCTCGTTGAGACTGTTCAAGGAACAGAACACAAGACTGTGGGACCTCAGACATAAGTTTCTCCTTGTTGCTTGTTGGAGAGGTTTCTCCTATTTCTTGAGAGAGAGAGAGAGAGAGAGTTAAACAGCAAAACCACCAGCTTCCGGTTACGACTTTTACACTACATCAGTCCTCTGCCTCCTATACTTTACTCTGTTAACAAAATAGGCCTTTATATTATATAAAAACAAGAGAGAGAGCGAGAGAGAGAGAGAACTTCCGCTTACGCCAGGGAGGTATAGCAAAACCTTCTACCATCATCATCTGCCTCCCATACTTTGATCCATGTTAAAAAAAAAAAAAACAGGCCTGTATGCTATATAAAATACAAATAAAAAAGTTTGTTTAACATGTTAAATTATCCGACCAGCTTTTGCAACTATCCTCTTCAAATAGCCCATTATAATATATAAAATACAAATTGAAAAGTTGGTTTAGCCTATTAAATTATGCTGCCAGTGTTACCGACTACCCTCTTCAAACAGGCCTATATATAATATATAAAAAAACAAAAACAAGAGTGACTTGTTAAATCATATTACAGTTTTCCCGACTACCTTCAAAAACTTATATGAGGGAAGCCATTCTTAGACCTATCTTTTATGCCTTCATTCTGTATAGTTATAAATAAAACACTTCGTGACAGTGAAACCGAACTAAGCCAAAATAACCAAAGATTAAAGCTCTAATCCATTATAAAACACAATAAAATCAGAATAAATATAATAAACAAGCTACAACTCATGATTTAAACCACATCACTCTAGTTACAATTTAGCGTTCGATAAGAAAATGAGGAATGAAAAGCAATAAAAAATGAAGTTTAAAAACTCGGTCGCACTTCACAAAGGTTGAGTACATCATAACTCTTTATGAGAAAATGGACCTGCGTCAAACAGTGTAACATGAGATCACTTGCGCTTTGAGGAGAGAGAGAGAGACTGCAACCTGAGATATCTTGTGCTTGTAGGGGAGGGGCGGGGGGAGAGAGAGAGAGAGAGAAAGCGCGCGACGCACCGTAACCTCAGATCACTCGTTCTTCAGAGAGAGAGAGAGCTAAGCATTATAACTTGAGATCACTTGTGCTTTCGGGGGTGGAGAGAGAGAGAGAGAGAGAGAGAGAGAGAGAGAGAGAGAGAGAGAGAGAGAGAGAGAGAATACAACCTGAGTTCACTTGTGCTTGAAGGAGAAGGAGAGGGAGAGGGAGAAAGAGCGCTAAGCTTTGTGACCTCAGATCACTTGTGCTTCGAAGAGAGAGAGAGAGAGAGAGAGAGAGAGCGCTAAGCTTTGTAACCTCAGATCACTTGTGCTTCGAAGAGAGAAAGAGAGAGAGAGAGAGAGAGAGAGAACTTAACAATAACATCTAACACCTGGTTTCTTAAGAGCTGTGGGGTTATCCCGTCCCCGCAAGACGGGGAGGAGGAGATTCCTAGGGAAACAATTACGAGTCATTCCCAGCCAAGGATATGTGACGTTTGATTGCGTGCGGCTTCCGGTAACATTCACAGTGCACAATGCAGAGGTTTTGATCTCATGCACAGTTCGTCAACTGCACATGTCAACTAAGTTTCATACTATTACTGTAAGATGTAATGATGATATTTAGTATCCTGCTACATCAAAATGTAGGTCTAAAGAACGTTTAAATATATTATTTACATTGTTAGTCTATGAATAAGCTAAATAGCACATTACGTAACTATGATAGACGTATCTGTTCCTTGTTCTATTCGTTCAACTGTAACTGTATCATATTTCTCCTTAAAAACACAACAAAACTGTAAGTCAAAGATACAGACATAATTAATCAACTCGTATCAACAGTCATTAACCTAACAAAACTCACGCAGCCACTATCATTCTTCATGTAGCCCAGTCCGACTCGAAAATAATCTCCGCTTTTCGGCCATTTTCCATAAATGGAAAACTAAAACATAAAAAAAAATAAAAACAAAAACAGTAAGTCAAAGATACAACTCGTATCAACAGTCATTAGCCTAACGAAACTCACTCAACTTTCTTATGAGTCTAACGCAACTACCATCATTCCTCATGTAGCCCATTCTGTCGAGAAAATAATCTCCGACTTTCGGCCATTTTACATAAACGGAGAACAAAGACACATAAAAAAATGACAAGTTAGGTAAAGAGTTCGCCTTATTCTACAGCACAAGGGACAGACGGAAAGCGCCGCTGATAACGGAAACATCCTGTTTATTGTATCCTCCGGGGCGGGGGAACATTACGCCAAGTGTCAACGCCCGAGGTTTTAGCCTTTGCATCCCCCTGAGCTAATCACAAAATTTATGAACTTGCACCTTTTCTGAAATACCCACATTGGTTTTTATCAGCAACTTCTTTTAAAACACTCATTAGCCTATGGTTTTTAGGAGCAACTACTTGTAAAATACTTCCACTAGCTTACAGTATTATTGTTTTCAGGAGCAACTACTTTTTAAAATACTTTCATTAGCCTACTATACTATAGTTTTCAGCAGCAACTACTTTTAAAATACCTTCATTAGCCTACTATACTATACTTTTTAGCAGCTACACTTTTAAAACATTTTCATCAGCCTACTTTAGTTGAGTCTAGCGTTCCAGCCTGAAATGACAACGCTTAAGAGTCTTGAAGTAAAAAGTGAACACATCTGGCTATTTAATATTCATTTCGCGGTGTTTACTAAAAGTTGTTGCTGCTGGAAGCAACTGCTTTTAATAAACCACAAAAAGTTAGTTGGCAACGTCACTGTTTGTGAACAACGACAACGTCTGACAACTTTTCCTATGCATTCTATATATTTTCTATCTCGCGAACGCTCTACATACGATGAATTTAATTAATTATAAGTATATACTGTATATAGCTTGCTAAATTAATAAGAAAATAAAAGAAACTTTGTAATAACGTTCTCTGTAATAACGTTAATTGCATACTGTATTTATCATTACAGTCCTAACACAACACACACACATATATATATATATATATATATATATATATATATATATATATATATATATATATATTTGTATGCACATTTGCATTCTCCCTGAAAGAATGTTCTTGAAAAACCACAACAACGAATAATATTTACAGTTGAGAAAACTATCACAAGTTATTCTGGCAACTGATATTACGATAAAGTTTGAGGAAACGCCCGACTAAATAATGCCCCAGCAGTTACAGCTAAAGCAGAATAGACGCAGCGGAAGTGCAAGTGCTAAATAAATAAACTTTTATCAAAGAGAATTAAAAAATTAAAAAAAAAAGTGTCAGCACCACTCTCAAGGTCACTCGTTGATAAAGAGCCCGTTCGCTCGATGTGGTGGAATTTCTTCACCGAGTGAGTGAGCAGGGGAAACTATAACCGTCCTTCGATCAGTATCCCATTAAAAACAAAATACTTGGATCATTATGCCTTTAAAAACAACGTTTTCATCAATATCCATTTAAAAGCAGAATACTTCCATCTGTATCCCTTTAAAAACAAAGAACTTCGATCAGTAACCTTTAAAAACAAAGTACTTTGATCAGTAGCACGTTAAAAAAATATCTGTCAGTATCCCTTTAAAAACAAATTACTTCGATCATTGTCACTTTAAAAAACAAACTACTTCGATCAGTATTCCATTAAAAACAGAATACTTTGATCAATATCTCTTAAGAACAATATACTTTAATCAGTATCACATTTAAACATGAAACACTTCAATCAGTATCACATTTAAAATACTTAGATCAGCATCCCCTGGAAAACAATATCATTCGATCAGTATTCCATTAAAAACAAAATACTTCGATCAGTAGCTCTTTAAAAACAATATACTTTAATTAGTATCACATTTAAAAATAATAAAATACTTCAAATATTATCCCTCTAAAAACAAAATACTTAGATCGGTATCCCTTTAAAAACAAAATGCTTCTATCAGTATTCCATTAAAACAGAATTCTTAGATCAGTATCTCTTTCAGAGCAAATATCCCATTAAAAACAAAATACTTCGATCTGTAGCCTATCCCATTAAAAGCAAAATACGGACAAAATACTTTTATCAGTATCCCATTAAAAACAAACTACTTTGATCAGTATCCCATTAAAAACAAAATACTTCGTTCAGTATCCCATCAAAAACAAAGAACATTCAAACACTGTTTGATGAATATCAAATACTTACAAGCATAACAAACACTAAGTATAAATTAGTTTTTACATATCATGAGGTCACTCAAACTTTTACTTCTCGAAAAAGTTACGTGTAAACTTACGAAAGGCGTCGCTATTTCCCTCTATGGATGTAAACAATGACCTCCCCAAACAAACAAGCGCTTACGACACCACACGCACAAAAACGTCCTTGCCCGACCACGGCAGGTAATACACTGTTGACGCTGTCTGTCAAGAAGAGAAGTGGACTTTGCACTCTCTTGACGGGACGCCTTCCCTCTCCCTCCCTCACTCCTCCCTCCCTTGAAGCTCTTACCCCTTCCTCTTTCCGCCCTCCTCCTCCCCATTATTCTCTACATCCCTCTCCCTTCCCCTAACCCTCAATTCATTGATACCAGATATTTATGAAAAAATAACGCAATTATGTTCAATGATGATACTACGTGGCCATCTCCTCCTCCCCCCCCCCTTCTTCCCTTCCTCCCAGAGTACCTCCTTGGGGCCCTCCCTCCCCTATCCTACATCCTACCTTCAGTCGCCCTGAGAGAGAGAGAGAAAGAGAGAGAGAGAGAGAGTGAAGAGTTCTGAAAACTCTTGTACGTCTGTGAAACGTTAATAAACGTTCCCAAATTAGTTTGATCCTCTCTCTCTCTCTCTCTCTCTCTCTCTCTCTCTAATTAGTTATAGCTACAAGAACCCAAGAACTCATGAATGAATCGTAAGGCCTGTTTCTCATAACGATGAAACATTAATAGAAGTTCACAAGGTGCTCTCTCTCTCTCTCTCTCTCTCTCTCTCTCTCTCTCTCTTTCTCTCATGAATGAATCGTTAGGCCGATTAGACCGACATATCCCATAATCAGTCAACGCTCTCGCGTTAAGCGCAAGGTATTATTATTTATGACATGTTTATCAAGAGAGTTCTTGAATCGTTTATCAGTGACCTCAATAAAACGCGGCATTTCTACGTCAGGAGAGTGTAGAGTGTGTAGGTATCCATGATTGTGTCAAATAGTCTCATGAGACTTGGTGTAGAGAGTGTAGGTAGCCATGATTGTCTTAAAATAGTCTCATGACATTTGGTGTAGACAGTGTGGGTAGCCATGACTGTACCAAACAGTCTCATGACACTTGGTGTAGACAGTGTAGGTATCTATGATTGTGTAAAATAGTCTCATGACACCTGGTGTAGAGTATAGGTAACCATGATTGTCCAAAATAGTCTCATGTTTGTGCAGACAGTTTAGGTATCCATGATTCTGTCAAACAGTCTCATGACACTTGGTGAAAAGTTTAGGTACCCATTATGGTCTAAAATAGTAAATAGTCTCATGACAATTGGTGTAGACAGTGTAGCCTAGGTAGCCATGATTGTCTCAAATAGTCTCATAGGTTGTAATAAACCAATTATTGTCTTGCTTAGGTACTGAGACGTTTATACAACAGCACCTCCGATTTTGTTAGATTGTATGCATTCTCTCATTCATTCGCTTACTTATAAAGTTTGTTTATTTACTTTTAGCATTATTAAAGTGGCAACTCGAGTCTGACTTGAGTAGCAGTGTGAGTCTACGTTAGACCGACCTTAAACTCCACTAGAACCAACTTACCTTTAGTCCATACTTCCCGGTCGATGGCCCATTATCCGAAAGCTTTCGTGAATCGATGGTACCCTTGTGGAAATAGAAATAATTACACTTCATTATGGATTTATTCAATGGGAATTGATATTCAGGATAAAAAAATAGGTCCTCGTTTGGTGTTTGCATAGATTCCGATCAAAGAATGGCTTACCTGTTTTCTTTGTGGACACTGGTATTGACAAGAGTGGCGTATTTGTGTGTTGGAGTGTTGGAGTGGGGGAGGAAGGGGGTATGTTTGGTAGGCGTATAGCAGTGAGTGGTGCCTGCGCTATTAATATTTTAGCCTGGATTAAAAGAACTTCATTTTTATTAACGTTTATCACAGTGTCATAGACTGGTGACCACACTAGCGAAGATTTCCAAACCTTGCTTGCAAGTTGCTCGCTCGTTTGCCTTCTGTCATCAATGTTTGCTTCAGGCTTGGTTTGCAAGTCATTAATTTAAACATAGCCATGTTTGAACTTGCTTTGTCTGAGTCTGTCAAAGTCTGTAAAGAGGCTTATCATTAATAAGATTCATTTATAACCCTCGTGAAATGTCTAAAGTTTTTTTAGAAGTACGTCACTGCTAAGATCGTTAGACCTAATGCGTACCTTCAGCCTGTCGCATTCTTGTGAAAGTTGTGAGAAAAGTTTATAGTATATATAACTCTGAGTTTGTCAGACTTTATCGACAGCATTTAAGACCTGTTACCTCTCAAAGTCTGTCAAGAGACTCATCATTTATAAACTTCGTAATATGTCCAATATATTTAGAAATTCGTCACATCTAAGCTCGTTAGATTCAATACCTTAGGCCTATCGCATTCTCATGAAAATTCTGAGAACAGTTTATGTTTAAGGCTGAAAGTTGATCAAACTTACCGATGGCAATCAAGACCTATTATCTCTCAAGTCTGTCTAGACCCACAGTTAGACAAGGTAGCTTGCAAAGTATCAAAATTTTAAGATTTCTAGCCCGGCAACGTGGCCAGGAGGCAATGAAAGACTTTGGGTAAAAAGATAATAAAATAGATAAGTCGCTTTTCAAACGCTAGCAGATCTGAATCTACTCACGGAGAGAATCATTTTAAGTTTATTTGAAATTTCTTTTTCCGCTTCACGAAGCCTTGGCAAGAAGAAGATACTCTCAAGTTCACTCACTTTTCACTCACGTTTTAGGCTTTCACTCTTTCCGGAGCAATTACTGTGCACTCCTCTTGTTAGTAATTACTGTGCATTTCCAACAAAGGAACTGCTACTGGTAATAACAATCCTTGAACATGTATAAGTTCAAACAAAAGATATATATAGGCCTGGGTCGTTTAGTTCAACAAAAGACATATATAGGCCTAGGTCATTTATCAGTTAGGCTGTAGGATTTTTGTCATAAACTAAAATATTAGTGTTTTAATGTGCGTGTGTGTGTGTTTGTGTATGTGAGTGTACGTGTATGTATAGTACACGTGCATAAATTCCCTCACAGCTGCACAATAAAAAAATTGTGCCCCCAATTGACAAATGCTAACATCTCTCTCTCTCTCTCTCTCTCTCTCTCTCTCTCTCTCTCTCTCTCTCTCTCTCTCTCTCCCTTTACTTTACAGAGTGAAACAGAGTACAGAGTAATTCTCTCTCTCTCTCTCTCTCTCTCTCTCTCTCTCTCTCTCTCTCTCTCTCTCTCTCTCAGTTAAATATTCCATAAAAAGTTTCAGTTTTCTACTTAACACAGTGAAACAGAGTATAGAGTAATTCTCTCTCTCTCTCTCTCTCTCTCTCTCTCTCTCTTGAAGAGCCAACCTGTCACGCAAGCTAGTCCACTTCGTGAATAATAAGAAGGATTTATAAACATGCCTACTAGACCCACTAGGATTCATCCTAACGTTTTCCCAGTCGCTAATAGGATTCAAGGATTGAATGTGGGTAGTTTTCTCGGTCACTAATAGGATTCGAGGTTTTAATATAGGTAAGATGGAAAGGATGGCTGGGAATTGGTCATAGAAAGGTCGCCTCAGGTCATGAATATATTAGTGGAATGTGGAGGCTAACCCAAATACTTTTAATAGCTCTAACAGACTCTATTCATAATAGGTAGTGAATGTCACTTTATATTCCCTTTACAAATGCCCAGAGTTTTATACACACCTCAGCATTCCCTTAAACATTCCTCAAACAGACAGGAATGAATTTATAAGACCACCTCACATTCCTCTTTAAGACATTCCTCAGACGGTTCTTAGCCACTAAAATGATTTGCCAATCCTTACATTCCCAACAAATACCTGTTAATCAGACTTATGCAGACCTGAATTCTGGTTCCTCAAACATTCAGTGGATTATATCTAGGGAATGTATCATAGATTCCTCTTTATACATTCCCCAAACGAATAGTATGTACAGTAGCACTCAAGAGTGACTGGCACCTTACATTCTCTTAACAACATTCCTCAAAACAGGATATAGCACTAAGATGATTTGTAGACTATATTTAGGAATGAAATACCCCAAGGTCTAGACTTATGCAGACCTCAGAATTCCCTTATACGTTCCTCAAACATTCAGTGGATTATACTAAAAACGACCCATATAGACTCGCATTCATTTGACATCCGCATCAAACGGAAATTGAAACGAGAGATAGGCCGATATCGCCCGAGCCATGTGGTCCTTCATGGAGGGAATATTAAGCTACAAAGTGACTATATAGATTCCTCGAGGGAATTCAGTTAGGGAAAGGGGAAGGATTAGGGGAGGGGGAAGGGGAAGGGGAAGGAGAAGGAGAAGCGAACAGGCCTCTCATAATGTCATTCGTTATGGATTTTCTACTTTGAGGTTCCTCCAAAAGATGACATTCCTTCAGACCGGACAAGGTATACGTTGTAAAGTCAGCAAATCGGCGCCAAAATAGTGTTTCGGCCGCCATTATTAGACTCGCTGATTGTTTTCTTTGACTTCCGTTTTCTTCAAGCTCAATTAGTCACGCCTAAAACGTGCCAGGTCACGCATTTTAATCATTTTTACTTTATGGTATTTATACGAATGTCAAGTATCAAATGACTTCTTCATTCAAGAGGCATCAAGACTCAGTATCTATATTGTAGGGAAGGTTATGTTTTGTATTGTAGGGGAAGTACTCGTTCACTGCATATTATTGTTTATTGTTTCGACCTCAGGTCACAGTCAATGTCCATTGTTATGGATTTTTCGTCAGTCGGAGGTTCCTCCTGGATCTGTAATAAAGTTACCTTTTACCTGCTGTCCGCTTTGACACCTTACAACGTCATCATGAAAGCTTTTTTTTACCCCCTCCCCTCTTCTCCCTCTCCCTCCTACCCATCCTCCTTACCCCCTAAAGGCGACGCTTTGTTCTATGCATACTTCAACTCGAAATAGATGACCGTAGTCGTTGTGACGTCGCTAAATCAGTCAATAAATCTGAGAGTATATAGATGGGTGCTTCTGGTAAAGGAGTGTCTGACTAGTCTCAACCAAATCAAGACTTATTTATTTATTTATCTATTTTATTTTGTTTTATTTTATTTCATTTATTTATTTTACGAAATTCCCACACCTTCACCTTGAGATTCGTTACACAGTTTCGTTATACATTTTCGTTAAACGTTTTCATTATACATTCCCTTCGGTGGAAAAATGTTTTGTCGTCAATCCTTTATTTACAAGCAAAGACATCAGGGTGGCAGATGCACGATAATGCTCCTTTTGCATTGCAGTGTTTGTGACCTAAGCAATGTATATTTTTGTCGTTTTTTCTGATAAAAAATATTCAAAATATAATTTTATCTATATATCTAAGGTAAATATATTTTACGCAAAGGAAGTTATAATGAACAAATTATTCAAGCAGATTGGATATACATGTATTCTTCATTTTTCATTGTCCAATCTCTCTCTCTCTCTCTCTCTCTCTCTCTCTCTCTCTCTCTCTCTCTCTCTCTCTTCACCTGGTAAAAGGAAAATGCTGGTTCTATATGCGTGCCAGCAGCATATACATATATACATTTTACATGAGTTTTCATCAGTAACTAGTCACTCACTAACCACCAACGGAACTTCGGCCTAAAGCCTTTTAAACAACAATGGAATATTATCATCTAGAAGTGTTTGTAAATAAACAAAGAAAGAGACAAAGAAAGAAAATAAAATAATAAACTTGGAGAGACTGAATAAGTGCATTAATAATAATAAATCACATACCTGTATTGTTCTTGTATATGAGAGACTTCGCGTTCATACAGAGCGTGATAAATTCTCCTGTACGTGCAACACTTACAGAGTTAACAGTCGAGAGTATTTCACCTTCACGCCCTCTTCCAGGGTCATCAGGATTCTCTCTCTCTCTCTCTCTCTCTCTCTCTCTCTCTCTCTCTCTCTCTCTCTCTCTCTTTTGGGGTGGCTTCAGAACAAAATAGATGATTCAGGGAGGGATGACATCATCGAAGAAATTGGCTCGGGAAACTATAAGAAAGGAAGAGATTCTGATAATTATATATATACGAGAGAGAGAGAGAGAGAGAGAGAGAGAGAGAGAGAGAGAGAGAGAGAGAGAGAGAGAGAGAGAGACTGTTACACTGTCTATGACTTAACAGTCATGTGATTAACGACCTGATGACGTAAGGATTAGACCTACCTTATTTGGAGAAGACTTAGCAGGAATCCCACTAAATGACTCCTACGGACACTCCAGGGCACACGAGCGCTCTCCCGCGTCCACACGATAAAGAGCACACTTTACACTTTCCCACAGGACCAACAAAGCTTGAAGGTTAATGAAGATAAATCTAGTACGTGGTTAGAGTGACATGTATAAGTACTATAGGCCTAAGAAGGCGGTTGAATAGCTCTCTCGTTACCTGGAGAGAGAGAGAGAGAGTGAGACAGAGACAGAGATTAGAGCTCACCGGTTGTGTGTGTGTGTGTGTGTATGTGTGTGTGCAAGTGCGTTTTTCGCAACGTGGGTTGACAACAAGACTAAGAAAGCCTTCGTGAAAAACACAGGCCTAATAAGGCGGTTGAAAGGCTCTCATTAGAGAGAGAGAGAGAGAGAGAGAGAGAGAGAGAGAGAGAGAGAGAGAGAGAGAGAGAGAGAGAGATTAAAGCTCACCGTGCGTGCATGTGTGTGTGCGCGCGTATGTGTTTCGCAACGTGGGTTGACAACAGGAATAAGAAAGCCTCCATGAAAGAAACCGACTCATCTCCCATCCCGGAGCCTCTCGTAAGCAGATCCTTCTCTTGGCCTAAAGATTCTAAGGTACAACTTTTTTCCACCAAATCATCTAAAACACAATGTCAATAAATACACCAACGACTGAAAAGTAAAAATAAATCGCCAATTAAAGTCTCGGGTATTTGTGAATTATTATAAACCTTTTAAACAGTAAATAATAATTGACGAACTGGAAACTCAAGGGAACTCTGGCTGCAAGGGGGAATGTTTCTGTGGTTACGGAACCTTTCAAGTGAATCTTTAACAGAAAATGTACGTGGATAGATGTGGGCTTGCTTCTCTCTCTCTCTCTCTCTCTCTCTCTCTCTCTCTCTCTCTCTCTCTCTCTCTCTCTCTCTCTCTCAAGTCATTCTTATAACGTACCACCATAGGTAAAATTTAAACAGACTGAAAGAAAGAGGTGGTTTAAATCTTTTATTTTCATACGTTATTCCCTTTGCATTGAGTAATTTATAACTAAATATATAAAGATTTAAGTCTGTTTATCATAATATCTAAGGTGAGAATTAGCAATAAATATTAAGTGAAAATTAATAAAAATTTAGGAGTTAGACTAAATGGTTACATCTTCCAAATATCTAAGTAAGACGTAAGTAAGTGTAAAGACTAGACCCACATTTTAAAACAAAAACTATTTGAGTCATCTTTAGACTGTTTTAAGTAAAGTTTATAAAATTAAGTGAAAATTACAGATTTAATAATAAGACTGAACGCTGATAGCTTCTTAGTTAAGACTGAAAATTAGACATATTTTAAAACAAAAACTATTTGAGTCATCTTTAGACTATTTTATGCAAAGTTTATAACCAAAAGTAAAACAAAAATTATAACAATGCACTTGTACAGGGTGTTTATCCTTACTTATAAATCAACAAATATTCAAATTTCAAACAGATATAACTAGCTCACTTAAGGTACTTTTTAAAGTGGGTTTTGTCTACAGTTGTAGGGAGCACCTGTCAATCCAGTCCAGGGAATTCTCAGAGGTAGTAGATGGCTTGTATTCAGCACCAACGTAGTCGTCATATCCTACAGAAAGATAATATAATAGTATAATAATAATAATGTGGAAAATCACATCAAACAGTAAATATCAGCAGGCGACATCACTCAAGCTGAGCTCACGCTGCTCGCCTCCACCGGCCAATCAGGAGCAAGATAGCACCTCAGACGGTATCAGTTGAGGATATTTTTGCCGTCAGGTCCAAAAACATGGGTTTTACGGAATCTAACGATATCAAAATTAATTATAAACAAATACAAATTGCGCCAAAGTTTCTTCAGCGCAGTCGAGTTTTCTGTACAGCGTATAATCAAGGCCACCGAAAACAGATCTATCTTCCGTTGGTATCGGTATAATGCTGTATGGCCGCGGCCCATTAATCTTTAACCACGGCCCGGTGATGGCATGTCCTATATCGTTGCCAGATGCACGACTATGGCTAACTTTAACCGTAAATAAAATAAAAACTACTGAGTCTAGAGGGCTGTAAGCTGGTATGTTTGATGACTTGAGGGTGGATGATCAGCATAAGAATTTGCAGCCCTATAGCCTCAGTAGTTTTTAAGATCTGAGGGCGGACAGCAAAAAGTGTGGACGGACAGACAAAGGCGGCACAATAGTTTTCTTTTCACAAAACTGAAAACAAGAACAAAATAACAAGACTACGGATATAATAACTGAATTGATTCTAATGGAAACTGATGGATTCCAGCTCATGGGTTCCAAACTGGAATGCTTTGGATATTCCAGCCCAATTACCGTAAATTACCAGTAATGTAAAGAGCTGGTCTATATTAAGGTGTGATGGTGGATATTGAATAACTTAATGATATGTTTCTGGTCATAATTTACATAATGGATTCGTGAAAACTGGATTTTTCAAGAAGAGACTATATATAGATCGTTTGATATCCAATTCGCTCTACCTCCGTGGTACAGCAAAATGGATATCAAACAACATTTGTAGCTTAATGCTTGTATATAAATCACGATGATGTGATAACATTCATTCATATATATATACATGTAGATATATATATATATATATATATATATATATATATATATATATATATATATATATATATATATATATATATTGTCACAATGTGTTCCTAGTACCTGATTATTACACAGCTAATCACAGAATTCAAAAATTTACCTCACTTCAGTCGGATACCTGAACACTCATAAAAATAAAAATTACGACTGAGTACTCTACAGGTAACAGTGATCCCTTAAAAAGCATATTAATCACGTGAAAAATCAAACTAACTTAATCAAAACAAGTGTGAGGTATCAACAATTAAACAAGAAATATACTAGAGCAAAAGGGCATCACTCCATCAAACAACTTTAACTGTTTCCCTGGTCTTAATTCACTTCAGCAAAACTAAAGGAACAAAACATGTTTATCATTTTGCCTTATGCACCTATTCACTGGTGGTCAATAAATGAAACACTTTTTAAAAATTTTAAATACAAAAATTTATTTTTAAATTCAAAATTTATAATTAGAATTCTCCATCTTAAAAAATTCACTACTACTTGAAAACAACACAAAACTTAATTAATTCTTGAATCAAATTATTAAAAACAACTAAATCACAAAAACTTTAATTTATCAAGGAATTAGGTTAATCAAACAAAATTTAAACTGTTAAGAATTACACAAGATTTGAAAATAAAATCTTAGCAAATGAAAATTAAATTAAGTATGCAATGTTAAATTATTAAAAAATACTTAAAATGCTAAGAAAATAAATGTTAAATCACCACTATATAAAATGTGAAAAATCAAGACAATGCAAACACAGTAACACACAAAAATACACAAAAGTTTTACCAATAATAATTTTAAAAGGCAAAATTTCCCTAATATACCTTATTATACCATGGTAATAATAAGTAAAATTCACTTTACCTTACACAAGCTTGTGATAACTTTTGCAAAATCATATGAAATGAAGCTGCTTGAGATTCACTAAACACACTTTTTTGTTAGGCACCATTACACACTTTTCCCACATTCAGATCTCAAAATATTTTATGTTAATAATTTCTCTCTTTTGAAGAAAGAGAGAGAGAGAGAGAGCCACATGAACGGTCTCTAAAATTAGAATGAACAAACTTTAGGATTCCAGTAAGAAATGAAACAATCAGATGACATCACTTCCAGAGCAAAACGTTTTGAACTGCAATCTTACAAAACATGACGTAATCAATCTAGACAAGAGCTTTTACCCTCAAAAAGGTGTATGTGACTTGAACAAAAAATGATATGGGATGCGATCAGAACAATACATGATCAGAGCAATGTAATCTTAAACATGATGCAATTGCCATGTGCTTCAATGCAACACTTGTTTGCATTTCTCAAAAAGGTACACATTTTTACCAGAAAATTATATTTAACACATGTAACATTACGAAATCATTAGTGTTTTTCTCATATGAGACAAAATCTTACACAACTCGATTGCTACTCCCGACCTGTCAACACATCTTTTGTGATGACAACTGAATCAAAACACAACATCTAGTCTAACTCGAAATTCTTTCTCCCACAATATATTATTAAAAGCGTATTAATAATTCTAAATCACCCTGTTAAGTTATCTAAATCATTAACTCTTTTGAGATCTGACATAAGATATTTCAACAATTATTATTATTACACATAACACATGATAACCAGAAGAGTAAATTATCAAAATCATGGAAAGATATACATATTACAAGGCAACAGCATGAATATATATATATATATATATATATATATATATGTATATAGGTATATAGTACTATATATACATATGTGTATACATACATGCATACATACATTTATTCTGAATGCACCTACACAGGCATTCGAAAGTGCATGCATAACCAAGTTTTAAATACCTTATATATAGATGTATATATATATTATATATATATATATATATATATATATATATATATATATATATATATATATATAAAAAAAACATATATAAATATAAAAAAAAATAACCTAAAAACAAAATAATCTAATTCAAAGAAAAGACTCAATTAAAAAATAATAAAAAATCACATCACATTAAATAGACGACCTCATTAAAGAAAAAACTAATACATAATCTATAATAAGCATATGAAGAATAATTACGTTACAATAACTTAATGACAGGTAATCAAAGTGTAATTATTTTATCACTGTATTGATTATCCGTGTCATTAACCTACTAATGTTGCGACGCCACCGGTTCTAGTAACAGTTAATCAGTCAATCGACATACAAAACACAAAGCTTTATTGAAAGCATAAGTTTTCACTTGATTGAGTTTAAAAGATTAATGACTGAGTTATGGAGGCAATACACTGCGCAATAAAAATAAACTTATACCTCACATTGGGATCGATCCCTGGGTAATAGGATTGTCTACGTACAAAACACAAAGCTTATTTTAGAAGCATAAGCTTCCCTCTAACTGAGTTTAAATATTAGCGATTAAATTATGAGAATAATAGAAATGGAGGCAATATTTTGAACAATTAACTACTTGTGCAACAGAAATAGATTGCGACCACATATCTGGATCGATCCCAGGGCTCTCGAGTAAAAGCCAAGGGGGATGGCACCCCACTGGCTCTTCCTGGAGAGCCCTGGGATCGATCCCGACGTGAGGTACAAATTTAGTTTTAAATGCACAGATGATTTTAATTATTATATTTTTATTGTTCTCATAAATCATTCTACCTCACATCGGATCGAACCCAGTACTCTCAAGCAAAAGCCAAGGAGGTAGGAACCCCGTTGGCTCTTCCTTGGGAGCCCTGGGTTCGATCCCGAAGTGATGTATGCACTTGGTTGTAGATGCACATCTAGTTATATGTTGATTTTAATTAATCCATTTTTATTGTTCTCATAAATCACTCTACCTCACAGAGAGGCCTGGGATCGATCCCGATGTGAATAAATCAACCATTTATCTTTAACCTCAATTAAGCGTCATCTTATCCATCAAAAAATGTCACTTCAATATCAGTTTCAAAAGACATTCAACTTTAGAAACTGAAGAAGGCAAATGGATGGATGCATGAAAAGAGAAATGAATGACTGAAAAGGCAAACAAAAGAATAATTGAAAAGGTCAATGACCGAATGACTGAAAAAGCAAATGAATGGATGAAAAGGTAAATGAATTCGTTTGAAAGGCAAATGAATGTAAGAAAAGGCAAATGAATTCATTAAAAATGCAAATCAATGAATGAAAAGACAATTGAATGATTGAAAAGGCAAATGAATGAATAGGCAAATGAATGGATGAAAAGATAAATGAATGATTGAAAAGGCAAACAAAAGAATGAAAGAAAAGGTAAATGAGTGAATGAATGACTGAATGCATGAAAAGGCAAATGAATTGATTTAAAGGCAAATGAATGAATGAAAAGGCAAATGAATAAAAGAAAAAGCGAATGAATGATTGAAAAGGCAAATGAATGATGAATGAACGAAAAGGCAAATGAATGAATGAATGAATGAATGAACGAAAAGGCAAATAAAAGAATGAATTAAAAGGCAGATGAATGAATGAACGAAAAGGCAAACAAAAGAATGCATTAAAAGGCAAATAAAAGAATGAACGAATGAAAAGACAAATAAGAGAATAAATGAATGAAAAGGGCAAATAAAAGAGTGAAAGAATAAACAGGAAAACGATTCAATAAAAAAAAAAGGCAAATGAACGAACGAACTGACCTGCTTCTTTCAATCTACTGAACACGTAGACATAGTCCAGTTCACCTGGGCAAGAGGGCTCGTGGCGATGGGGTGCTTGGGCTACCTGAATGTGACCTGGGCCAAGAGATGTATACGCAATTAGGTCAACAGGAATTTGAGAGAATTAGGGGAAACATTATGTGAATTTCTCTCAAGATATTTCATTTGAATTTTTCTCGATACATTTCATTTCATTTCATTGTATTTTGATCTTATGTCATTTATCATCATTACTGTTGTTATGTCATTAACATTGTTAGTTTAAATTAATGGTCTTTTATTTCTATATATGTATTTTATACATACTTAAAATTAAAATTAGTGGATTTTCTATTGCTATGTGTTATTTTATACATAGGTGAAATTAATTATTTTTTATTAACCTTTTGCTTCAACATTGTTCTGTATTTACACTACCTAATATTCATATATATATCTCATCTCTCTCTCTCTCTCTCTCTCTCTCTCTCTCTCTCTCTCTCTCTCTCTCTCTCTCTATATATATATATATATATATATATATATATATATATATATATATATATATATATATATATATATATATATATATATATATATATATATATATATATAAATGACAAGTGCACATATTTCAAATAAAACATCTCTGTATCCCTGATCACATTCACCAGTGATCAGGAATACAGAAGTTTCTTATTTGAAATATATATATATATATATATATATATATATATATATATATATATATATATATATATATATATATATATATATATATATATATGTATATATATGTATATATATATATATATACACAGCGAACCCCAAAAAATCATCTCAACTCACCGGTCAAAGGCATCAGCTCTTGTATGTTGTTGGCGATGTTTCCAGAGATCATCTGCATATGGAACACGTCCAGCTGGAGCCGCAGGTTGGGGGAGTCGATCTTCTTGATCAGCGTCACAGCTGAAATGATTGGATGTCTGGAATCTCTTCTGGGCATTAAGTCATTTCTCTGTGGTTGATTTTTGTTATCAATCTTGATATTCCATTTCTTACATTTCTCTCACTTTGTCATTTGACAGTTTAGATATTTGCATAGAGCATTACTATCTGTGGGTTGAGTTAGGTTAGGTTAGGGTAGATATTCATTCATTTGCATAGCAGGATTACTACCTGTAGGGTAGGTTACTGAGACATTTATTCATCTAGCAGCATACTACCTGTAGGTTAGGTTAGATTGGGTTAGATACTTATCTACGAGTATTTGTATACCAATATTATTACATTAGGTTAAGGTAGGTTAGACATTTATCTATTGACATAGCAGCATTACTACCTGCAAGTTAGGTTAGGTTAGGTTAGGTTAGGCTAGACATTTATTTACTTGCATAGCAGCATACTACCATTAGGTTAGGTTAGGATAGGCATTTATCTATTTGCATAGCAGCACACTACCTGTAGGATAGTTGTTGAGGAAGTACCCAGGAGTCGACACTGGGTTTATTGGCTCAATCAACCCCACGATGCCCTCCGCGACTAGGCGATTGATGGCATAGCGCAGGTTTGACTCGAATGTTGCCAGATGGGTTGCCTCGTCGTGATCGTGACTCCTCTTGCCAGACATGATGTGTAATCTGGAGTTGAAATGTTGTTGAATGTCATTTGTTAAATAATGTCAAATGCAGCCTTAAATTGCAACAAATTTGTATTTGGGAAGATGGGAAATGTGACAAGAAATTATTTAAAATGTAATCTGACAAATCAATCTCCAGTGTATTACAGTAAATTTATGTATGTTATGTACAATTTGGAAAAAATATCTGGTGTAACATGAAAAAATTAAATGTAATCTGAAGATAAAGTAATGTCAACTGTTATTTGTTAAATAATGCTAAATTTAATGTTAAATTCTGACAAACCTTTATTTGGGCAGAATGGCAAATGTAACACAAAGAAAATCTCAAATGTAATCCGACAAATAAACATTCAATGTATTATGGCAAATTTATAACAAGTGTACTTATAGGAAAAAAATGGCTGGTGCAAAATGAACACAAAATTAACATAAAATATAATATGGCAAATTTATGCCACGTGTAATTTGAAAAAAATGGCTAATGTAACATGAAAAAAAGTTTAAATGTAATCTGGAGATGAAATGCTGTAAAATGTCATTTGATAAATAATGACAAATGTAACATTTAATTGCAACAAATTTGTATTTGAGAAGGAGGGTACATGTAATAATAAATTATTTCAAATGTAATCTGGCAAATCAACGTCAAAAGTATTACACTATATCTATCTCAACTGTAATTTGGGGGAAAAAAGGCAGAATTAAAATGAAAATATCAAAATATAATATGATAAATCTACAACACATGTAAAACAGAAACTGTATGTCAAGTGTACATTGGAAACTTGTGTAAATGTAATAAAAAAAAAAGACCCCAAGTGTAGCTTTTTAAATCATGTCATTCGACAAGATTCTAAATGTAGACATGATTTGTAAAGTAGATTTTTCTGTCTACATTACGTCGAACGTAATATAGACAGATGACTCTGAATATTTAAAATGAATTAGTAAACTGGTTTTGTAAACTAAATAAGTCACTTATAACCAACACTATGATAATAAGTGCTTTAAATCTTACCAAACACTCTTAAACTTGCTCTGGAACTCACTTGTGACAACCGAGTGCTTTCGCGTAGGCAATGGATCTCTCCAGGGACTCCTTGAACCGTTCCTCCTGGCCTGGAACGGCTGCGAATCCTAGCTCCCCTGCTTCCAGGTTTCCTGGAACATCGAAGGAATTGGAATTGGATTATGAAATTTAAGCCAGAGACCAATGAGGTCACTCAGCTGAAAGGACCTTGAGAAAAAGATTGAAAGGGTAACAGGAGGAAAACCTCGCATTTGCACTATAAAACAATTGTTAGGAGAGGGCTGAGGAAAGCCAGATGGAAGGAAGAGAATATGAACGGAGGTACATCGAAAAAATATTTAGGAAACAAAACTTACCGAGTTATCGCAGTTTAAGCCAGGACAATGGCAAGAGAGGTTATTGATCAAAAGGACTAAAGGTCATCTTTCTAAAGACTTTCCTACAATTCACACCTACGCGGATATTTCACTGCCTCTCGCTTTCTCTTACTCTCTTTATGATACCTTTATTTTCCCCGTGGTATTCTTTCATATTGATATGCTCTATACCTTCTCCACAATCGGCTCTTCCATTACACACACACACAGACACACACACATACATACATACATACATACATACATACATACATACATACATACATATATATATATATATATATATATATATATATATATATATATATATATATATATATATATATATATTCTGTATATATGAACACCATGGTATTCTTTGGAAACTTGAATTTCAAGCCAATGGCCCAGACAGGCTTTTTCCACACGAATAGGGTTCGTCTTCGAATAATAATAATAATAATAATAATAATAATAATAATAATAATAATAATAATAATAATAATTTATAATAATAATAATAATAATAATTTAAATATCAACAGGGCTCATCTTTTAATAATAATGTTAATAATAATAATAATAATAATAATAATAATAATAATAATAATAATAATAATAATAATTTAAAATTCAACGGCGACTGTACGCTTGTTCCAAATGAATAGGGTTCGTCTTCTGAATAATAATAATAATAATAATAATAATAATAATAATAATAATAATAATAATAATAATCATTCTACGTCAATGATCCCTGTAGGCTTTTCCACATGAATAGGGTTCGTCTTCTGAATAATAATAATAATAATAATAATAATAATAATAATAATAATAATAATAATAATAATAATAATAATAATAATAATAAAATGAAGGTAGGAAGCACTGCTTTAAACTTTTTTATCCAGCAATCAGGTAACCCACATCAACATATAGTACCTTTAAATCCCAGAGAATCCGAGAACAGGGCCTCTCTCTCTCTCTCTCTCTCTCTCTCTCTCTCTCTCTCTCTCTCTCTCTCTCTCTCTCTTATCGAAATAATATTCATTGCAGACTCCTAACTAAAATTCTCTCTCTCTCTCTCTCTCTCTCTCTCTCTCTCTCTCTCTCTCTCTCTCTCTCTCTCTCTCTCTCAAACTGTGACAAACAGTTCTAAGCCATATCAGTAATAATTATTTACAATAACTAACTCTCTCTCTCTCTCTCTCTCTCTCTCTCTCTCTCTCTCTCTCTCTCTCTCTCTCTCTCTCTCTCTCTTTCTCAGTATCTTATCGATATAATATTCATTGCAGACTCCTAACTAAAATTCTCTCTCTCTCTCTCTCTCTCTCTCTCTCTCTCTCTCTCTCTCTCTCTCTCTCTCAGTCCCCCTGCGCTGGTAGGCCGCATGTTATGCTTAATATTCGATGGGGATTCCGCGCGGAAATACGATTTGGGGAGGGGGAAACCGCAGTGTGGACGGAATTCTCTTTTTCGGATTGTATAAACCTGCAAGAATTGTCATCAGGGTTTTGGGAAAAATTTTTATATACAGGTTTGTGATTTCTTATTGTGTATATGCATATGCATTATATATACATATATATACTGTATATGCATATATATATATACATGTAAATATATACATATATATTTATATATATATATATATATATATATATATATATATATATATATATATATATATATATATATATATATGATTATTATCACTTTTGTACATTCATTTATACACATATACAGGTGAAAAATAAGAAACAGGGTATAGGTTTCTTATTTTTCACCTGTAATATATATATATATATATATATATATATATATATATATATATATATATATATATATATATATATATATAAAATTCAGAAGATAAACCCCAGTTCATATGGAACAACCCCACAGAGGACATTGGCTTGAAATTATTATTATTATTATTATTATTATTATTATTATTATTATTATTATTATTATTATTATTATTATTATTATTATTCAGAAGATGAACCCTATTAGTATGGAACAAGCCCACCACAGGGGCCACTGACTTGAAATTCAAGCTACCAAAGAATATTATTCATTTGAAAGAGGTAACAGAAGGTAAGAGGAAATACAGAAAGAAGAGATCACTTATTAGAAAAGAACAAAAGATAAATTACTTACTAAATAAATAAAAATATAAAGAAACTGGTAAAATTCAAGGTGGACTGTTTTTGGGTGGTAATGCATTGCATCCTCGCCTGAACTTTTGGGGTTCTAATTGCGCAACATCCTCACTTCTCTCTCTCTCTCTCTCTCTCTCTCTCTCTCTCTCTCTCTCTCTCTCTCTCTCTCTCTCTCTTAAAAACAGTGACAAACGGTTCCAAGCCATATCAGTATCAATTTACAATAACTAACTAACTAACTATCTCTCTCTCTCTCTCTCTCTCTCTCTCTCTCTCTCTCTCTCTCTCTCTCTCTCTCTCTCTCTCTCTCTCTCAAAAACAGTAACAAAAAGTTCCAAGCCATATCATTAATAATTTACAATATCTCTCTCTCTCTCTCTCTCTCTCTCTCTCTCTCTCTCTCTCTCTCTCTCTCTCTCTCTCTTAAAAACAGTGACAAACGGTTCCAAGCCATATCAGTATCAATTTACAATAACTAACTAACTAACTCTCTCTCTCTCTCTCTCTCTCTCTCTCTCTCTCTCTCTCTCTCTCTCTCAAAAACAGTAACAAAAAGTTCCAAGCCATATCATTAATAATTTACAATATCTCTCTCTCTCTCTCTCTCTCTCTCTCTCTCTCTCTCTCTCTCTCTCTCTCTCTCTCTCTCTCTCTCTCCATTTTGCCGTTATGCCTGCAATTCACATCTCCCAATAAATCACAATAATATTCAGATATCGTATCCAGTTATTGAGTTGAATATAGAATTTAGGCCAAAGGCCAAGCACTGGGACCCATGAGGTCATTCAGCATTGAAATGGAAATGGACAGTAAAAGGTTTGAAAAGTGTAACAGGAGGAAAGCCTCGCAGGTGCACTATGAATCAATTGTTAGGAGAGGTAGGAAAGTAAGACGGAAGAAAGAGAATACGAAAGGAGGTACAGTAAAAGGAACGAAAGAGGTTGCAGCTAGGGGCCTAAGGAAGGGACGCTACAAAGAACCTTAAGTAATGCCTACAGTGCACCGCATGAGGTGCACTGATGGCACTATCCACCTACGGGGGTATCCAGCTATTGCACGTAACATAAAATCCTAGAATTATTTAATTTTATTCAGAGGAAATTACGCCAATTTTAATGACCAACCAATCAGCCAGTTTGATAGAAATCGTACACTAACATCAAAGACAAGAGAAAATGTTTGTGAACACCTTATCTGATAATATAATCTGATTATCGCTTCCTTCTAAGAAGCTGTTTGTTGTAAGTCGTATACTGATAAGCTATGTGACCCACTAATATTATTATTATTATTATTATTATTATTATTATTATTATTATTATTATTATTATTATTATTATTATTATTATTATTATTAAATATACAATATGTACATATACATAACTGTGGATTTGCTTCTGCATTATTATTATTATTATTATTATTATTATTATTATTATTCAGAAGATTATTATTATTATTCAGAACAAGACCACCATATTGAACAAGACTTGAAATTATTATTATTAATGACTTGATTATTATTATTATTATTATTATTATTATTATTATTATTATTCAACTGTGCGTATTCTACCCACCCCCAACCTCACTTGAGACGATGGTTCCAGCTGTTGAGAGAGAGAGAGAGAGAGAGAGAGAGAGAGAGAGAATACAGTTATATATTTTTGTAATGGATTATCCATCATTAACAGCAATAAATTTCAAGCATAATAAAAATACATAAACTCATTTGAAACACTTTTAAAGAAATATATTTGTACCTTCCTAACCTACATACGGGTTCTTTGGAGGCATAGGCTTTTCAGGGCCATAGACCTAGAAGAATTAATCAATATAAGCCTCAAAGAGAAATCACAGATATATGTAAGAAGATAATCTTAATTAGCTGACTCAAAGTAAAAGTTAAAATACGATGAAGGAGAGAGAGAGAGAGAGAGAGAGAGAGAGAGAGAGAGAGAGAGAGAGAGAGAGAGAGAGAGAGAGAGAGGAAATTTTGTCAGTAAAAGGCCAGAATCTAAATTGTTGTCTAAAGACCTCTGACTTAAATCAGCTGAAAAAATAATTAAGCATTTCTGATGAACCAATACTAATATAACATTGGCCGCTTCGTTTTGGCATTCTACGATTCTTGTAAAAGAAATTAACTGTTCCAGGCTGTGGAGACCGGAAAAGAAGGACGTTCCAGTCAGATATTCCAATCACTCTCTGTGAGAGAAGTCTACAAGCAACAGCCACAATACCTGATGTTTTTATATATCTGTAAATTAACAATCTTGAATTTGCTACTATGAATTTCAGGGAAGCATAAAATCAAACTATATATGCAAAGGAACCACAATAAAATTCGTAAAGAAACGACTGAAATTCTGTCAGTTAGATGCAAAATACTCACATCAAATTTCACAGTAGCTGATATATATATATAATATATATATATATATATATATATATATATATATATATATATATATATATATATATATATATGTGTGTGTGTGTGTGTGTGTGTGTGTGTGTGTGTGTGTGTGTGTGTGTGTGTGTATACATATACAATCTTAAATTTACGATTGTAAATTTCAAGTAGGTATAAAACCAAACAATAAATACAAAAAACTACACCAAAATCTATAAAAGAAACGACTCTATTTCAGTCAGATGAAAGCAAAATAAAACTAAACCTAGACTCACAATGCATCACACTTGGCGAAACGAAGCAACTTTATCAGTTCAACATCCACCACGCGTATCTCTCCACACGAATAGTCTTGAATTTGCGACTATATCAAGGAAGTCAAACAATATTTACAAAGAACCACCATAAAATCTGTAAAGGAAACGACTGGATTTCAATCAGATAGAAGCAAAAGAAAACTAAGCCTAGACTCACATGACGGCAGATCTGGTGACAACTAAGCAACTGGAGCCATTCAACTCAACCACGCGCAACTCAAAACTGGGACGTTGTAAAGATCCGCAACCCCAGAGTACACATGTAAAGATTGGCTATCCTCGGAATGAACTTGTTAACATCAGCCACCCCCCAGTACTGAACACGGCGAAAGGACATTCCATTTGGCCGACAACAAACAGATGCACCGCCAGTATCAGAATGAGCTTGTTAACATCAGCCACCCCAAATATTAGCTTGTTAAGATAAACAACCCTCAGGTACTCTGGGGTTGCTGTTCTTTACAACGTCCCAAAACTGACTTCCTCTTCATTTACTCACCAGGATCCGAGTTGATAAGGACCTGCTTCAGTCCCGCTTCCCTAAGGGCACTCGCCACATCCTCAGCAGGCACCGAGTAAGGGAAGGCGCACTCCACCGCCAAAAATCCAGCTTTTCTGGCAGCCTTGTAACGGGCCAGCAGACCCCCGGCTTCGGTAAACATGAACGTCAAGTTGGCAGCCACCTTCATCATGACCTGAAATCAGGATATTTTCGTCATAACCAGGTCACTTTCGACGTTACTTGAAAGTTGGTAACTTTCAATTAGGCCTACCTGAAATTATGTCACTTTTTTATTAGCTATGTTGAATGTATGTTTTTTGTCCAAAAGAACGCTCTCGATCTTGTGTTTACGTTTGTTAAAATGTACGTTTAGCGTCTAAAAGAACGCTCCCTATTTGTTTACATTGTATTAATATGTGGAAATTTAAGTAGATTTATTGAGTATTGCTAAACTTTACTTATATGACAATTGTGGAGTGTGTTTAATCAGGTATATATGTGTTTGTGTTGTAAAACAATTATTGTTTTGCCCCCTTTATGAGGGTGACGCCTTTTGAAGTTCCCCATTCCCTGTGCTGTGTCGTATTTATGCCCGTTCTTTTCAGAGTTTCTTGCTATTTTTATATTGAAGTTGTAAATTGATGTACCAATTGTGTTTTGTATCTTGGTTGTACCGTTATTGTGAATTTTTGAGTGAACTGGGAATTATAAAAAAGAACTGTGGAACCTGTTACGTTCTCCCCAAGCTGTTTGAATTTTGAATTTTTTGTGAGAGGAAATAAACGATTGAAGGAAGCGCGCGTTTTTCTCTCTCCCGTGAGAAAGTTTGAATATTGAGGAGATAATGTCTCACGATGAGGGGCCAGAGGCCCCAAATAACCTACAAGCTAAAAGCAAGTTGCTTTGGGATAAAAACAATGAAATTGGACGTTTTAGATTACATATATGAAATGGTTCCAGTATTTCAAGTTTCCCTGAATCTAAATGAGTATAACAGCAAAGGAAAAACTGCTTTGTAAACTTATTTTTAATAACAGATCAGTTTTAAATGTTATATTTCTAATTACGTACAAGGTTTAATTCAGTTATCTTATTATCCTTAATGAAGTGATTTCTGTGTGGCAAGGGAAATTACGACATGCAGCTGATCATTAAACTGTGTATTGTAAACCAGCAATTCCTAAAGTTATTTTTAAGATTTTACGAGTTTTTTTCAACTAACCCCTAAATATTTTCAGACTGAGGCTGCGTTTCCTTCTTAAAATT
The DNA here is from genome assembly GCF_040412425.1 of Macrobrachium rosenbergii. NCBI lineage: Eukaryota > Metazoa > Arthropoda > Malacostraca > Decapoda > Palaemonidae > Macrobrachium > Macrobrachium rosenbergii. The sequence goes on from NC_089746.1 coordinate 17,113,128, forward strand.
TAAATGATTAGGACACACTCCCAACTCCAAGTCCCTAAAAGAGAACCAATTTCATACCTACATACTTTAAAAACTTTAAAAAGTACCTCTTAAGTAACAAGATTCCTTAAAACAAAAAGACAATGCATCAATAACTTTTGCTTCCGTATTCAAACCTCAAGGAACGCAAGGCATTCGTATCGACATAGGCCTATACACAACAAACCTCCAATATTTCAATGGCTAAATCATTAAAGTGTCGTGCAAAATATCATGCGGAAGAACATTTTACATATATTATTCTACGTGTCGTGCAACCAAACCGAAATACGTTAGAATACTTTACATTATTGTAAATATTTTACGAGAGGTTGTGAGGTTTAGTTTCCGCTTTCTGTCGGCCATTATTGGAACGTGGTTTGATTTAGTTGCATTGGGAGAAAAATTGAATTATTAGCTGGTGAATAAATAAACAACTCGATAAAATTCCAAAAATAAGTTTTGAAAAAACACTATTATTAACTGTCACTCGACTTTCACAACATCTTCCACCTACTTTTAAAAGTCACACAGCGAATTATAAGTCTAGACTAACCGTTAATTAGTCTCCTGTCCATATTGTCAATGTTTTCTACTCCACACGAAAGAGAAATATTGCCATTTATACTCAGCACTTTTATTGCTACGTTCTGACACGTAATAAAGAAATATAAAAAGCTTTTACCACAAAAAGTGCTGGGAAACATAGAATAAAATTACCTTTACCGGTGTCATGCAAGCAGTAGCCTAATTACCCCACCCCAACCAACCCCCGCTTGCACACTAGCAAGACTTCTCGCCGCAACACCTAGCAACCTTGAAATGACGCTTATTAAAAAATGCATTTATCGGTATTCCACGTTTTCTTTCTCTTTCGACTATAACCTTTCATTCGAAACTCCATTTTTTCATAAAACTAGTCATTCCAATAGGACGGGATATTTAAGTAACCTAACAAAGAAGAAAACATTTAAACACCGTTTTCTTTCGTACATTCATAACCATTTTTCTTCACGGTACTTATTTTACACAACGGAGACGTGATACGAATGTTTTCACGCACGTCTTTCTTCGTTTTTTTTCATGGTACACGAACGTCAAACCACACCACAACTGCTGAGAGAAATCCACTGAATAAAATAAAACACTAAGTCAGTCCATGTGACACGTATTCTCTTGCGTTTATCAAGTACGTTGCACAGAGCAACAATAATAAACTGAAGCTGGTCATTCTTATATTAACAGACACTGCTGAAAGAAATCCACTGGGAAAATTAAGACATAAAACACTCGGTCTAATGAGCCAATCCATGTAGTTCGTACTCTTGCATTTATCCAGTTCGTTGCACAGAGCAAGTGAGCAACAATAATAAACTGAATCTAGTCATGCATATATTAATAAACATTGCTTGATTCCCACGCTGCAACTGACGGGATAACCCAGATAGATAAAGTGATACACGTGGGAAAAAATATTTTTAATAATTACGTAAATAATCCACTTTATTGTGCACTGACTCTAGTGTGATTGGGAAAAATCGATGGTCTTTTATTTGGTGTACGGAGCGAGACAAATAGTTAGTTATAAATGATTTGTTTAACCAGACCTCTGAACTCTTTTAGGGTTCTTCTCGGGCTTGGAGAATAATTTATAGACATTCGACCCTTTGACAAGTTCTGAAATTTCTGCTGTTGACAATATATTTCAGCAACAGAACAACAAATATATATATATATATATATATATATATATATATATATATATATATATATATATATATATATATATATATATATATATATATATATATCGATAATATTCGTAATCTCTTGATAAATCATAGTACAATTCTCTACAAGACTTAAAAAAAATCTTCATATTAATCAACATCTAATATCTAAATACAGATTAAGCTTTAAATCATTTCAGTATTTTTCAAAACGGTGCACAAACGTAAACAATCATAAATAAACATATAACAAATATGGCAACCTACTATTCCTATATCACCCCTCCTTTATATAACATCTCATATCTATGCAATCGTGAGCCGGCCGCAAGAGCTGGTAAACATTGGCAGATAGCAACATAGGAATCTACACAAATGGCAAGGAAATATTCGCTATCTACACCTTCTGGGTATTTTCTGGTACACATATGATTCATGTTTACCCATCAGTATCCAGTATACATGTAAACAGAGGATTTTAACTTACATTTGTATGATAAACAGGAACCTGAACGTAGCTTTCTGGGAGGAGAAACGACCGATTTGGCACAACTTGGAATAAATGTCGTCTGCTTTTACTTAATTTCATCTATATTTGAGCAAGTTGCCTACCTTCTTGCAGGAGAATGTTGCAGTGATGTTGACGAGCACCTGTCTCGTTGCAACTGAAAGTACAAACAAAGGTCGATCTACACAATACACTCACTAAGTAATCTCTGGACTGAGTCGTCGAGTGACGTATGATCGAAGTTTGAAGTTTGAGACATGCTAGAGCTTAAATTGCTGGCCCCGTTAGCTTTGAAATTGAATGCTTCCTCAACGTTGTACGAGTACAAAAACAATGGATGGATGTCAAATGGCAATTGGGAATGTATTGAGCTGTCAGTGTTTCTTTAACCATTTATATAAAAATTCTGGTTAATCGTCATTTTTACAACGGTAAAATACATATTTTCACCAAAATAAGACTCGTAAGGAGAAGTTGCTTACATTATTACAGCTGAATTATTCACATATAGTTTCAAAGCATCGACGCACTTCGTCATTTATATGAAGGATCGTCTGATTTCTGCATAAATATTCAATTTCGAGCATCGCACTTTCATGATAAACACAGTATCCACACCCCTAATTCCTTGCTTCAAACTAAAGTTTTTTCTTCTTCTTTTGCTAGAAGCACTGTGTAAAGTATCTCCAGGTTTATTGACAAAAAACTCGTAGTCATATATTTCTCGTATTGTTCTCAGCCCTTTCTCGTAAAAATAACAAAAAAAGAAGGGGGCTTGTAAATTATTCTTCTCGTCGATTTTTCGGTTAGAATTTCCACTGAAGACAAGTACTAGTAGGCCTGTGTGATTGCGTATGTTTTACATAATGGCTACAGAGCAATACATATTCATATACAGTAACAGATTAGTCCACAAAGCCCAGTCATTCTGGTGTCAACGTAGGAACCTGATGAAGCTGGCGGAAGGAATGAGAAGAGTCCACAGTATGTAGCAATCGCCAAGCTGAAACCAGTTTATCAGCCGTTGACATGAGTGGAGAGAGACAGACAGGTAGCACGTGCTCACACATAATGGACCGTGTTAATTTACATTTGCAGCAAAGAATCCTTCAGAATAAGCACACAAATGTGTTGCACAATCTTGCTTTTATAGGTCTACTCAGCGCTCAGCAGAAATATGACTTTCAAGACTGTTAAATCTTAATTAATCAAGGGTCTTGTAGCTCCTGTCGTAACAAGCTCTTGATATATTAAGCGTTAGGTCTAACAAAGAAATCTTGACTGCAACCTTTATGCATAGAGTTTGTAAATTTGTTTTCACTGTCATTCAGCTTTGTATTACTCACACACGTAGGCTACACACAAACCTTGTAAACACACTTCTTTTGGTCCACAAACTCATAATGTTTAATTCCATTCTTAACCGGGTTCACCGACCGCTCTGCTTCCCTGAAAATCGTCTCCATTGGTTGGTCGGAGTCAGAAAGTCAGCCATCAGACCTCTGAATGGCTTTCACACACCATGCAACACTTAAAGACCACCTTAGGTCAAGGGCCCATCCTGACATAGGCCGACTTCATCTCAACTAACCACCATGGCTCTGTAAACATATCAGTTGACTGGAAAAGTCCAGAGGTCTACAACATCCTTCACAACCCTGTCACACTTGCCCTAGGCCAAGGTCCTGTACTGGCAAAAGCCATTTTAATCTAAACCAACTAAACGACCAATTAACCTTCGGTCTGTCTTCACAAGTGTTCCTGCCGCTGTAAATACAGGTAATGACCGTGGATGCAGAATATGCTCTTGCTTCTGACGTCGTTTTACATGATCTTTAAGAGGAAGGATTTGGAAGAAAAAACACTTATTAGGAGCGTAGATTGTTAACTTCTGTAATGGATGTATACAAAGTGATACAATACACTAGACTAAGAAAGAACTAAACGAGAAATATACTGTTCTTTAAGTTTTATCAACTTCCATTCTTCCCAATGACTTTCCATAACCTTTCAGTTATCGTCATCGATAACAAAACCATTCTAGAACCTTCGTGTAACTTATTTGTTTTATTGTATTTCCTATGAGTTAATCTTTTGTATTATTTTTTACTTCACAATTAATGCTAACAGGTTTAACTAATATGCTGAGCTGTGATTTTTATTTTGCTATAAATTTTCCTCATTTAATCCTTTTCCTTCTTCCCAGTGGTATGGGGTGTGGGGTGGAGGGAGGGCAGCCAACAAAGACGCCAGCCACCCAACAAACCCCTTGGGCACGGAACAAACATTGCATAATCATTTGCAAGCGTTGTATGTTTAGCAATGAAAATCATATAATTATGTTCTATTGCGTCACAAATGGTCAGTTCTGTCAGACTTTATTCAAAATATGTTACGGTTAAAAAAAATATATTATTAAAGTAAAAAATAACATTTGTCTTTAGAGTAAAGTGAATACTCTTATTTTAAGATGCAATTTTTCGCTAACCTAAAGATATTAGCATTCACTTAGATCGCCACTAATGGTATCTTTCTAATAGTAGGCTAATGATGGGAAATAAAAAAAAAATAGAACTAGCAACATTTCAGGGGTAATAAGACCCTCATTTACATTCACACCATTATTATACTTTAGGTATTCCTTTGTTCATTGTATAACAGACGCTGCTACTAACTAATAATATAAAGAGCTTAACAAATCCGTCGTCACAGAATAAGGAAATTCCTCCTGCGAAATGGTTACGACACCCAACTGCTGGCATAAGGCCAGCTTAGTACAAAAACAACAACGTAAATGATTATTTCGTCTCAACCCAGAATTTGATATTTATGTTAGTTTATCTATTTAGTATTTTGATAAATAAGTTTTGTTTATTAGTAAACTAGTAAAGCGGAAAGAAATACTGAATATATTGCCCAGTATCCCTGTAAAAATTGACGGGCTTCTTAAAAACGCCCCCAGCGGCGCTTATTTGTAAAAGCCTCAAAGAACGACCCCGTGTTTACATTTGTCTCAGGAAGCATGGCGCATCGCAAACTTCATTTGTCGCATTTTTGGCACGCTGTCTTTAATGAATAAAGAATAACTTTTATATACATTTTCATCTTACTATCATGACGCTAGTACATATAAAATCTGTTCTTTAACGTTTTCGAAAAGTGTTGTAAGGGAATTAAGAAACATTTTGAAAATACTCGAAAAAAAAGTTTGACAGTTTCAGACCCACAATGCTCAGCCCATCTTTTGTCAGTGACGTCACGACTGTTGTTCGTTTACCTATCCTGACACTAATGTATACGCAAATTATGACTTTACCTTTTTAAAAAGCGTCGTGAGGGGGAGGAGAATATTTTAAAAAATACCCGAAAAAAGTTTGACAGCTTCAGACCCACAATGCTCAGCCCATCTCAAGTCAATGACGTCACGACTACTGTTGACGACGGACGTGGCTGAGGGCGACGTGTGTTCTGGGGTCCGATTTTCTCGTGTTTTTCTCGTATTTTGTACAACGAAACGCCGTCTTTTCCCGTCGGAAAATGGGGCTGACGCTCTCGACCGTCTTCTCGCGTCTCTTCGGCAAGAAGCAGATGCGAATTTTAATGGGTGAGTCGGTTTTTAAGAGACGGACAGACAGACCTCGGCTCAGAAGAAGAAGAAGGTGACGTTTGTGTCATCTGATTTTCCCACATTTGTTTGTTTGTTTTTTAGGGATGTTTACAATATTTAAATCGACCTTTATTGGGTATCGCAAAAGACCAGTTAAATTCTTGCCTATTTTCTAGATAATTGTGATACCCTATGGGCTATGCTAGGCTTGGCTAGGCTAGTTCCTACCGTAGGGTAGGGTGTCCGATGTCTAGATTGCCTAATGTTGCCTAAGCTATATAGGCTTAGACGTATACTACACCAAGGCAACCATGTTTGGGTAGGGAATTTTCATTATCCTAGGCTAGGCAGAGCTTGCTCCCTACCAAAGGCTAGGCTATTCGATGCATAGATTGCCTGATATTGCCCAAGCTCTTATATGCTACGACCTATACCGCATGTAGGCAACCACGTTATGTCAGTGAAATTTCCATTAGGTTAGGTTATGTGTTGCTTATTTTGTTTGTTTCATAACCTAAGCATTAGGCTAGGACCTATACTACATATAGGCATCTGTGCTAGGTTAGGGAATTTCCATTATCCCAGACTAGGCCAGTTCAGGTCATGACTCATGCTAAAGGTTATTTGATGCTTAGTTCACTTAGGGTTGCCTAAATTGTATGACCTGTAGGCTACTACACAGCCAGCCAAATTAGGGTAGTGAATTTTAATTAGCTTAGACTAGACCAGGTTATGACACATCTCCACATGTCAATGCAAGCTAGGCCAGTATGCGGTTGTCTAAGCCATATGACCTGTGCTACATAGCCTATCAGCAACCAACTAAGGGGTAAAACTTAAGGCGGACGTTGTAAAGATCCGCAACCCCAGAGTACCCATGTAAAGATTGGCTATCCTCAGAATGAACTTGTGAACATCAGCCACCCCCCAGTACTGAACACGGCGAAGGGACATTCCATTTGGCCGACAACAAACAGATGCACCGCCAGTATCAGAGTGAGCTTGTTAACATCAGCCACCCCAAATATTAGCTTGTTAAGACAAACAACCCTCAGGTACTCTGGGGTTGCTGTTCTTTACAACGTCCCTTAAGGCTACTACTGTCCCCATTTGGTTGTGTAAATATTAGTTTACATGCAAAATTGGCACTGTGTTTAGTAACTGGCTGCACGGGGATGAAAGTAAAAGCATAAGTGAAAGATTGTTATACCATAAACACTAACAAGTAGCATAAACAAAAACATGAGCAAGAGACGGTAAACATTATGGTCGACGACTGGTGGGAATCAAGCCACAGTAGTACAGTAGTCTTCAGATTTACCCACCTAAGATTACTGAATTTCAGTTACCTTAGTCAGGTCATGAAATCCAAATATCAATATAGACTAGGTCAGTATACAGTTGCCTATGCTATATGCTTGGACCTATACTGCACATAGGCAATCACATTAATTTACTGAATCTCCATTAGCCTAGTTTTTGCTAGGTCATTACTCAACATCTCTGAATATTATCAATGTAGGCAAGGCCTGTAGCCCAAACTTATTATAAACTAACCTAAAGTAGCCTAGCATAATTTAGTGTAGCCTGGCTCATCAGAAATTGGCTAGTTCAGGCTACAGAAGGGACTTGTTAACTGCCTTATCCCCAGCTTAGCATAGGTGGTAAAACTGAATACTACCACAGCCAGGTTCCCAGCTACCAGAATATTTATAAACTTTTGTGTTTGTCTTTTGGTTATATTTATGATATTTACGATTTTTTTATTTTAATGTTTTCCCAAGGGGCCAGTACCAAAAAGGATGCTTATTTTGCACATAAACTGGTAGTTACTGAACCAGAGGGGCATGGTATCAGTCTTCACTTTTATCACATAGACTACCTGATGACTGAAAATTGTAATAGGGCCATAAATTAGGCTAACAGATAGGCTTAAATATCTTATAAACAATTGGGAGCAGAGGCTAGTCTGGACTAGGTTATTATGTAACAGTATAGCATAGGTCACTTGAAAATCTTATCCTATCACATGGTTTATGAGTGGGGAAAGCAAAGCATGAATAATGCCTACTGCTACGGTGATGAGCCAAGTTTATAACAGAAAAATGAGCAGCAGGGCTAAAGATTTGCAGTTCACAGGCCCTATGTTTGTAAAATTCACAAGCATGGAAAACTTGAGTTCAAAGACATGAAAGTTTCAGAGTGGTACCATATCCTAATTACAGATACATCCTAGCCCAACCTAATCTCCCCTGAATGTGGAATGGTATTTTCAAGACTTTCATGTGGTAATATAGAAGTCGAACTATGAATCCATGCTCTTTAGGTGTGATTTAAGTTTATATAGGTCATTCACCTCTAATAGGTCAAACAGCCATTTTTATATGTGGGCCTAAATACTAGGCATAGTTGGAGAAATTCTTGTAAAGTTTTTGAATTGTTTTCCACTTATTTTGGAACAGTAACGAGGTTTTTTCTAGTGGAAGTTATATGGGTGAGTGTAAAGACATTTGAAGGAAATATTAGCAATAACTGCATATGCTTAAAGAATTTTGTTTTCACATTTGACCCTTCATGAAACACTCATTTCTCTACTAAACATCGTAAAGTAAAAATGGGGTCTGAATTTATGTGCAAATTGGGAAATGAGAAAAATAAAAGTTTCGGTTGGCTACAAACATAACATCCTATTACATACTAAGATCTCAAATGATCTGGAGCCTTTCCAAATTGTTGAGCCTGTTTTCCAGATCTTAGTCTGGAAATCAGGTAAGGGGAGGAGGTGGGTTGATACAGTCCTTTGTCGTCTTGAATCTAGTGCATTCTTCTCATCCCTGGAAAAAGAGTACGTGGTAGAAATTTTCCCCTAGAAGAGGTCCTTCTCACCATTATTCACACTTGTTCAGCTCTATGGCGCCTCAAATCCTTATGCCTAAGATTTTCAGAAATGCTTGGAAGTCCTATCATCAATATTCGCAAGTATCCAATAATGTTAAAAATCAAATGCTTTAGGTTCGTTCTTTGTAGCCATCATACCAGCCAAGGTTGGCATTAAAGATCCCCTTGTAATTAGTCCATAAGGCAATGCCCATTTCAGTATGTGATTCAGAGTCCAAGGTCACTCAAGGGCTTTATCAAGGATCAGTATGGGAAATCTGTTGGTAACAATGGTTGGATGACTGACAGCCATCAGCATAGCTACTTTGATAGCTGTGTTTTGCCAAAACTTGGGCAATACCCTGGACAGAATAGAATCCCAAATTGCTTCCTCCTTCATAAGGGTAATGCTCCAAGTCATCTTAATGCCATGGAGGATGTCAGAATATTGAGGTGATACTCAGGATTGCTGACACCACTTCTCTCATCCAGCCTATGGGCTAAGGCATCATCACTACCCTGCTGCTGATGATGGTTATCCAGTTCCTTGGCACTATCCCTGAAGGACAGTGTAGTTGTGGGAGAACTTCAGTTCTAAAAATGCATTATTACATAGTTCATTCTACTGATTAATTGCATCTGTTAGTGTTCGTGTGGAGGTAGATTTTATGGGCTTCCCTTATGTCTAAATCATCCATAAGGACATTTTCAGGTTGCATTTTGAGGTCAGGTTTGAGGAGCTGAATGAGAAGGATGTCGATAATCTGCATGAAGGTCAGTGTACTGCTGACTGACGAGTTGATGACATTTGAGCAGGAGCATACAGCTGAACAAGAGGCTTTGAAAGGAGGCAGCAGAAAAGTCCTAAGTGTTAGACATGAGTGTCTTGAAGCCATCATTGCACAGTTTGAGGGTGCCTTCAACTGAGGAAAGTTACCTATAACACTTACAGGAGTGGGTAGATATACAGCCTCTCTAATTTACAGGAGTGGTTGGATGGATATAAAGCCTTTTTAATTAGTGCAGACCTGCCAGTTTTGTTAAAGGATCTTGATGGAGGAGAAACTACTACCCTACCATATGGCAATTTCTTTCTTCAAACCCATCTTCCTTGCCATCTCTTTTTATCCACTGCCACATCTGGGTATCCCAACTCCTCAGCCTTCAACAACAGTGCACACTGCTTCTCCACGTCTGTCAGTGTCAAGGATAGGAGCTGCTTCTCCCTTACCTCATCAAAACTCTTGACTTACATAGGGTTAACCTGTGTTTGGCAAATATTATTTTTCATGTTTCACCTATTCTTACATTGAAACCTTGTATCCCAGAAAATCCTTCCAATTCCTAGTTTCTTTTATTTTAATAAACTGTGAGGCTTAAGTAGAATGATGGGTTACATGGTAGATGACAATAGATTGTTGTGGAGTTATAGGATGTGTCTACACATTTGAAGTTATTTTAATTTATTTTAAAAGAAGAATTTAATATTATTATGGCTGTAAAAATTGACAAAGGTAATCTGGACCTAAATAAAAGTTATATATCAAAATGGACCTAATTTCAGTGATTTTGTTTTTGCATTTCAGTGGGTCTTGATGCTGCTGGTAAAACAACCATATTGTATAAGCTGAAATTGGGTGAAATTGTAACTACTATTCCTACTATTGGTGAGTTGATGCTTTCTCAAGTTTTGATATCATTGAAAGAATTTTACATTATAAAATTATTTTGTGAAGTCAATATGAAAAACATTTTGATCACAAAGTAGGACCCTGTGTATGGTTAAAATAAAAAAAAAAAAAAAAATCTGTAATTCATTTGCATTATTAGATTGCAAATAAATGTTTGAGAATTTACTTTGTCCCCCACATAAGCAACTTGCCCATTTTATACTGTAGTATTTGATGTTATTTGATGTTTCTTTATGTATAACCTCTTAAAAATTAATTTCCTGTGTCAGGTTTTAACGTTGAAACTGTGGAATACAAGAACATCAGCTTTACAGTGTGGGATGTCGGAGGTCAAGATAAAATCCGTCCTTTGTGGAGACATTACTTCCAAAATACTCAGGGGCTAATCTTTGTTGTCGACAGTAACGACAAAGAAAGAATAACAGAAGCTTCAGAGGAATTGTCTAAGATGGTTGGTGGTTTGGAAATTTTTTTCATAGAGTACAGTATATCATTATCGGCATCTAATTCATTGTTTATTTCAGGTGTTAGTTTTATTTGGGATGAATCTTACCTGTTGTTAAAGATAGCTTATATCTTTGTGCCAATAGGCGAGGAGATGTGAGCTATCTTTAACAGTGGGTAAGTATCCAATTAATAAATTTTATTATGAAAAAATGTATATAATTTTTTTCTGCTTGATTTCTCATGTTTGTGTAGAGTCTTGAGAATTAAGTTTGTATGTGCTGTGCATAGCTGGGAACACAGTGGCAGAATTAAGCCAGCAGAGGTCAGAGCTACCCAGGAATAATACAGATTACTTTTAAATTTAGTAACTTATGCTTTAGTTTTTAAATGCTGTTGAAAAAGTGGCCTCAATACTGAATAACGTGATTGGGACAGATATCTGATGCTAGTTGTTGCAGGAGTGATTTTTACCTCTTGAATACTATTGTAGTTATTCAGACTTCATAAGATTATGGAGTGTCAAATAGTATCATGCCAGATGATAATGGTACAATCTTTCATGCTTTTTTATTATTGTAAGTTTAGCATTGAGACCAAATTATGTCTTTGAGGAAAAAATGTACACATATGCTATTTCTGTCAAGATATTGAGGATTAGTTAAGTGTTATAATGATTCCACATTTAGGAAATCTTCAGGATAAATGAGAAAAATATTTTTAAATTTTTTATGTGCAGTTGAGCATTAGTCAAATATGTCAGAAATTGTTTGGTGAAATGTTGAAATGTTACTACAGCGCTATCTACACATTATAATTAATAATTATCACATTTTAAAATCTTTTAATACTGTATGTTATTGAAGACCGTAAATTTATAACACTTTTTCCATTTACAGTTACATGAAGATGAGCTCAGAGAAGCAGTTTTACTTGTATTTGCTAACAAACAAGATTTGCCAAATGCCATGACAGCAGCTGAACTTACTGATCGCTTAGGACTTAACCAATTACGAAACAGAAGGGTAAGCATGTGATTAATTATCAACTTGTCCGCTGTATCTTAATGGTTAGATAATGATAGATTCCATTGTATTTTAATGTTTAGCTAATGATATTGATTGATTCCTGTTTGCTGCTGTACAGATCATGTCCTTGTTCCTTTTGTGAAATTTATAGAACTTATTATGGTATCCTGCATTGCTTAAAGATAATTTTCTGTAAAGTATGCATACACTGGCAGAAGCACTGACATTTGCACTATCATCATCATCATCCTCATGTTTGTGTGTTGGCTTTTCACTTGAAGGTTTTACAAATCAAAAGAACTCACTCTGCTCTCATCATCCCACTGTACTTCCTGTCTGAACTCTTATGAGGCCTAGTGTCCAAAAAGTAACAGAAATTCTTTACTTCTAAGAGCTGTCAGTGTCCCCATTTCCTCTTGTAATACCTTTCGGGCATCAAAAATCTCTTATCCATGTACAGTATATTTGTAATCCTGAGCATCTCATAACACAATCTACTCTATTACATTCTATATAAGTACTGAGTTCACCTCTTACCGTTCCTACAACTGCCACATGACCACTTTCCAGGTGTACATTGTCTTTGCTTCCTTTTTAGTCACCAGAAGCTTTGTCTTTTTTTATGTTGATATTCAGTACTTCCTTGTTTTAGTGAAGTTTGTACTGTATTGTCTTTAAGTTTACAGTGTGTGTATGTACGTTTGTGTGTATTGCAAGCCGTGTTAGTTGCCTCAGAGGTCAAGCCCAAGAGGACTTACTCAAAGCAGCAGTTGTAAATCAGGAGGATGAGGACTGACCTACCTCCCTGCATGGTTTAGAAGTATGTACCTAATCCCCTATGAGACTTTTGACATCAGAACTAGAGAGCAGAAAGAAAAAAGTATTTGCAGACTGGATTATAAAAGGAATGCAACATTGCAGACACCCTTTCTCCCTGGTATTAATTCAGTTTCTTCATGTGTGTGTGAAATTAAGGGTTACCTTGGGTGTTTGGGATCTCTGATCACATTAGAAGTGGTTGACATTTTCCAGGTGATTACTTGGATCAGTGTTGCTACCAATCATCATAATTTTTGTAACTTTCAGTTATGACATAACCCATAGTGGGTAGTGTGATGCACTTTAGATAGTACGAAAGGATGTTTGCTGTGTACCTTTGGCCCCTATCTGCGCCCACTTTTTTAACCTTGTACTTTATGTCCATTTTCCATTCCTCTCTTCCACCTTCTTGTTGAACCCCTATAACTGCTCCTTGTTCTCGCAAGTGGGGGATCTTTGACAAAGTTTCACCTTTAGATCCTTGTACTTATCTCATTTATCCGGATCTTTTATTATCTTGTTGTCCAACCATTCCAGTTCCCTCTTTCACCAACTTTAGTGAATAGCTGAAAAGGACCTTGTGCTTGGCTTGATAACCTCTAATTTAATTGCCTTTTTTTGTTTCAGTGGTACATCCAAGCAACTTGTGCTGTCCAGGGTCAAGGATTATACGAAGGACTCGATTGGCTATCCAATGAATTATCCAAGAAGTAAAGTTATGGAGTGTTTAGGGTTTTTTTTTTTTTCTTGCCCCCGTTAGAGTGGGGGTTTAGCAGAAGCTTTGGTATGGATGTGCTATATTTTTATTGAACTGCTACATAAAAGATAAATAATAAATCTCAATTTATTTGTTATAAAACTCATGGCTACAAGCTAGACTTTATATACAGTTAAAGAAAATGCCTACTGATGAGATTCTCCACTTTTTATAAGCAGGAAGGATTCACAAAAAATTTTTTATGATAGGTTTCATCATTGAGTTGTGGTTTTTGTAATGTCTTGAATTTATTCACAATGGACTGAATACATATATATATATATATTTAAGGTTTTACATTTTGTTGCATAAGGTGATTGTGAGTATTTTAGGGCCTCGAGTCAAGACTTGTGTTATTTTTAATGGCAGTTCCCTTCAGTAAACTTTGACATAAAAGCAAAAAAAGATTAAAAAAGATTTTGATGTTTTTACAACTAGAAGTGAATGCTGGTCAAATGATGATATATAGTAGTTTGTATGGACTTTTGTTATATAGAGAGCCACAATAAATCCCAACATTGATCATGTAATGCAGTATCATTATTGTAATGTAAATGTAGTATGTATATTTTGGAATAAAAATTTTATGTTGCATTGAGATGTTCAGTCCTATTTTTTTTTTTTTTTTTTTAGTATTAACAGATGTATCTGAAAAGTCCATAATATACAGTTATAAGGATTCTGATTGTATATATATACATTATGGTGGCATTAGAAGATAATTCCCTTTGTTAACGTTGATGCTCTTCTGTCATCTTGGATATATAAATATATATTTTTTTCCTGAAAGTATGTCGATAGTGGTCTTGGTTCAGGTTTTCCAATGTAGGCAGCATCCGAGTCGTTGCCGTCAGCTCAGCATCTCCAGTCGTGACCATTCGTCAGTACTTTTATTTCTTCTGTTCATTTGTTTCCCCCAGGATTTCAAGCACTTTGGTGACAAAACAGTGAGGTGACTTTTCCAAAGCACTTATTAGGTTCATGTTATATAACAAAAATCTTTCTTCCACATTTCTACGAAGACCACGCAAGATCTTGACTAGGCAGTTAATGTAGATGTAGACAAAGCCAAATTTGTATTTCCACTCACCCTGTAGTAGAGAGCTCACCTCACTGGTTTGTGTGTGCCTCTTTTTTTGAGTATGGTGCCTCACTTTTCTTCTGAATTTTAATTTATGAATGATGAGCAGGTTATTCTCCTATCTCTCTCTCTTTATCACTACTGAATCCCTGGGTTTAGGAATACATTCCTTGTTGCTTTATGGTTTCCTTGTCCTCTTACTATAAGACGACAATGATACATCATAGTTTGTAACTTCTTAATAAACATGTTTGACTATATCTGTGTTTGAATACCAATTGTTGTTCATTGCTTGATTCAAGTTCATTACCAATTATTGTGTTGATGTGTGATTCCAGATGTCTCCACCTCTGGTGTTTGTGTAAAATTAGATTTTACACAATGTTAGATGCGTTTTTAAGTACAGTATACAAGCCATGTTTTAAAAATACCTTAGTTGCTAATGCTATTTGAGAATGAGACTATTAAACAATAGCAATTACAGGAATGTAATTCATTTTATAAAATTTCTAGCTCTAAAAGCTGCGATTTATTGAGATCTAGTACATCTATTGTAATTGACTAAATCACAGTGGCTCAGAATAAGACATGACAATTTTGGTGCTACAGTAGACAATGACACTACAGAATAGCACACTATATTGAAACAATTCCTGAAAAAATGTATGAAAGGTTATCCAAGTCATCTCAATATAGGGCTAAGACATGCCTTGTCAACAATGATATTGGGCAATTGATAAGCCCCAAAAAAGCACTTTGACTTCAATAAGTGTGAGGGGAAACTTAAAGGTAGTAAAAAGTGCAGTCTCTTTGGAATACCTCTACAGATTTAGACCAGGTAATTCTTCCTTGGGGTCTTATTGAAAGAGCAGAGATATCCTATGAGAAGGTCCTAGTCAAGTTTTGAGTTGTCTTGACAACAAGTCCTTTACATGCAAGGCACAGTATCAGGTCTTGCCCTGCCACCAATTCAGGACGCTTGCTTGAATTTCTAACAATTACTTACGGACCATAATAAAGGCTGGCTGATCCAAAATTGAAAATGGCTACCATCCAGTTGCTGACAGCAACGTGAAAGTCCAGCAGCAGTTACACCACAAGTGGCTGTTCCTGAGACAGAAAAAGCAATTGTCCCTTTCCAAGTTCTCACCAACATAAAAGATCTCTATACAGCACTGGAGTAAGATTTTACCTGTTCCTTTATAAGTACAGTAAACCCTTCGCCTTTGGCCTACTAAGGACAATTTTGGGCAACTGATAAACCCCACAAAAAGCACTTTGAACTTCAATAAAGCGTGAGGGAACCTCAAAGGTAGTAATAAGCAAGTGAAGTCCCTTACAAATACCTCTACAGACTTAGTCCAGGTAATTCTTCCTTAGGGTGTTATTGAGAGAGCAGTGATATCCTATGAGAAAATCCTAGCCTACCAATAGTCCAAATTTTGAGTCGTCCTAACACCAAGTCCTTTCCATGCAAGGTACAGTATTGGGTCTTGCCCTGCCACCAATTCAGGGGACTTGCTTGAAGCTTTAATAATCTGACAATTCCTTACGGACCATAATACAAGCTGGCTGATCCAAAAGAGAAAATGGCTACCTTCCAGTTACTGACAGCAACATCAAAGTCCAGCAGAAGTTACACCACAAGTGGCTGTTCCTGAGACAGACAATGTAATTGTCCCTTTTCAAGTTCTCACCAACACAAAAGATCTCTCTACAGCACTGAAATATGAGAGGTTTTACCTGTTACTTTGTAAGTAAAGCCTTCGCCTTTTGCCTACTATGGACAAGCCAAGAAGAATCCAAGCAAGATTTATCTGAAACAAAAGCAACCACCCATATGCCATTTTTTAACTCACCTGATACTCCTTCCTCAACCTGGTAGAACTCCTACCACAATTCAAAGCTTTCCCAAGCAGACAAAGAACTCAATTTAGTTAACATGAGAAAAACAAACATGCATTTTGAAATTACAGATACTGTGAAGATGTCTTCCTACCAGTATATTGTTGGCATAAAGTCAACAATATACACAAAAGATAAAAATAGAGAAATTAAAACTAAAAAGAACAAGGCAAAGAAGAAATAAATGTTGAAAAACTAATAAATAAAGAAAATTAATATGAAATGCAAGATGTTTGCTTGACAAAAAAGCTAACAGAATATGGAAAATTTGCAGTTGTGAAAACCCTTTGGAAGGCTTCTGTAGGAATTCTAGTCACTGAATATTAAAAGTTTCTGTGGTGGCATATTTTAATAACAGTTCATCCTATTGCAAACATTCTGCTGTGAAATCAGGAGCACTACAGTATTAGGTACAAGAAATGGTATATTTTATTTGATGATATAGTAGCGAATCCTACACCTGAAGAAGGTCTGAGCACAGGTCAACTGCCACAGGAGACAAACTTATTGCAAGCCTTGTCCTTTCCTTCACAACTGTGAAACTCCAATTTCTTCCCCATTCTACAACTCTAAGCAGGGTGTCTAGCACATGTCACACTCACTGCACTGTATTCCAATCAATTTGCTGTAGGGTTGTAATACTCACAGTAGCACACTATTGGTACAATCTCACTGCTATGGGCCAATATCTCATCACACCATGCAACATTTGCCACAGAATGTTCAAAAACACAGGATGCCAGAACATGTTTATCGTGCCTCGATATAAGCAGTCATTCAACATACAATCACAGGCTGGAATCATAAAGGCATAGGTAGGCCGAGAAGGAATGGGCTTCACGCCCCATGCCAACCGAGTTATTCTTGTGTTTTCCAAGTCAAGACACAGCCATCTGCACGCATGTACACAAGACAACTACACTTATGAAAAGCGAGGGTTTGTATCCCCGCAGGAACAAACAAGTCCATTACTACACTAGAAGAAATATTGTTAACATTTGCCAAATCAAAAATTCTTTCGGCTCTATAAATAGACAATGGTGAATCCTTGTAAATATTTTTTTTTCTTTTATCTAAAAGTTATTTTTTTGCCAGTCAGTCACTTGCCTGCATCTTTAGTGCACACTGCATGGTTGCTACTCATGGCAAAGAGGGTTCACTACTTTCAATCTGTACACATTTAATTCTGATGACCTCAGAATTTCAATAAGAACTGGATCTAACTTCTTAATGCTATTTTTGACGTTTAGCTGTAAATTTGGCTTCCATATTCTGAAAATAAAAAGAACCACATAAAATTTTCACATACAATATAAAACTATTGTAAACTGAAATAAGCTTCAAATACCCTAACTGTAGCAAAAATGACACATTTTTCATTTGTATTTTTCATAGCTAACAAACCTTCAGTCTTAACTTCCAGCCCGAGAAGAACCCTAAAAGAGTTCAGAGGTCTGGTTAAACAAATCATTTATAACTAACGAACTTCAGTCTTAACATTAGGATAAATCTTCTGGCGCCAGCTGGAAACCGGTTTAAAACAATAAAAAATCGTATATGCAAGGAATCTGTGGCAACTGGCATTTGATATGCAGATGAGGTGGAAGCAGGTCAGAGACCCAGCTGGAACCTTGTGACGCATTCAGGCTTTCTTCCAACCCAGGATAAGAATTAAGAGGGGTGGCTACAGGTGGGCAGTCTATGTTAAGACCCCAGGTTTGTTTGCTACGAAAAATACACATAATTAATTAAAAATCTGTCATTTGTTCACACTCAGAACAAACCTTTGGTCTCAACATTAGGATAGACTCACACTTGGAGGGAGGTATGAGAATCCTGAACTGACTGGAGGTTTGGCACACCTGATCACTCTTCCTAGAATTAGAGTTCTAGAGAAGAGGACCTAAGCCTCTGAGTTGTTAGATAAGTAGGTATCTAACACCCAGTCCACTGGGTTAAAATACAATGCAGCATGTTAGACACACTGCATATATGGAAGTCTAAGAGAACTATATCTGTTCAAGCAACAAACCATGTCAGCCACACGTAACGGGTTTGTCACCTCTTCTCATTCCCCTTGCTGGAGAGAGAAGTACAGGCTACTGAGAAGCAAATTTGTATGTTGTATGGAGCATAAAAATGCTGTAACAGTATGGCTGCAACACCCACCTGCATTAAGCCAGTTCCAGCGTATGATGTGTCTTATTCTTCAAAACTGCCCATGGGTAGAGAAGAAAGGAAAAAGGGAAAGAAAAAGAGACCAATCATCTCCCTCATTCTCTCTTCCACACTATCACCTTTGGCAAGATACAAACAGTTCCGCCAGGGGCACTGGATGACTACACAACGTGTTGAGCAGCCACCACCCGACTCAAGGAATAAGTGTCCAAGAATCTGTGGGCAATGTCCTTCATGTGGAAGGAAGTGTAAGTGATCTGACAAAGCCAAGAACCAGCATTCAAAATCCTATGAACAGACAAATTCTTCTTAAATACCAGAGAGGAACTTATTCCTTTGATGTCATGTGCCTTAGCATGCACAGTATTGGACACAGAACTTGCAATGAAGCATAGGCTCGCCTAATTACCTCACACAGCCAAAACAAAACAGTATTCTTGGACTCTTCTTTCTTGGCTCGGCCTGTGCTAACAAAAAGTCTACGGCACCCAGGCCATAGGTGATGAATCCTTTTCAGATAAAAGCGCAGTGCTCTGACGGGGCAAAGCAGTAACTCCTGAGGATTGCTGTCAACAAAATCCCTAGGGGAAGAAATGGAAAACAAGGCAAATCTGTCATCATGAATCGAGGGATTTTGAGTCTTAGCCATGAATTCTGGGACAAATTTGAAAGCCACAGACCTCCAACCCCTGGTATGTTTAACGTCATAATCCAGACCACTGGTGAGCTGGTTGCTCCTTCTTCAAAAGGAAGAAGCAAGCTACTGCCCTGAACCTCTCTATCCTCTGGTCCAACAAACTCTCGACAAGGCTATGTCTATCACCATTCCCAGGTACAGAATCCTCTGGCTAAAAGAAAATTGGACTTT
The DNA here is from genome assembly GCF_040412425.1 of Macrobrachium rosenbergii. Taxonomy (NCBI): domain Eukaryota; kingdom Metazoa; phylum Arthropoda; class Malacostraca; order Decapoda; family Palaemonidae; genus Macrobrachium; species Macrobrachium rosenbergii. Next base: position 17,132,639 of record NC_089746.1, read on the forward strand.
TCCAGATTTATCACGATGCCTAGGTTGTGACAAAGCTGGAGAAGACGGTCCCTGTCCCAAATCAGCCTTTCCTGGGAACTTGATAAGACCAACCAATCGTTGAGATATATCAACAGGCAATTCCCAAGCACAAGCCCATTTCGACACCAGGGTAAAGACTGTTGTGAACACTTGTGGAGCTGTTGTCAGTCCGAAGGAAAGGACCTTGAACTGGAACACTTGCTCCCCAAGACTGAAGCGGAGGAACTTCCTGGACGAAGGGTGGATAGGAATCTGAAAGTAGACGTCCTTCAAGTCAACAGTCAACATGAAGTCGTCATCCCTTATGGCTGCTAAGACTGTCCAGGCCGTCTCCATTCTGAACTTCGTCTTCCTGACGAAAAGGTTCAGAGTTAAGAGATCTGTCACTGGTCTCCAATTACCAGTGGCTTTCGGTACCAGGAAAACTTGACTGCAGAACCCCGGAGAAGGACGAACTACCTTTTCCACTGCCCCTTTGTCCATCATCTTCCTCACTTTCTCTTGGAGAGCTAAGTACTTCTGAGAGCCTTGGGTGTAAGTCAGGTGTAGGAGAGGTTGATCGGAGAGAAGAGGAGGGAAGTCGAAAGGAAGTAGATACCCTACCCAAAGGACATCTACTACCCACGGTTCCGCTCTGTGCATCTGCCACATAGCCTAGTGACTCGCCAGGCATCCCCCCACCATAATGGATCGCACCCAATATTTTTAACTCACAAGAAGTACACTTGGAGAGCTATTAAACAAGTGAGGTGAGTGCAAAGCAATATAAGTATCAACACAACAGGTCCTTGACATCGGAAGTACACACCTACACAAACTGACAAAAATACAGCAAACATTAGAAAGATCTTATTGCTGTATAACATACAATGTAATCATTATTGCACCTACTCTTCAAAATTTAATACAGTAATAAAAAACAACAATTAATCTTGTCATATTTGGTTATTCTAGAGGGTAATGATCATATTTTTATTCTTGAAGGTAAAATGGCTAGTGTACCAAAGAGGATACCAATTTTACAAAGAAACAAAAAATAAAATGCTTCAATATCTAACAGTGAATTAAATTAAATGGATGTAAAAACTTAAATGAGCTCTTACACTTTCCTGACTGCAGCTAGGCTTTTTCAGGATACAGGTAAACACTCTCAAAACCTCCATAACCATTTAGAAAGAATTATGCGAAGGTAGTGGTTCTTAAATCAAGGTGTTGTCAGTTTCCACATTCCTTTAATGCATCAAAAATTATGACAAATGCATATATGGTTGAATGCACTTATACAGATAATCATATAACTAATATACTCTATCAATAACAAATCTTTCATAGCAAAATAATAACATTTCAAATTAATATTAGAAATCTATCATAACAAAATATATGACTTGAACAAAAAATATTTTTTGCGGAAAAAAAATTCACAACTAATTATACAACTACCAGTAGAATCACTTTCTTTTATCACAAACAAAGATTTATTTAATCATAAAGGAACAGCATCAGACTGGTCAATAATTCCGTATATGACTAGATACATTTGTCAAGTTTGGTTTCCTTACAGCTTATCACAACCAGTCCTTTTCAACTTCTGGTTTTGAGCACAAAATTAATTCAGTGACCTTCACCTACATAATATATTTGATCCTTTTAGTCATGCACTTAAATGTAACTGATTCAGAAATAAAATTGAAAAATGAATAAGCTATGATATCAAAATATATTTTGTGACAGATTGTTCTGACCATATAAAAATTGTAAAACCTATTAGCATTATATATATAAATATATCAAGAGCCACTTTTGATCAAGTTTCCTATTGGATCTAACTAACCGTTATGTATGAAATGTGTTGTATAGCTCAGAAGTTAGGATAAAACAACACTGCTGGAAAGTAAACATTCCACTTTGCAGAGTTATTCCAACCAATGGAGGTCTGTAACAGTCATCCAACTTCTAAAGCTAGACATATTCAAATGGAATTTTCATTTCCATGATAAATAATCAGAGCCTTTATATATCTTATACAAAATATAGTAGTGAATAATTACCCATTCTACTGTATAGCACAGACAGTCACTGAAGTTTGGAAGGGCAATGTTCAAGATTCATCCCAATAAGGACACCTGAGAAATGCCCTTTATCAACGATGAAAGAACAAATTTAAAGGAAATGTTACATAAACAGGAAAATTACAAAAAGTCTCCCTGGTTCTTGCAAACTACTACCTTGGGCAATGCCAAAAATCATTTACCACATTGATAACAAGAATTTTTTCAATCAGGCTGCCAACTGACATTTGAAAATCAGGTTTCAAATAGTTGCCTATAAAATTTCATGATTTTTAGTAATATTTTCCATCTTTTCTTTTAGCTAGAGAAGCTCCACAGATCACAGATCACTGAGTTTCTTTTTCTCTAAACAAATAAACAAACTCAAGTTAATTAACATTTTGACAGATGGATGCCACATCCTGTACAACTGAGCTTGCTATGAGTAGTAAAATGGTGGGCAAAATTAAAAACAAGTAAAAGTTCTGAAAAAATCACATGACTTTTTAAATGATGATAAATGAAAAGAAATCAAATCAATAAAATGGCTTACATGAAGAACTCGAGTTTTAACCTTGAACTTGTTCAAGTCTGAGCTACACAGCAGGGAAATATTAAAACATTTCCAGGATTCTTCATTGTTAGTAAGAAAAAGTACTACCTTACACACATCTATAAACGTGGCACACTTCGATCATTACACTCTGCTTTCTTCAAGTTGTTCTTCTTGAATGAAGAGATGGACGAGAGTAGCGCTGCACGTTCCTTGCCAAGGTCCTTGGAATTAGGGGTGCAAGAAGAAGATGGTCTTGGCAGTTCTAATGGTGGGGAAACTGGAGGACCTGAGGCAGTAGGTAGTGGAGGAGGTGGAGGAGGTGGTGGTGGGGGAGGAACAGGCGTTGTTGGGGATGAAGTAGGAATGGAAGGTACTGGAGTAGTGGCTGTGGAAAGGGTATTACTTGAATGGCCAGGGGAACTACCTGTGAGGTGGAAAGCAAGACAAAATATTCTTAGCTCTCACTTATGTAAGTCTTAAAGATAATAACATTGTACTCTGACAGTGAGTCCTTACGTGATTCAGAGGTATCACATGTTTACAACAGTTGCAGACATATAACATTATGGCACTTACAGTAAGTAAAAGCTTACAACCTTTATTTTAAAAGTCCTTGCAGGAGACTTGATACAATAATAAAAGTAATAATGTCAGCTGCTATGATATACAAGAAATCACTAAACATTATTTAGAAAAGTTAGTTCTTACATGACAAAGCTACTGTCATCTTTTTATACAAAGCCATCACTCATATATTTGCAAATATTCATGGCCACTCAAGTTTCTAAAATCACAATCTTTTGTCTAACAAACAAAAGGAGTACGGCAGTCTAATAATACAGGCACAACCTAGAACCACAGGTTTGTATCAATCACCTCATTTTGCTAAGTTCAGAAATGAAGCAGGAAGATTCATGGGTAGCAAGAGGGAACTCATTACGTGATTAATGGGTTTATGAAGAAAAAGTTTTGTGTTATAAAGTCATTTGTTTCTTAACAATCTACTTATTGTATATATGCTTGTTTGGCAATACAAGTGGAAGGCTACGCTGGTAAAGGCCCACGGGTGTCTGCATGTAGGCTCTCATATAATTGACCTTATCCATGAGAGGTTGTACTCAATGTAATCTGCTTTACTGTACTTTAGAGAGGAATTGCCAGGAGACATCAACCCTGTAATCTCTGGTTCTTTACAGACTGTGTCAGATACTACTTTCTGGAGGTCCTCCTCACTACCTGTGACAGATGACAGGGAAAGGATGATGAAGGCTGTTTTCATCGTGACACCAGGTGCAAACGACAGTTCCATCGATGACTGACCACTAGCACAACCCCTAAATACGCCCACAAAAGAGTCACCAGTGAGATCCAGCAATGATGCCTATTGAAAAAGTTTGTATGGAGGCTTGGTAAGACTCTCAAGAACTAGGGAAGGTCACAATCAAGAAACTGAAGTGCTCCTAAAGGAACCATCTTCTCAAAGTGCTGGAAGAGCCTCTTCAGTGCCAATGAAGAACCCACTAAACTCAAATACTTGTGATAGGAAAGACCAATAAACAAAGGAAAATTATAAAATGGAAAAGAAGTACAGCACAATAAAACAAACTATAAAAATAAATAGAAGAAATTATTAAACTCTTGCTGAGAGAGAGAGAGAGAGAGAGAGAGAGAGAGAGAGAGAGAGAGAGAGAGAGAGAGAGAGAGAATCCAGGTTATGAGAAAAAGTGACAGCACCATGCAATATGATGGCATAAAGATGGGAATCCATATGGAAATCACTCATGAAAAAAGGAGATACCATAAAGACAAATAAAGATGGGAATCCATATGGAAATCACTCATGAAAAAAGGAGATACCGTAAAGACAATAATGGGAACTATATCAAAATACAGGCACAAAAGTGCCAAGGAGTGAGGGAACCACCACTAGGGTGCTGATTTCCACTGATGCATTTCTGGCCTAGTGAGACTTCTTTTTTGAAGTGTGTCTGAGAGAGCTGCTGACCAAAGGAAAGACTGTTGTAAACTGATGAGTTTGCATTAGCAACAAGTAATAGATAATAAGGTAGGATGAAAGTTGTAAATAACAAAAGGTGAAGCATGGAAGGCAGCTGGGCGTGTGCTAAGTACTGAGGGGAGATTTGAAGTGTCCTAGAAACCAAGATAAAAATTTATGACAAAATTGTTGAACCTGCCCTCCTTTAAGAAAGTGAAATGTGGATGTTTAAAATGAATGATACAAAGAAAATTTAAGCTGCTGAGAAGAATTATTTGCAAAATATATGTGAACTAATTCAAAATGAGTGTGAAAAATATTGAGATACATAGAAGAGGTGAAATGGTTAGTGTACATGAAAGTGTCAGTGCAGGTTGTGATGACTTGCAATGTTCACAGTCATATAAAGCATTAAAGAAAATTAAGTCGTTGATAGGACTTGTTTGCACAGTATGTGTGATACAACTTGTTTGTATAGTATGTGTGAAATAAGATGAAATGTAAAGGTTGAAAAATTTTGAGATTTGTGGAGAAGGTAAAATGGTGAGCATAGAAGTGTAGATACACGTTGTGATGATTTATGCTGTTCACAGTCATCTAAAGCATAAAGATATTTAAATTACTAATAAAACAACATGTAAATTATGTTCTAAAGCATTACTAGACTGGAACAGCATCGCCCTTATGTTTTCAGCTGGCTCTAGTATAACAATGTAATAAAGAAACCTCATTCTTAAGCCATGTGATGAGAAGGAAGGAGGCATATGTAGAGAGGAGAGTGATGCAGATGGAGGTATCTGATGGGAGAGGGGGATGAAGACTGAAGCAAAGGCAGCTGAATGTTGTTCAAGATCTGAGAGACAAACATCTGTCAAAGGACAATGTGTATGACCAAGCTAGGTGGAGAAAAGCTGTCAGAAACATTGACCCCACATAAAAGTGGGAGAGAAAGTGCAGAGAAATAAGAAAATGAAGATTCTTAAGGCTTTGAAGACACAGAAAAGTACACATTGAAGGAAAGCAACTATAGTTTAACAAATAGAAATAAACCGAAAACAACCATATTCCCCTGCAAAAAAAAGACCATAATCTACAGGTAAAGCATCATGCTTTTCCCCTAAAGAAGGTGACTAAATATTAACACTTCCTTTCACCGTGCTAAGTTACCAACAAATACTGTAAGCCTGTTTCAGCTAAGCACAGTATATAGCATAGCATCTTCATGAATAAGTACAGACAAGCTATATGTAGACATCAGAAAGCAAATGAGAAATTATACATTAAGTACCATAACCCCATCATGCAGCAATAAATATACAGTATAGCAATTACTGACCGTCTGCCGTTCATATCATGTCGTACAGCTAAGGGAAAAATCAAAAGAATCATAAATATATTAACTCAAAAATGAGAAATTTATAATTACTATTGAATCAATTACTTAATGGTATGTTTAGTCAAATGAATGACTGAGAATGTAAAATTTTAAAATACAGTATGTGAAATACCTTATGGCTCGTATGATGCATACAGCCACCTAAGGACCTGTACTTGTTTATAAACATATGACACATGAACACTTACCATTAGTGGATGTAGTTTCAGGTGAGCATATGCCATTTGTCTCATGTACATTCTGCAATGCCAAATTTGTATTACAAAAGCACTCAAAAACTTCATTAATCGGATTAAACATTAACAATTACGATATAAATCACAAATACACAAGAGTGAAAGTCAAAAAGGTTATGTGATATTGGAATACTTACCTTCTTTGACCGACCCTTTGTGGTATTCTGGGAAATAAAGGCTTCAGCTTTGGATAGCTTTCGCTGCTGGCGAATCTGAAAAGAACATGATAATTAAATTGAAGCTGAGAAATCCAAGTGCAAATACAAAAGACAAACCTAAAACATTAATTATTCTTTATACTCCTAATTGTGTAACAACAGCATTACTGAGGACAGTTGATTTTAAATATATATGAATCTTTAACTTCAAGATAAAGGGCTAAAAGTATAATCTTTTTCAGTACAGTACTGTGTACAGTACAAAACAATGAATTCCGGCTTTTTAGGTTAAAACCTTTTATTAAAATATTATCTATTAAGCCTTAAATGCCTTGAAAGATCAATTTATAGATGTACAAAAGTGAGCCACATTACTTCAAACACCTCCAAAACCTCACAAACAGCAACTGATAAAATAGCATTGCAAGTCTAAGCCTGACTTACTCAAACTGGCTTGATCTTCAATCCTCAAGTGGCTATGTTATTAGTAAAAACTGGGCAGACTCTTGGAAGGACAAAGCATCATGAATCAAAGACCACACAGTCAAAACAAAAAGAAAAGACTCATAGCAACAGTAGTTATGGAAAAATAGGCCCCTCATAAAGATGTCTGTTCTGTTCCCTGGAACTCAAAGTCCTATTTTTTGCACTTGACCATTATAGGGGGAAAACTAACTGTACCTCTGAAAGTTTTACTAATCTAGATTAACCTTTCTCCCAAAGAAGTTAACAACCTGAATGTCAAAACTCTTTTACCATTCCATCTAAGACAGAAGCAGATCAAATCCTACATACAACTCATTATGAGATTTCAATAACCTGCAAGCTGTTTCACCAATAATGCTTTTGAAGCCATCTCTATTTTAAAACCACGAACCCAATGCAAATATGAACAAAAATTATAGTTGTCCTTACTTTCTTCTGATCTGCCGCTAGTCTTGTAAATGTAGTTTCATGTATTGATGCAATTGCTTGCTTGACTGAGGAAGGAAGGCGAAGACTAGGTTTCTCATAACTATGGAGAGGAATCTGGAAAAAAATTTGCAATGCCAAATCATAAAGAATACAAAACTTATCCTTTATCTCATACAGGTTACTGCAAATAACTAACATTATTATTATTATTATTATTATTGGCAAGAGACCTTCTTTCATACATGTACTGTTGAAGGTGACTGCTGAGCCAGCTGCATTCATCTTGTAGAGAGTCTTCTCTATATTTCTGATTGCTGCTTTCTCTCTGGTACTACATCTGGTGAGTAATGTGGTGATGTGATTCATCTTCCAAAGGAAGAAGTCAATATACAGGAATTTCGTCGATAATTATGTATTTACAAACTAAGTCAAGTAAGGAGGACAAGATATGATATTTTTATAATAAAATAAAGTTTTATATATATTTACCAAATAATTACATAGCTACTGTTTCTACTTTACAGGGCAGCTCAAAATTTAAAATTCGCGGTAGTGCTCATTTGTTTAATTGTAGTTATGCTGCCCAGTCCACTTTCAGGGAAGGATAGGTACAACACAGCCAAAGAGCAAAGTTTGTTTATGCTCTATGTCCATGAGAGGGGAGGAGGGAGGGCTCTGATCATGTAATTATTTGGTACGTATATATAAAACTTTATTTTATTATAAAAATGTCATTTTTATATATGTAACTTACCAAATAATTACATAGCTGAATCCCACATTGACATAAGGTGGGATACATGGACAAAACTACTCAAAAACACTCAGGGATGGAGATGATTTTGAAATAGGAAACTTAGCTAGCATCGTGAAATGCTTATTGTAACCTTACCTGGTGAGGGAGCTACGGCAGGTGGGTACTGCCTCTGGTCGGAGCTCTGCTCGACCTGTAGTGGTGTGGTGGCAGAGCCAAGAGTTGCCTCTACTTCAGTGGGTGCTTTGCAACATAGGAGTTAATCGCAGGTTGCCAAAGCTAACAATCCAAACAAGACATATCGAAATGTGTGTGTGTGGCCTTGCCCTGGGTGCAGTACAAAATATGACCAAAATTTTAAAAACTTACACCACAAACTTGTTAAAAATCACACCACCTGATGGTACTCATAACACAGTACCAATTAGGCTTCCCAAGAAAACACCAATCCTCATTCTAGGAGGGTGGATAGAGGAAAAATAAGAAATTCCTCCTATCCCTCTTCACCCAACACCATGCCAGCTGCGAAAAACTGGCCTAGAGTGCTGCAATTTTCGTGAGTTGTTTCCACATCACACAGGTAGAACATTGCAAAAACTGATCTGCATGTCCAATATGTGGATTGCAGGAGAGAAGACAGCAATAGATTGTGCTTGAAGGCCAAGAATGTCGCTACTGCTCTAATTTCATGTGCTTTAACCTTGTATAAAGGAAAAACATCCTCCTGGATCTTGAAGTGTGATTCAGAAATCACAGTTCTTAAAAAGAATGTGAGGCATTCTTGGATAATGGCCAACTGGGTTTTTAACTGAACACCACAGATTCAGAGAAGGGCCTCTAACTTCTTTGGTTCTTTGTAAATACTCGTGAAGAGAACGAACTGGACAGAGGAGTCTTCCTTGATCTGCTTGGCCTAGAATGTTAGCCAGGCTCTTGACTGTACAGGAGAGTGGCCAGGGACCAGAGGGGTCTTCGTTCTTTGCCATAAAACCTAAGGTCAAGGAGCAGACAGCGTCACCTTGCGAGAACCTACTCTCTTATCAAAGGCATGTAGCTCGCTAACCCTCTTCGCCGTCGCTAAGGCCATAAGAAAAATCGTCTTTCTTGACAGATCTTTATGAAAGGAGGCTTCTAGAGGCTCAAAGGGAGGGCCCAAAAGTCATTTGAGGAAGATATCCAAATTCCATGCAAGAGCTGGGCTTCTATCTTGCTTAGTAGTATTCAGGGATTTTATTAAATCACTTTAGTCCTGGTTTTATGCAAGGTCTATTCCTCTGTGCTTGAAGACAGAATTCAGCATAGATCTGTATCCCTTGATGGTTGACGTGGCTAGACCTTTCGAGGATCTGAGGAACAGCAAAAAATCTGCGATCTGAGTATAGTTGTTTGAGTAGAGGATATATTTCTGTCTCAACACCAGCTCCAAAAGATTGTCCACTTCGACTGGTAGACTGCAGCTGAAGATCGTCGCCTACATCCTGCAATAGCTTTTGCAGCCTTCCTTGAAAACCCTTTCGCTCTGACAGGTTTCCTGACAGTCTGAAACCTGTCAGAGTGAGAGTGGGTAAGCTTCAGTGAAAACAAAGAAAATTGGGCTGTATGAGAAGATTTTTCTTCTGTGGTAGGAGCCTTGGATAGTCTACTAGTAGTCTTAGAAGGTCCAGGAACCACTCCTTGTGCAGCTAAAAGGGAGCCACTAGGGTCACTGATACATTGCTGTGGGTGCTGAACTTCCTCAACACTTCTCTTACCATGTTGAAGGGAGGAAAGGCGAAGACATCGAAACCCGACCAGTCTTGCAACATGGCATTTGTCGCCCACGCTTGCGGATCTGGAGTCAGGGAACAGTACAGAGGGAGACGGTGGTTTCTTGATGTTGCAAACAGGTCTACCATAGGCTTTCCCCACCGTTTCCACAGGTCAGTGAACACCTGTGGATTGAGTGTCCATTCCGTCGCTAGTACCTGTTTGCAGCGACTTAGTTCATCCACGAGAACATTCATTTTGCCCTGGAAGAAGCGGGTCAGAACGATGGTCCTGTTGTTTTGTGGCCATAAAATTAAGTTTTTGGCTGCTTCGCACAGTGAAAAAGAGTGGGTTCCCCCTTGTTTCTTTATATAGGCCAGTACAGTCATGCTGTCTGAATGTACTGCCACTGTTTTCCTGAAGGTCTGTCTCAAAAAAATGAAGGGCCAGGAGTATCACCCTCAATTCTTTCACATTTATGTGCAAATCTCTTTCAGTCAGGGACCATAAACCTGATACTGTACTTCCAAGCCTTCGAGAGGGGCTCCCCAACCCAGATCCGACAAGTCAGAGTACAACATTAGGTTGGGGTTCACAGGAGACAGTGACATCCCTATCTCGAATCTGTCCTCCGCCAGCATCCACAGAAGGTCCTCCTTGATTTCGGGGGTGATTTTGAAGATAAACAAATCTGGAAATATCTTTCTCCACCAGTTGGCTTTGAGATAGAACTGAAGGGGTCTGATGTGTAGTCTGCCCAGAGGTACAAACTTCTCGACTGATGACAGAGTTCCCACAAGGCTCATCTAAGCGTTGCCGAGCAGGACGGAAGAGGCATGAATTCTTGAACTTTCGCAATACAGTTGTGAATCCTTTGTTGGGATGGAAAAGCCCGAAAATTCAGAGAATTTATCACTATCCCCAAATAAAGAATCAACTGTGTGCGAACCAACGAGGCTGGAGCATGACGTCACGGGGTGGTGCGTGACGTTGCTGTTCCTCAAATTCCCATTAGCTGCAGTGCTGCTCATCCCATTGAGAATTACAATGCCGGGGGTGTCACCCGTTCTGGTATTACTTTCTTGTCCTGATATTATTCTTCCCAAATTAGTGGGAAGGAAGAGCACTTCCTGCGTTGTGTTCAGTGGTGGTTTCTCCTGCTGGATGAGTAGCGTTTCAAGCAAGCACAGATGTCACTGGTCGGCGACCCTCCCGATTATCTTGGTGTTCTGGATAATTTTTTTAGCAGGAGATGGCTTCGTGGTGTGAATTTCTTGTATGATTCCTTATTGCACCTTCTTGCGCATGACATGAGATCCTCTTCAACAGCTTCATGGTGGTCAATCCGATGTAAGTGCAGAGACATTCACAGGCGAGGCATGAAAACTGGTAGACCTCGTTCGTCTGCTTCAGGGGGTCTCTTGTTGGCAGGGTCGGGTTATTCTTCATAATTAGGTCCCTGGTGTGTCGATTCTGGTAGTAAATGATAAGTTCAAGTTCAGTGTCAACTGCAGTAGGGGTTACATTTTCCATAACAATCCTCTTCTTGATGTCCAAGAAGGAGATGACCAACAAGATGATGACATACCAATCCAAGACCTGAGATACACTGAGAACATTGAGGCATGCCTCACCCACCATGGAGAAAAGGATAGGAGAAGACCTCTGTGGGACATCACACGGAAGCTCATTTCACTCACTGGGGGTAAGCTCCAGACGCTGCAACAGATCACAGGATATATTAACCTCACCAACTATGAACCTACTCCTGACGAAGATGAACTGTCACGGTTAGGACTTAACTGCCATACCAACGTTAAGCCGAAACCCCTAGAGAAGCATCTAGAGGTTGAGTTGCTGCTAGATTCCTTAAAGCAGTATGAGAACCCTAACTTCATCTGGACTCCTGCAGCCTCTCCTGCCTGCTGAAGCCCTCATGAAGCGTGGTACCTATAACAGCGGTATACTCTCCCGTAAAAGAAGGCTGCCAGGAAACTGCGACAAAGAGACGACATCATCATGCACCATGCAGACAAGACAGCAGCCTTGGTCCTGATCAACAAGGCAGAATACCATCAGAAGCTGGATGCAATCTTGTCCGACACCAAGTTCAAGTGCCTCTCCCGAAACCCTACCGATGGCATAAAGAAAGAAGCCAATGACATCATCAGCAGTGTTAATGCAGCGACCAATGCAGTACACCTCCCGCCCATCATCAGAGACTACAGCTTGGGATATTTGTATGGAAACATAAAGTTCACACAAACAGATATCCCCTCTGCCCTATCATTAGCCAGATGCCCGCCCCCACATAAGGACTGGCCAAGCAACTCAACAAGATCCTGACACCCTAAGTCCCAAATCGATACAGCTTGCACTCTTCAGCAGAGTTTTTAAAAGAGATTCAAGACTCCTCAGGGACAGGAACCATTGCCTCCTTGGACGTATAATCCCTATTTATGAATGTGCCTGTGGACAAGACCATCAAAATCATCATGGACCAAGTCTACAGGGACCCTACTACACCCCAACTGAACATCCCAGAAGCATCTCTGAGGGCCATCCTCAAGATATGTACAAAGAAGGTCCCCTTCTCTATCCACAAGGGACAGATGTTCAGGCAGAAAAATGGTGTCGCGATTGGTTCATCTTTGGGTGTCCTTATTTGCGAACTTCTACATGGGCACAGTGGAGGAGAGGGTCTTCTCTCATATAGGGAAACCCCGTAAATATGCCAGATATATAGACGACATCTTCATGCAGGCAGAAGATGAGGATGTGGTCGAAGCAGTGCCCTGCAAGGTTTAAGAACACCACCATTAAGGCCTACGCCAAGAGGTACGTCACCCACTGTTCTTCCTGACAGGACACTCACCAAGAACTCGACCGTGTCACCCAGGTGCTTGTCAATAATGGATACTCAAATAAGTATATATCCAAAAAGTACGTACAGCACTGGAACGGTGGTACAGTGAGAGAGAGAGACCGCAGTCCCACCCCCAGAACAAGATCAAGCTGTTCTACATGGCGAGAATGCACTCGCAGTACCGAGAGGACAAGGACATAATGAAGAGGATCATTATGGAAAATGTAACCCCTACCGAAGTTGACACCGAACTCAAACTTATCATTTACTACCAGAATCAGAGCACCAGGGACCTAATTGTGAATAATAACCCAACCCTGCCGAAAAGAGGCCCTCTGAAGCAGACGAACGTGGTCTACCAGTTTTCATGCCATGCCCCTGGATGTCTCTGCACTTACATCGGAATGACCGCCATGAAGCTGCCGAAGAGGATCTCATGTCATGCGCATGAAGGTGCAATAAGGAATAATACAAGAAATTCACACCACAAAGCCATCTCCTGTGACAAAATTATCCAGAACACCAAGATAATCAGGAGGGCTACGGACAAACGATGTCTGAGCTTGCTTGAAGCCCTACTCATCCAGCATGAGAAACCACCACTGAACAGGACACAAGAAGTGCTCTTCTTCCCTACTAATTTGAGAAGATAATACCAGGACAAAAAGTAATACCAGAATAAGCGAAACCCCCGGCCTTGTAATACCCAATGAGACGAGCAGCCCAACAGCCAATGAGAATTCAAACAACAGTGACATCATGCAACATCAAGCACCACCCCATGATGTCACACTCCAGCCTCATCGGTCCACAAGGCTGCAGCCACACAACCTTCAAGCCTGAGAAGTGGCTTAGAGGCAACTTTCTCCAACCAATAGGAGACCAGCATCATGCCACCAGCCAATGAAAATTCAGCATGTGACCTGCCCCCTGCTGACCCACTGACTAAAAAATTAGTAGATCCCACCAGCGTCATCATTCTACTCCAAACCACTGCCATGATCATAATCGGTTGAAGCCGAATGAAACATTGGCCATATCATTGATCTGACTAATACCTAAATTTGTCTATATTGTATAAGATATATAATTCTACGGATCATGTCCTCCTTACTTGACTTACTTTGTAAATACACACAGTAATTATCAACAAAATTCCCGTATACTGACTTTCCCATTTGGAAGATGAATCACATCGGCACGTTGCTCGCCAGATGTAGTGCCAGAGAAAAAGCAGTAATCAGAAATATAGAGAAGACTCTCTACAAGATTAATACAGCTGACACAGCAATCACCTTCAATAGTACATATTATTAATATTACAGGAAGTCCCCGGTTATTGGCGGGGGTTCTGTTCTGAAGGTGTGATGATAACCAAAAGTCGCCGGATTTTCAGGATTTTTCGGTGATTTTCGGGGCTTATCGGCGCCGAAAAGTGCCAATTTTCAGTTATCAGCGCCTCTGTTAGGAATGTATTGGTGCCAGTACCCAATTATCGGTGCTGATAAAATCGGTGATTTTCAGCACTGAAAACTGCTGATTTTCATTGCTAAACATGCGCCGTAAAACCGGATCGCCATTTACCAGGGACTGCCTGTATTATTATGATTATAATTATCAATAATATTATTATTAAGAATACGAACCCTGTTCATATGGAACAAGCCTACCAGGGCCATTGACGTGAAACTCAAGCTTCCAAAGAATTTGGTGTTCATTTGAAATTACTAACAGAAGGTAATAGGAAATACAGAAAAAAGATATCAGTTATTAGAAAAGAAAAAATAAATTAACACATTAATAAATAGATAGATAATAATGTAATTAAATTAAAAAGTACAAGAATTGTTTAGGGTACTACTAATGCATTGCACCTTCACTTCAACTTCTGAGGTTCCAATTGCACAAGATTCTCTGATAGACTGTTCCACAATCCAACAGGTACGTCTTCAAATAATTATTCCTTTGTGTACAAGTAAACTTGGTAGAACTTACATCATACTGGCTATCAAATCTCACCTGATTAAAAAATGGATGAGTGAGTAGTCCAGCTACAGTAGGAAGACCATTTTTACAAGCTTCTGTGCTTAATATACTCTCTAACACAGATCCTAAAAGAAATGAGAGAAGGATAAAATATTAAAAATATTACCATGAATTCATAAATTCATAAAATGTAATCACAATTCTAAAATTAATAGTAGTCTAAATAAAAATATAACATAAATTACTGAGTATAATCTTCCTTTGTAAAAGCTCATCTTAGCTTGTCACAAAATAACCTTGGCCTTCCTCTCAAGAGCAGCAAAATAAAATTTAGGCCAAAGGCCAAGAGTTGGGACCTATGATGAGGTCATTCAGCACTCAAAGGGAAATTTAGAATGAAAAGGTTATAAAGGTGCAACAGGAGGAAAATCTCGCAGTTGCACTATGAAACAATTGTTAGGAGAGGGTGAAAAAGATGGAAGAAAGAGAATATGAATGGTGCTAGTCAAAGGAACAAAAGGGGTTGCAGCTAGGGCCTGAAGGGACGCTGCAAAGAACGTTAAGTAATGCCTACAGTGCACCATGTGAGGTGCACTGATGGCACTATCAATCTCAAGAACAGCAAAATTTACAACAAAAACACTGAAAAAGCAACTTACTTGGTAATGGGGGACAATCTGAAGGATACTCATCACAAGTACTGGTGGTGAGGCGTTTTAGAAACATCATTTCGTACAAGACATGGCCGAAGCAATATACGTCGAGTGCTTCCATGCTATTGATTTTCCTGTGGTAAGTCATGTGGTCTCGCAGGGCATTCGGAAGCCCCACCACCTGATTTTCAAGGTCAATGAGCCTACAGACATGCTTATCGATGACCAGGTTTCCAGTGTGTAGATGTCCTACAAAAGAAAGTAATAATTCTAACATAATCCCAAAATAAAAAGGCCCAAATTGTATAGTGATAATGATTCTATGTCACAAATATCTATATACTTATAGACAGCTTTAAAAAACTGATCCGTTATACAAAATCTAGCTTTTACATCAATTTACATTAACCTACACTTGGCAGGACAGCAGACAGTTGATCAGTCAACAGTAAGCTTTAACCAACTGGATACTGTAGCCATAATTAAAGGCAATGCAAATGAATGGCCCACTGGGAAACATCATCCATGTGTTCAATACAAAGGATAGTCTCCTAAAGTGAATTTCTGACTTTTCCAATAACAAAGTTCTTTAAATAACTCTTACAACGTACACAGTCTGATTATAAGGAGGACTCCTATTCACACTAAAACACCATATTGATATAATTCACTCACATTCAATCTATTATCATTCACAATAAAATTTATAAACAAAAACATTGAAATAAACTACAATTGGAATAGAGTCACAGTTAAAACCTGCACATTGTATGAATAGAGTACTGTATCAAAGAATATTGTAGCACTGCCTAAGGTAATTTTAACACAAAACTGACAGTTAGCACATGTAATGAGAATGAAGGGGCACTTAAATGGCATTAGCAGGACAAGCACCTATAGCAAGATCCAGAAATCACAGAAAAGCCAAACTTGAAGGCTTAGACCTAACTGTTAAATCAGGCAGAAATATGCAACACAAAAAATGTGGACAAAACTCCCTTCATGTCAAACCCCATAAAGGGAAAACCTAAAGTACAATCCTCAGTGATGATTATGAAGATGTATATTTTTAAAAACATTATAAGTACATAAATATTAACTCACCATGTCCTAAGCCTTTTTCATTTAAAAACAATAAAGCCTCAAGGATCTGGCGACCATATACAGCTACTTCCTTCTGAGAAATGTTTGTGCGTTTATCGCTAGAATACTTTACTAAAGTTGGTGATCTTGGTTTTGCTTGGTGTATCATATCACGAACTGTTCCCTGTTAAGCAAAAGAGGAACAACCTTATGCAAAAGCACATGAATAGACTATACATCCAGTTAAAGTAATAAAAATTTTCAAGAACTCCAGAATCTATTACAGTATTAGAAGGATGTTTTCCATATGCCAAATTATATTTTGGCTCTTAAAGCTAACAGAATGAGACTGCATTGCATAATTATACTTTTTTTTCATGCTAACAGAATGACAGTCTAACTATTTACATAACTAAGATTCTATACTGAAATATGCTACTCTCAGAAGTCACATTTTTCACTTACATACAAGTTCTTACCTGAGAAAACCAAGGCCGTATAACACATACACCAGCTTCTGTTGCAATGCTGCTGGCTGCAGGAATTATGTATGGATGCTGGAAAAAATAACATGACATATTTCACAGTACTGTCTATCTTATTTTTCAAATAAATTAGAATAAATAAAAGGGTAAAAGATGTAATACAGTAGATCAACAAGAAGTTACATACACAAGGTCTACCGTATGAATGGATGTACAATCAGCCCCCAATATTCATGGGGGATGTGCACCACAATCCCTGTGAATAGCTAAAATACGTGAATACTCGACACCCACTAAAAAAAAGCTTATAACTGTTTATTCTGATAGTTCAAACACCAAAAAATCCTCTAAAAGCACTTATACCCGAGTATTTTTAATAGTTTTATCATAAAAATGCATTTAGTCATGAAAATATGAAAATACAATAATTAGTGAATATTTCTCTATGAAAAATACTGCGAATAGGAGAATTTTCCACGAATAATCGAAGATGCGAATCTGGAACTGTGAATAGGTGGGGGACCGCTGCACTAGGATATCGTTAAGTAAAAATTGGATAAAAGTTGATGAAGTCATTTACCAAGTAAGAATGCTGACTTCTGTTCACATAACTTTCAGAAACACCTAAGGAATCAGCACACTGAGAGTCAGAAGTTTTTTAAAATTCAATAATTAAAAAGTGAAACAAAGAATATCGGTTCTCATATGTCTACATTATCAATATTCCAATTTTTCTTTCCTATTGAAGTATCAGTCCTTATCCTACAAGACTTCATAAAGAAGAGGCTGGAAGAAAAAGTCCTTATCCTACATGAGTTTATAAAGAAAAAACTGGAGGGAACAGAACATAAATTAAAGAGGGCACTTTTTATGCTAACTACATAATGATGTTTTTAGAATTCTTGAACAGATGTTTAACGAATATTTGGGCCTAAGTTTAAAAAATGAAAAAACCACAAGCACTAACTGAAAACAGAACATACCTGGCACTGCAAAAGTGCTGTTAGAGTAGCATGTGTGTCTCGGAGATTTGTTGCTCTGTCGGGACCAAAAGGAGCCCACCACAGCACGTGGTGAGTCTTTGTATCACGAAGAGGATTCCCTAAGAAATATGACTTGCACAAACGTGTGCCTATGGAGGGAAGGGGCTCTGTGACTTCATGACTGCCTCCAGATCTAAGAACTATTTGTATGTTTTGTCGACCTTCCTCTGAAATTTAAAGTAATTTTAGTTCTATGGTACAATAAGCCCACTTATAAGTTTGAAAAATATACATCCTGTACAATAGCCCAACTAAAACCTGCTTACAGAAATATATAAGTTAACAGTTTAACAGACTGGCATCTCATAATACAGATTGCTTGATTATGTACATTACCTCCTAAGTTTCACATTTTTTTAAGACAGTATCATACACTGTATATAATTGAAATAATTTTCATACAATGTCAAATTAAACCATACAAATTAACACCCTTACTTCAAATGTAATCAACCTATATTGCATTTAAATTTGACTCCTGGACTGGCCTATCTACAGGTATTCCCCTACATTCTGTCACATTCTTTTGGTTAGTCATGCCATAAAAATCATTAAACCTATAACTGACTGATATAAACAGAGTCCCAGTGAGTTAGTCTTGAAAAAGATGGAACACTAAGAGAAATTCACAGTACACAGATAAATTGAAAGTCAACTACCTTGGAAATTTCTGCTGTAGTTTTTGGGGTCTAAGAACTGCCTCACAGGTAATGAACTGGCCAGAAGTTCATCAGAAAGAATCTTATTGATGTATTTCTGAAAAAGAAATCAGATAACGGAAGTACCATCAATATACGCAAGTGAGAAAACTGGGATAATGTGAACATAGCCCAACTGTTTATCAAAATACTATACTTCTAATTTAATGGAATGAGCTGTACACCAGGTGAAAAGTAGTATGATATAAGTAGCAAGAAAAGGATAGAGATGACACAGAAAACAATGGAATGAGGGCATAAACAAAGACCTAAGCCAGATGAAAATGAACACAGCAGAAAGTGCACAAGATAAAACAGAGAGAGAGAGAGAGAGAGAGAGAGAGAGAGAGAGAGAGAGAGAGAGAGAGAGAGAGAGAGAGAGAGAGAGAGAGAGAGAGAGAGAGAGAGAGAGAGTTTACTATGTCTAACCCTCTAAAAATAAAATTTAAAATAAAAGTGGTAATGATGATGACACTGATCTGTAAATCTCAGCTGCATTATTCTCAAGGTATAGCTCACTATTTCAACTGCACTCAAAATATACAATGCAAATCCTAAAACAACACTGAAAAGTATAATACAGTAAACCCCTGTAATTTTCAAAAGCTGGCCCCTCTTCGGATTCAGAACACCTGCAACGAGGAATTAACCAGGCTACTGTACTGGAAATTCCCATGTTACTTCCCTATACTTTCATTGCAAATAACCCATCTCTATATCTACAACAAGTGAATTGCCTATTCTTGCATTCCATGACAGAGTAAAGACATCAGTATTCGATTCCAATAGTCTTTGGCCATTTTGTTTTAAGGTCTGACCACAAATCTGCAAACTCATTATGCGTTCTGCATTTCCTCCCACTTAAGTCCTCCACTTGGACCATGTTTATTTCTTTCACAACATACTTATTAATCCATCACCTGCAGCTGAATACTTGTTCTACACCCAACCTAAATAAGATTGGGAACAGGTTATTTCTATGACAGACAATGCTTTTATCAACTCTAAACTTTTATATGGTATGAGCCTCTAATTACAAGTTAGTCAATATTTTTTCAAAAAGAATTAAACCTAGCTTTAAATATTTAACAAAAAACAGTGGTAATTCCCCCATCATATACTGTAAATATTGGTGGTCTATACACTTGAAGAGTGACCATTATAGTAGAGCCTTGTACTTCACACCTAACCTTAACAATAGACAGCAAATCTACAACAGTGGTGGATGTGATACACAAACTCATGCACACATCACAACTTCAGACTACTTGGCTTCAAGTCAATTTGAAATTCTATTTGCATAAACATCCATAATTATAATGTTAATAAATTCACTTGTTCAAATACAACTTGTTCATACAAACAAAGATAAATACATTACCCTCCAAATCAAAGAACTTTCCCAATGACAAATCATTTTTTTGTGCATATGACCTTACATTATAAGAAAGTAATTATCTATAGGGATAATTGCTATACCTTACAAATCTAAGTATTTCCTCACCTGCAGAGCAGCTTTTCTGTCATTTATGAAGTCCCTGTCTGTGTTCCCAAAGACTCTTTTCGGTGGAAGTGACGGCAGGGGAGCAGTAACAACTTTTAGCAAAGCATGAAGCTGAGCAAAATCTGAGTATCGGTGACTTACGGTCCATCTTGTTTCAATGTCTGGTGCTCGGAAGACTTCCAGTGAATATTCCTACAGATAAAAATACTTAAATTGAATAAAACATTGCATACCAAGAAAGTATAAATAAAAGGAAGGAAAAATGCCATTTTTATGATAAAATAATGTCTTATATATACTTACCAAGCAATTACATAGCTACTAGCTTTCTACACAGCAGTCTAACAAAATTCAAATTTTCATAATTGCCTGGTAAGTATATAAAAAAACTTTATTTTATCATAAAAATGTCATTTTTATATAAGTGACTTACCAAGCAATTACACAGCTGATTCCACACTGAACGGAGGCGGGAACCATGGACATGTTCTAATCCAAAACATTAACAAAGATAATGACTTTGAGCTAGGAAGGTTGCTAGCATTGGGTCAATGCTTGTTGTACCTTACCTGGTAAGAGAGCTGCTTCAGGTGGGTACTGCTTCTGGTCAGCGTTCATCTTAACCTGTAGAGGATGTGGTAGTGTGGTCAAGAATCACCCCTACTTCAGTGGGGACTTTGCAGCCATGGAAGTTCACCGATGGCTAACAAAGACTAAAAAAAGTGTGCTCTTGTCCTGGACGATGACCAGAATATAAAACAATGCTGTCACCTACACTAGAATAAAAATCCACACCCCAACCATTAAAAAACTGGAGGGTACTCCAGGTACAATGTACCACTTCCAACACCTAACATCAAGGCGAGAGGACAGCAGAGGGACAGAAACTCCTCTGTGCTTCCTTTCCCAACACCATGCCAGCCATGGATAACAGACCCAAAGTACAACAGTTATCAAACACAGTTTCCACATCTTTAAGATAATGCGAAACAAAAACCAATCTACACTTCCAAAATGTTGATTGTAGAATGTTCTAGAGAGACACATTTTGTCAAAAAGCCGGAGACATTGCAACAGCAGGAGTCTTGGGAAGTCCACTAACAGTTTCAGCAGATCTGGAAACCATTCCTTGCTGGGCCAGAACAGAGCGATCAGGGTCACTGAGACATTCTGGTGAGAGAAGAACTTTTTGATCACCTCGCTGATCAGCCCGAAAGGTGGAAAAGCGTAAACATGACATTTTTATAATAAAATAAAGTTTTATATATATTTACCAAGTAATTACATAGCTATTAGTTTCTATTAACCGGCAGCTAGAATTTTAAAATTCGAGGTAGCGATACTTTTGTTTTAGCTAGGTAAGTGACCCCACCCACTTTTGGGGTAAGAGAGGAACCAGCTTAGCAAACGACCTCAATATGTTTATGCCTTCCAACCATGCGAGGGGAGGAGGGAGGGCTTTGATCATGTAATTACTTGGTAAGTATATATAAAGCTTTATTTTATTATAAAAATGTCATTTTTATATAAGCTACTTACCAAGTAATTACATAGCTGAATCTCACATTATAGGTGGTGGGATGCATGGGTTATCTATCCAATACATTAAAATTAGTAATGTAAAGAAATAGAATATTGCTGGCATTAGTTAAAATGCTTGCTGGTCCCTTGTCTGTTGAGAGAACTGCTACAGGAAAGTACTGCCTCTGGATGGCGCTCATCTCAACATATAGCGGCGTGGCGGTATAGCAAGGAGTCGCCTGCTACATAGTGGGATTCCTTTGTTGCAAAGGAGTGTCCAATTGCATACAAAGAATAATCAGTTCACCCCTGCCCTGGGCACAGTACCAGAAAAAACACAACCAGAGAATAAATAAAACAAAATACAATTGCCTATAGCCAAACATTACAGCATACCATTACCCAACCATTGTGGATAAAAATTGGTGAGCACTCCAAATATCAAGTAACCCCAGGTTCCCCTACGACTCGATACCATGAATCAAGGTGAAAAAATAGGGGAGATAAAGGAAGCTTCCTACACTCCTTCTCCCAACACCATACCAGCAATCGAAATATGACCCAAGGTACTGCAATTTTCATAGACAGTTTCAATGTCAAGCAAATAATGAGTTGCAAAAACTAATTTGCATTTCCAAAATGTTGTTTGAATGATAGAGGCAATAGACAAATTATGCCTAAAAGCCAGGGATGTGGCAACTGCCCTTACTTCATGCGCTTTGACTTTCACTATGGGCAACATATCTTCGTCAATTTGTGAGTACACTTCTAGAATTAAATCCTTAATGAAAAATGCCAATGCATTTTTCGAAAGAGGGAGAGAAAGATCCTTAACTGAGCACCAAAGGTTGCTCGATGGCCCACGGATCTTTTCTGTTCTCAGTAAATGGTATCTTAATGCCTTTACAGGGCAAAGGGTTCTTTCTACTTCGTCCGGACCTAGGATAGCTATCAAAATTTTAACAACAAATGAGCGAGGCCACGGGTTGGCAGGAGACTCATTCTTAGCTAAAATTCCTAAGGTAAATGAGCAGATTGCATTACCTTGAGAGAAACCAACCTTTCTATCCAAAGCGTGAAGCTCACTGACTCTCTTGGCAGTCACTAACCACTACTAGGAACAGAGTTTTCCTAGTAAGGTCCCTTAAGGAGAGAGAGTGCAGAGGCTCAAGGCGTGGTTGCAACAGCCACTTCAGTACCATGTCTAAATTCTAGGCTACTAGCCTATTTTCTTTTTGCTTGGTCGTATCAAACGACTTGATTAGATCAGAAAGGTCCTTATCAGAGGAGATCTAAACCTCTGTCTAAAATCAGAGCTCAACATTGCTTTGCATCCTTTAATGGTGAAGTGGAAAGGTTCCTGGTAGACTTCAAATATAGAAGGAAATCACCGACTTCCGCTATAGACGTCTTAGAAGACGAGATGTTGTTTCTCCTGCACCAGTCACGGAAGACTTGGCTTGGTAATCTTTGCTCGAGGAAAGTCGTCTACAACGAGCAATAGCATCTGCAACTGCGTTTGAAAATCCTTTTGCTCGCAGCAATCTGAAGATAGTCTGAATGCGGTCAGAGCCAGAGTGGACAGTCCTTGATGGAACTTTCTGAAATGTGGTTGTCTGAGTAGACTGGGTTTTTTTTAGAGGTAATAGTCTTGGAAAATCTACAAGTAGCTCCAGCAAATCCGGGAACCATTCTCGGGCTGGCCAGAATGGGGCTACTAACGTCATCTTTACATTCCGATGATTTCAGAACTTGTTTAACACTTCTCTCACCATCTTGAATGGGGGAAAGGCGTAAAGATCCATGTTCGACCAATCCAGAAGCATCGCATCTGTCGCCCAAGCTTGTGGATCTGGCGCTGGCGAACAATACAGGGAGAGACGATGATTTTTTGCGATCGCAAACAGATCTAGAATCGGTCTTCCCCACAGCTTCCATAACTCTATACAAACTAGAGGGTCTAGAGTCTACCCCGTGGGAAGAACTTGTCTTCGATGGCTGAGTTCGTCTGCTAAAACGTTGCATTTCCCTTGAATGAATCTGGTTAGGATGTGGGTTCGATTCTGATCCGCCCAAATGAGAAGAGCTCTTGCTGCTTGGCAAAGGGAGAAAGAATGAGTTCCCCCTTGTTTTCTTATATAGGATAGAGCCATGGTGTTGTCCGAATGGATGGACACTGTCTTGCAGGACACCTCCAATGCAAACACTTGCAATCCCCAGTGAATTGCCATCAATTCCTTCACGTTGATGTGCCACTTCATCTGTTCCGAAGTCCACAGGCCTGGAACTTCTTTGTCTCCCAGGAGGACACCCCAACCTAGGTCTGATGCGTCTGAATAAAACACTAGGTCAGGGTTCAGAGGGAGAAGTGACTTCCCTTGAGAGAGCTTGTCTTTTGAATTCCACCAGGCCAGATCTTCTTTTATTTCCTTCGTTATCGGAAAAACGAAAGAATCCGGGTGTTCCTTCCTCTTCCAGTTGACTTTCAGGAAGAACTGTAGGTTTCTCATGTGAAGCCTTCCTGGGGACAGGAACTGCTCCATGGACGAGAGAGTCACCAACAGGCTCATCCAACTGTTCACAGAACAAGACTGGAGGACGAGAAATTTGTTTATTTTCTGAAGGCAGGAGTTTGTCCTTTGGGGGGAGGGAAAAACCCGAAAACTCCGAGTGTTTATCCTCATCCCCAAATAAGTTATCTCCTGAGAAGGAGTCAGTTGAGATTTTTGGAAATTCAACAAGAGGCTCAAATCCTGGGTGAGAAGGGTCTTGTGATGGTCCTCCGCACATTTTTCCTTCAACTGGGAGCTAATAAGCCAATCGTCGAGATACAAAGAAACGTTGACTCCCATCAGATGTAACCACTTTGCCATTGGGACAAGAACACGTGTGAATACCTGTGGGGCTGTCGACAAACCGAAGCAAAGGGCTCTGAACTGGTACACTTTTCGCTGGAACACAAACCTTAAAAACTTCCTCGAATCCCGATGAACTGGGACATGGAAGTAGGCACCTTTCATGTCTATCGAGATCATCCCATCTTCCAGATGAATGGATGCAAGGATGGACTGGGACGCCTCCATCTTGAATTTGGTTTTCTGTACATACAAGTTCAGGGCACTTAGATCCAGAACTGGCCTCCAGCCCCCCGATGATTTGGGGACAACAAACAGTCGATTGTAGAACCCCGGAGATGAGGTGTCCTTGACTAGCTCGACTGCTGCTTTTACGAGGAGAGCTCTCACTTCTTGGGAGAGGGCTGAAAACTTCTAAGAGTTTGCCGAGCAGGTCGTCAATAAAACAGGGTTGTTGCTTAAGGGGGGTTTTTCCAGAAATTGGGATCGAGTAGCCTTCTCTTAGAACTTGGACAATCCAACTCTCCGCTCCTCTTTCTTCCCAACGCTCCCAAAAATGTAGGAGCCTCGCCCCCACAGGTGTGCAGGGGACTAGATCCTCACTTATGTGCAGGTGGTTTGTAGGAGGACTTCTTGATAGCTCTGGGGGTGAAACAAGCATTTCCACGAGGTCTGGGGAAGCTTCTTTGTCTGCCTCTACCCCGAAAGGGCTGGGGTTGGACAGGAGAAACTGTCAAGGGGAAAAGCTGGAGACTCTCTAGGCCGTCTCGTTGATTGTGTGAGGAGGTCTTGCGTAGACTTCTGTTGTAGATCAGTCACAATCTGTAGCACAGTCGACTGAGGAAAAAGGTGCTTCTTGTCCAGAGGCGAGAAAAGGAGTGTGGACTTCTGGGAGGAAGAAACTCCCTTCATGGTGTATGAACACCAAAGCTCCCTTTTCTTGAGGATACCCATTGCAAACAAGGGAGGATAACTCAAAAGAGCCATCTCTAATACCCTTATCCAGGCAAGAGATGACTCCCAAAATAATCCGAAGAGAAGTCTTCAGGGATATGAGGGCACTCCTTCACTTTAAGAGCAAGGGCTCCTACTGCCCAGTCGAGAAAGCTGAGCACTTCCAAGACTTTGAACAAATGCTTGATCAGATGGTCCAATTCTGAGGACGAGAACAAAATCTTGGCTGCATTGAACGCCGAACATCTGGAGGAGTCAACTAAACCAGAGAAGTCTCCCTGGGAGGAGGCAGGTGCTCCCATGGAAGGAGCCTCTCCAGTTGCACACAAAAGATATCTTCTCTGCGACAGCCTAGACGGAGGGCAAGAAAAGGAGGCTCTTCCCTGCTCCCTCTTGCTTGAGAGCCAGTTCTCCACTTCACAGAGAGCCTTCTTAGCTGAAGAGGACAGTACCATTTCAGGCAGTCTTGAAGAAGGCGTCGGGTTATCCATTATATACATCGAAGCCGGAGATGCCAGAGCTGCAGGAGAGAAGCGATCAGGAAAAGTCACCAGCAGAAAATTGAGGAAGGAGGCGTATGCCGACAGAGGGGAAACAGGGACTGCTACTTCCTCTTCCTCCGAAGAGATTGACGACAGATCTGCAATGGGCTGGGGTACCGATGGGGTTTCTGAATTAAGCCCAGGATACTGTCCAATTTGCAGTGGATTGACTGAACAGAAGGATCCAAAACAGAAGGTGCAACTGTCGTAGCCGGAGCAGGTAGAACCAAAGAAGACACAGGCGCTGCCAAAGAAACGGACGAAATCAGGCGCTTGGAAGCGGAATTAGCCTCTTGCTGCAAGAGGGGAATGGGCGCCAATGGGCATTTGGGAGTTGGTGGGCACTCGGGAGCCGATGGGCGCTCAGATGCCAATGGGTGCTCGGAACCTGATGAGTGCTCGGGAGTTGACGGACGCTCAGAAGCCAAAAGAGCGCACATCAAAGGGGTGTTCTGGAGACGATGGACGCACAACAGATGAATGGCGCTCGGAGGGAGCCACAACAGAAGAAGCACCATGAACCATTGGAGAAGGAAGTTCTGGCACCACTGGGCGCCTTGGTGCCACAGACGACTTCTCCGCCAACAAAGATTCAGGAAAAGTAGATTGTACAGGCACTACAAGAACAAGAGCTGGGCGCAAGGGAGCTGGAGAGCGTTCTGACATCACAACTTGTCAAGTCCTCCAAAGCAAAATGTGCGCTTAGAAGAAGACCAAGTTCTCAATGCTGAAGAGCGCTTCCGTTAAGTAGCGTGCTTAGAAGGTAGAACTTGTCCCACTAACACTGGTTGGTCCTGGGAGAAACATTCTGGACTGTCCCAGAAGCTACAGGAAGGAAGACGTTCTAGAGAAGCCTCTTTAGTCTTCTTAATCGGAACAGCAGAAGGTTTCAGAGGACGAGATTCGCCTTGACATTGGCGCCTAGGACTGGAGTCACTGCTGGAAATACTAGAGGACAGACGATCCACTTTCATAGAGACACCTGTCCCGTGGCGCTCTGTCGTAACCTGGGAATCAGCAACAGGTACAACTGAGAGGGCGACTGCCTGAGGGCAGACCCCACCGACCTCCTTTGGGCTGCTAGTTTGGCTCCTCCCAGGTTTAGGGGAGTTTGCCAGGGACCTTGGCCTAGGAGAATCAGTGGGACAGACAGCCCCCTCCTCCACTAACACTTCACTATCACCTTTCACATTCACTTTGTCCATTAGGACTTTAACAGATGCACTAATTTTCTCCATATTGTCAATGAGTAATCCAAACTTAAGATTAATTCTCAATTCAAGGCTGGTAATGAGGTCGGGATCGGGAGTAAGGGAGCCAGGGTGTGGAGTAATTGGTACAGATTGAGACATGGGATCAGGTGGAACAAAAGATAAAGAATCAGAATTATCAGACAAAGATTTTGCCAACACCTGACTAGCTAAAGTCTTCTTACTACTAGCTCTAGCCGCTGCTTTTCTCTTTTTATCCGTCTAATTTCGTCAAATGACTATTCAAGGTCTTCCACATTTTTGGATCCCAATAGACACATTCATTACAGGTCAATTCAGGGGAACATATTTGACCCCTGCAAGAAGAGAGTATGAGGGTCATAACAGGCTTTAATCAGTCTCGTATTGCAGCCTTTACTGCAATAGCTAACACTTTGAGAGCCCGAATCGGACATGCTGACAAGTCGAGTCAAAGGAAGTCCAAATAATTGTCAAATTCAGTAATACTGAAAACCTGACACTAACTAATTGTGCCAAATAGGCTACCATAAAGTGAATACTTCACCAAAGATCCAAGATCAACAGAGAAGAGAAATTTTAAAAAACCGCTGCTGCCAATCACTGTAACCACAGCCATCAGCCGGCAGAAACATATTGAGCTCGCTTGCTAAGTGGGCGGGGTCACTCACCTAGCCAAAACAAAAGTGGCGCTACCATGAATTTCAAAATTCTGGCTGCCGGTTAATAGAAACTAATAGCTATGTAATTACTTGGTAAGTAGCTTATATAAAAATCCAGGCCCGTCCAGTCCAACAGTGTGGCATCCATCGCCCATGTGAGAGGGTCCGGGACTGGGAAGCAAAAGAGAGGAGAGGCAGACAATGATTTCTTGATGTTGCGAAGAGGTCCACAGCTAGTTTGCCCCAAAGTTTCTAGAGATCATCACATACAAGGGAGTCCAGGGTCCACTCCGTTGGCAAAACCTGATTGCAGTGACTGAATTCATCTGCGAGGACATTCATTTTTCCCTGAACGAAGCGAGTGATAATCTTCACCTGGTACTGCTCCGCCCAGAGAATGAGGTCTTTCACCATCTTGTAGAGAGTGAAGGAGTGGGTGTTCTCTTGTTTGCAGACATAAGACAGCGCCATGGTGTTGTCCGTGTAAACCGCTACTACTTTGCCGGAAACTACAGAGAAGGCCTGGAGACCTAGGAGAATGGCCTTTAGTTCATTCACACTGATCTACTGATCACATCCCAGAGATCTTTCCACTCCGTAGAAGGGCTCCCCAACCTAGATCTGAAGTGTTGGAATAAAATTCTAGGCTGGGGTGCAAAGGTAGAAGAGACCTCCTTCTCAAAGTCTTTCTATGGACAACCACCACTGAAGGTCTGCCTTGATCTCTGAGGAGATGGGGAAAATGAAGGAGTCAGGTTGGGTTTTCCTGCTCCAGCATGCTTTCAGATAAAACTGAAGAGGCCTCATGTGAAGCCTGACCAACTTCACAAACGGTTTTACTGAGGCCAAGGTCCCCAGTAGACTCATCCACTGAACTGCTGAGCAAGTTCTGAGGTCTAGGAACTCCCAGACAGTCTGGAGATATGAGTCGATCCATTTGGGGGATAGAAAAACCCGAAAAGTTTGACAGTCTAGATTCATTCCTAAATAGGGAATCTTCCAGGTCAGAACTAATTGCGAGTTCTGCAAGCTGACCAAAATACTCAATTTCTGCATCAGGCAAAGTCTTGTAAAAGTCCCCTGCGCACTTCCCCAAGGAGTGCAAAGCCAATCGTCGAGATGTAGACGAATGTTGACGTCAAGAAGGTGAAGCCATTTCCCAAGAGGAGCGATGATACGAGTGAACACTTGTGGGGCAGTGGACAGGCTGAAGCACAAGGCCTGAAACCCGATAACTTTTCCGCAAAACACAAAATGCAGAAACTTTCTTGAATCTGGATGTATCAGGACATGGAAATAGGCGACCTGCATGTCCAGAGTGACCATCCAGTCGCCCTGATGGAGAGAGGACATGACAGAGTGGTTGGCCTCCATATGCAATTTGGTTTTCAGCACGAAACAATTCAGGGTGCTGACATCCAAAACTGGTCTCCAGCACCCCGATGACTTGGGGACCACAAAGAGACGTTTGTAGTTTCCCTCCGAGTTGAGATCCAAAACCTCCTCTACTGCCCTTTTGCGAAGAAGAGCCTCGGCATCTTGAGAAAGAGCGGAAAACTTCTCGGAGTGAGCTGAGTACGCAGTCAAGTTGATCGACAACTTAGATAAGGGGGGGCTTCTCTTGGAAAGGGATGGAATATCCTTCCCTCAACACTTGGACTACCCAAGATTTTGCCCCTCTGCGGCTCCATTCCTCCCAAAAGAAGTGCAGCTTGGCTCCAACCTTGGCACGATGGACTGTGTTCTCATTTCTTAGCAGTTGGTTTAAATGACAACTTCTTGATCGATCTAGACAGGGGACACAAGTTGGTCTGAGGTATAGACCTTCCTCCTCAAAGGGCTGAGGCTGTAGAGGAGAGAAGGACTTGGTTGCTGTTCCAGGAGATTCCTTAGGTTGCTTGGAAGATTGAGCCAGAAGATCAGTTGTATATTTCTCCTCAAGATCAGGACAGGATCTCCGTAACAGTGTCTTGGGGGAAGAGATTGGATCTGTTTAATGGAGAGAACAAGAGAGCTGACTTCTGTGTTGTGGTGACCCCTTTAGTGGCAAAGAAGCACCACAGCTCTTGCTTCTTCAAGATCCCCATTGAAAACAGGGAGGCAAGCTTGGAAGAACCATCCCTGACTGCCCTGTCTGCACAAGACAATACCCCCAACCAGTCAGAAGAGAACTTTTCAGCCAGGACCGGACAATCCTTGATTTTTCTTGCTAAAGCCCCCCCCGTTCAATTGAGAAAGCTAAAAATCTCTAATACCTTGAACAGGTTCTTGACGGGATGGTCCAGTTCAGGCAAAGAGAAGGAAATCTTGGCTGCGGAGAACACAGAACAACGTGTAGCGTCAATCAAACCAGAGAAGTCCCTCTGGGAGGAGACAGAGCCTCCCAAGGAGGGAGCTTCCCCAGTGGCATAGAAGCGATACTTCTTGAGAAGTCTGAAAGAAGGGAAGGCAAAGGTGGCTTTACCTTGGTCCCTCTTCATAGCCAGCCACTCGTCCACTTCTCAAAGAACTTTCTTCAAAGAGGAGGAAAGCACTAGCTTGGGGACAAGCGATGTCAGCAGTCTGTTTCCTCATAAGGAAGGTCGAGGCTAGGGAATCAGGAGCGGCAGGCTCAAAGAAGTCTAGAAAATTAGCCAGAAAAAAATCTCAGCAACAATGAATAAGCAGATGAAGGAGTGGTATCTTATTCAGGTTTGTCCTCGTCAGAAGAGACAGGTGATAAGGTGGTGTCCTTGCTCTTGGAAACGACAGTCTTCTTCTTTAAAAAGCCCATGAATTCTTCAAGCTGACGCTTAATCAGGGATAAAGCAGAATCTTCCTGAGCTGAAGAAGAAGGAAGAGGCACCAAGCATCCCACCACAGTTGGTGCCGAGTGCCCAAATGTTGGCGCCGAACACTCCACAGTTGGCACTGAGTAGTCGGGTGCAGAAGACTAAAGCGGCAAAGTGGGCGCCAAGCGAGTCAAAGGAGAGTGGCGTTCCAAGCTGAGAGAGCACTTAGCAGATGGTGATGGGCGCTTACTCGAGGAAATCACGTCGCTTTGAGACCAATATAGGGAGCTCGCAACTCGAGAGAAGTTCCAGACTATCCCATGAGGGTTGATGACAAGCAGAAGAAGCGGTAGCAGGGGAATGGCAAAACTGCAGGAGGGCTGAGGACTAACACTCACCAGTCTTGACAGGAAGAGGGGAGCTGTCTGCCTCTTCAAAGGCCAAGAGATGGAAGATCAATGCCGCTGAAGTCTCACGTCCAGCAAAGTGTCTTCCAAATCCGACGACAGATGAGAAGAGCTGAACGAGACCCCTTTCCAATGGCACTCTGTCACAGCCTGGGACCATGCAACAGGCTCGACAGATGGGGCGACTGTCTGTGGGCAAACCCCACTGACCTCCCTTGAACTTCCGGTACGTCTTCTCCCCGGTGACGGGGAGTGGGACAGTGACCTTTGTCTAGGAGAACCAGTGGGATGGGCAGCCACCTCCTCAACACCCACAACACTGTCACTAGGTGCAACAATGACACTTGGAATATTGGAGGCCATTTCCAACACAAAATCCCTAAAAAGAGGAATCTAACTCCATAACAGTATTGGCCAAAAATTCAAATTTATAAAATTTTGCTTCAAGACTAGCAACAGTGTTGGGATCAGAAGCTAGGGAACCTGGTAAAGAACTCTGGGGTAAAGGTGTTGAAGGGCTAAGAATGGGAGACATAGCATGACTCAAAGAAGAGGAAACAGAGCTACCTTCTACTACATTAGGTAAAGACGGAATCTCTTGACTAGCTCTACTTTCGGCTCTAAGGGCTGCTTTCCTTTTTTTATCTCAGTCTAATTTGTCCAGATGGAACTTCAAAGTCTTCCATTTACTACCTTCCCAATCCTGACACTCCAGACATGTAAGCTTTCCACTACATTCCTGCCCCCCACTCTTGACACACTTGGTGTGCGAATCATAAGTCACCTTAGTTAGTCTAGTCTTACACCCCTCAATGCTATAATGAATGCTTGAAGAGCTGGAGTCTGGCATACTGATTATCTTTAGGAATAAAGTTAACTAATGCTAACAATATTACTAAGTTTGAAAATACAGGGCATAATTAAAAAAAGATGAAGCAGCTACTGCACAAGACTACTGATGTTAATCGGGAGCTGGCAGAAAACGAATTGAAGCTCTCTGCTGAGTTGTACCTATCAGTCCCAAAAGTGGGAGGGACCCTGTCACCTACACAAGCAATGGTAGCACCACCGTGAAAATTTGAATTTTGATAGACTGCCGTGTAGAAAGCTAGTATCTATGTATTGCTTGGTAAGTCACTTATATAAAAATCCTCAAAACTCTGCAAGCAGTATAAAGTTCTCTATCTATTCATTGAAAACTGATACATATTTTACCACTTTCTAATCCACAAAAGTTGCACATGATATTAAACCAATACAGTATAATGTAAATAAATTTAACAGATATATTAGTTTTTATTTAATCGCCTGGCATAAAGCTACTTCCTAGGTTAGGTTAGGCTAAGAAACATTTGGTTAGGATGCAAAATTGCACTTCACCAGTTTTGGTTAGGAATATCATCCAAAAATGTCAAATTTCTAAACCAAACTAATTTGCGTTTTTCCTAGGTATATAACCTGTAGCCTTCCATATACGGAGTATCCTTCTGGCACATGCACAGAAGGATACTACATATCTGAAAGGGGCAGTGTTTGTATCCCCACAGGAATAAAACAGTTTCCCAATGTGGTCTCTCTTTATGGTTAGACAATCATTTCTGATAGAAATGAATTTTCAAATTTATCTAAATTCATATAAAGAAATATCAGAAAAGCAATACCCAACATTTACACTGCATTACACATTTAAAATCAATATGTATAAAGCTGTCATACATTAAACACCTGACTTTCAGACATTCCAGAATCTAGAGAGAAGTGCCACAAGCTGAACATAGAAATTCATAACCTTTCAAATGGAAGAACTGTCTTAGACATGCTAAGTGCGACCCAATGATTTAGCCAGGTTAGGGCACAGTGTTTCAGGTTAGGTTAGGTTAACATAACTCTGGTTAGGTCATATTCCCTCTGAAATGCCTACTACAGAACTACCTACTATGCCTATAGTAGCCCTGACCTCTCACTCTGCAGTCACTCTGATTTAGTTTATGAGCTCCTGAATAAGTTGGCTAGTACTGATACATATATTAAGCCTAACCTAGGCTTATATAAAAATAAAACTAATGAGATAGGATTAAGCTAAATATGTTCAAGGGGAAGGGGAAGGAATTCTAAGGTGGGTCCCTCAAACTACTGAAACAAGCCTAGGAGGGACTAACCCATATTTTATGAAAAATTACTGGGGCGTCCAGGGAAAGCTCCCAGCAGAAGTAGGTACGACCTGGAGCACTAGATTGGGTCCTCTTACAAACAGTTGGGTTGAGATACTTAATAGTGTAATAACCTTGGGGTGCCATGCACGAATTGCTTTCACTGTTTTTTGCCCGGGCCACTGAAAACCCATTTCTCCCACTAATGTCCCCAAAGGTTGTTAGATTTATTATAAGTAGATTTACGAGTAAATGAAGCACTTATAACAGAAATTTCCAAATTCAAAAGCTGAATTCCATCATCGGGGATTTAAACCATAAAAATTCACCTACACCAGCCTATGGCTTCAGGCCAACACTTGGCCCAAGATAGTCCCCAAAGGTTGTTACACATATTATGGGTATACTGACGAGTAAATGAAGCATTTACAACATAAATAAACTCAAATGCTGAATTCAACTATCGGTGATTTAAATAATAAAAATTTCCCTTATGTTAGTGTAGGGCCAGCGCTGGGCCCATTAAAATCCCCCAAGGTTGTTAGATGTTATGATGAGTATACTGGTGAGTAAATAAAGCATTTATAACTGAAAATCACAACTTTAAAAGCTGAATCTGATTAACAGTACTTTAAAGAGTAAAACTTCACCTACGCTAGGGCACTGGGGCAAACTGAAACCCTCCTTTCCCTATGCAGCCCCTCAGATTTGTCTGATGTTATTATAAGTTGATTGGTGAGAAAACACCAAAATTAAAAGCTGAATGAAATAGTCGGTAATTTATTCAGTTAAAAATTTCACCTAGGCCTATGCTATCACTTAGGGCCAAACGCTGGGACGCCTTCCAATTTTGAATTCCCACAACCTTGTCTGATGTTATTACGGGTAGACTGATTAGAAAATACCAGAATTAAAGATGAATTCAATTGTCGATGATTTACACGGTGTAGAATTTCACCTAGGGTACCCCTTAGGGCCAGGCGCTGGGGGCCCCTCCAATTTTGGGCAACTTACTATGTGGCCATCGGCATTCTGCGCGTCTCGTATATTACATCTAAGCGGCTTCGTGTCGTCTGTCACTAATTTGTCCTCTCTCTTCACTTCAAACACAGACATGTTGTTTATCTGAGCTCTACTAGGACATCATCATCGCTGGGAACAGCTGATAAAAGTAAATACACCCACCACAACACAACAGGGGTTAACGGGAGGTCGTTCGATGCCCGTGTGGCGTTTGCTTCGAGGGATTAGACAGCGTTATTGAGAATTAGTAATGTTTCGTTAATTACCATATCGCAATTTTTATAATTTCCTTTGATTTTGATTGTTATGAAGTTTTTCCGTTTAAATAATTAGCATAAATTATAACTTAAACTAATTAATCTTAATAAATTTACATATTTTACTTCAATATTTTAAAATTTGGCGCCTAAATGACAGGTATCAATTTTCAGGGATATCCTTTGCTTTCTATTCTTATAACGTTTTTTCTGTCATTAAATTTACTAATTATACTCATTTCAACAAAAAAAACATACTAAATTTACATAATTTACTTAATTATTTTAAAATTTAGCGTCTTTCTTCTGTCATCTTAATCAAGTATTACTCATTTCTCAAGTAGGAAATTTTGACATTTCTTACCGTGCTGCGCTACTGCAGTTATAATTGGGTTCAGGAAATTCAACTTGTATACTACTTGACGATGAGGGGAAATATCCGGAAGAGTAACGCCACAACTGAACCCTAGCACATTTTGAGATATATGAACAAAAAAAAAAAATATGTTCGCAAATTTGGGAACATTTCCGGGTCCCACGAGAGGAGAAGGCCTATGTCTAACAATGGAAACCATACAATTACTTTTCAGTCTGTAGCAATGCGAAGGAATTTGACCAAAGAAACAATCACCTGCATCACAAGCATAAAGATGGCGGAGATGAAAAGGTAAGCTCCCGCTTATTTATGCAAATAAATTCATATTAATATTCCTGCCTATAAAAGTACTTTATGTCTAAATGAAAACTGTGAACATCGCCTTTCACTTCGGGCCTCAGTAAAAATTAGGTTTGTAGCAGATTCAACATTAGTATCGTATTACTTAGAAGCATGGTTCTCTCTGCTTAGAAGTTCTAATAGTCAGTAACAAACTTTAACATAACATCTCTCATTTCACATATGAATGCACGTTTTAACTGTAGGCTATACACCCGTAAGCTTCGGTCGAGAGTAACTTAAAGTTTAGACCATTGCTTTTTACCTTTTTCTACTTAAGGAAGGCCTTGAGACTTTAGAGAGATTCCACTTACCTTTGAATATATTAAAAGTCTCTACAGACTATATGTGAGGACCCACTAAGTAAGGCGAGCCATTAAAGGAATATGCCTCCGGGCAGCTATTTGCAACTGAGGCGTCCAAGCAGACCACTGGGTTCTAATCTCCCGAAGGAGTTATCAGGGGATTAAAAGGTCTGTAAGTGTCTCTGCTGAGGAGAGAGAGAATCCGCTAATATCCTATTGTTGTGTGGTATAAGGTGACACAGAGTACAAACATTCAGATTGCTGATATAAATAAACTAACTATACTTAGTTTAAATTAATTTGTGTATTCAATTTGGTGTTATCACTCAGTTATATTTATAAAAAAGTGGGAGTGGGACTTATTTGACAAACCTATTTGTTCTCAGAATTTATCACTAAAATACGGTAGGAAAATCAAACTTTCTTGTGAACAACGAGAATTATGAAAGAAAAACAAGACGAATTTAATGAACAGCTTAGGAGTGAGATTCGCAATTCCCAACCTTACGGTACGGGGACATGAAGATGACAATTCTCTGATACTGTCGCTAAGCGTGATTCAACGTTTTCATGAGAGAGAGAGAAGAGAATCCTTCCTTCCTCCCCTCCCTCCCTTCCTCTCTTCCTTCCTCCCTTTCTTCATTCCTCCATTCCTTCCTTCCTCCCTACCTCTCTTCCTTTCTTTATCCCTCCCTTTCCTTATTCCTCCCTTCCTTACTCCATCCCTCCGTTCCTTCCTCCATCCCTTTCTTCCTTCCTCTCTTCCATTCTTTGTCCCTCCCTCCCTTTCTTCCTTCCTCCCTTCCGTACTCCATCCCTCCGTTCCTTCCTCCCTTTCTTCCATCCTTCGTCCCTCCCTCCCTTTCTTCCGCCCTTCTTTCCTTCCTTACTCCATCCCTTACACACACACATAAACCCTGAAATTAATCCCTTCCTTCTCTCTTTCCTCCCACAGCACCTCATGGCTTCAGCTGTTCAGAATGACCAGTCTTTTTTATTATGTCATTTATGATAATACTAATTGTTATATATAATGTTCGTTTTTAATATTGCAATAATTTCCGAAGCATTGCATAATTATTTTCTTTTTATAGAATCGTTATTAATTACTTTACAAGTAACGGTTCGTCATTTGTTATAATTACGGTATTTTTAAGATTTTTTAAAATTTATATATATAACAAAGTAATTATCGTTAAATAATTCCTGATTATTTAGAGATAATTGTCTTAATATTTTTATTTTTTCTAAAGTAACTGTTCATCTCTCTCTCTTCCCGCCTGTGTGTGTGCTTCTCTCTCTCTCTTCCATTTCGCTCTTTAGTTTTCCTCTTCATTTTTTCCTTCCACTTCATTTTATTCCTCCCACTAATTTTCTTTTATCTCCACTCCATTTTCCTCCACGCCCATTTCCTTTTATTCCTCCCACTTTATTTTTCCACCTCACTTTATTCTTCCCACTCCATTTTTATCCACTTTCACTGAATTTTATTCCTCCCACTTCGCTTTTCTCCAGTTCCACTTCATCCCTCTTTAGATTTTCTACTTCAGTTTTTCCTCCCACTTATTCTTCCACTACATTATATTCCTTCCAACTCCTTTTATTCTTTCTTTCCACTTCATTTTCTCCACTTCCACTTCACCATAAATCAGTTTTAATCAAATTACAGTTCGATCTCTTCAGAAATTCGTCTGCTGTCTCAGTTACCAAAACAGTGAGACCAGGAAGCCTTGAAAATTATTTATTTTATACAATAAAATACAGTTGTATTTTATAAAATTAGTTTTAACAATATTTATGTAGATATCCTTTTATAATAAAAATATGAGTATTTTATAGATTTTTAAATATAAAGAACATTCCTTTTATGAAAATTCGCAGCGGACGAATATTTTTAAGGAAAACGAACTTAAAATTACGACAATGAGGGGAAATTTTAAAAATATATATGACTAAAGATACGATTTAATACCAATCTATCCCCAAACTGAACCTTTTTCTCATGTGACGAAGTCAATGCTATTTTAGTCCAGTTTCCCATTCAGTGATGTCTGTGACAGCCAGTATAACATCTTTGATGAAAAGACCTGAGGACCTCAATTTTTCCGACGACGTGAGAAATCGTTTTAAAGAAATTTTGAGATTTCTCAGATCTGATGTCAGGTCAACACGATCCACTCGATTGCAAACTGATGGATTTGCGTTGATTTCTGAAGCATTGTTTACTATAGACCACCCGAGAATATAACCGTGGATGAGCAGTTATACGAAACGTATATTGTAGTATATTGCCAGCCAGCCATGCAAGTTCAGTATTAAGTCTCGGTTAGCGGCTGATGTAAAATCAAATGACATGCTCAATGGATTTCCATCCTATTCGAAAGGGGATTCCCACATACATAAAAAAAAAAAAAATCCCATGGCGACCTGTACAGCAGACTGGTGATGAAAAATAATCAATGTGCTCATACTTTGCAGCGATAACGCAACTATAAACACTGGAAATGATGCAAACGAAATGAACGTTAGTGTAAATGACAGCACTTCTTCGATCTACGATATCAACGCCGTAGGTAAATAGCAGTGGAAGCGATATTGATGCGATACTGCGGCAAAGCAAGGTGTTCAGGAAACTCCTTTGCAAAAAAAATATACTTGAAAAAATTGACATTACACCCTGCAGTAGAACGTGAGAAAATTTAAACTGACAACGCATTATTATATCGCCCAGGGATATTTTATGATTTATTTTTCATTCATTTGTTGTTATGACTTCTTTTCTAAGCGATAAGGGATTATCATGTGTGAAGGTATGGGACCGGAAATTCAATCTATTTCAATATGAACTAATTCCAGTTAACACACTCTCTCTCTCGTACGTCAAGTCATTCATAATTTTGGAATTTTTTTTTTACATAATCTACATTTTCATTCATTGCAAGGCTCATTGGTGTTCTTTTACTAATTAAGGTTTTTTTTTATATTTTACATATCACCAAAAGTTTGTCACGATTGTAAAGTAACACGCGAGGAAAGCGGTGTCACATTATTCTTAATTAATATTTCCCTATGTTATTTCTAGCAATATATGAATTTCACTACTGCCCTCAGTTATAATTACACGTGTTTCCCAAATAAATTCCCAGCAAACACACAAGTATTGGTCACACATTGGTCTAGCACTGGACTTCCTGACTCTTGGACTTTGGCACAATACTCCCCAAAATGGTCAGAAGCATTGGTCCAATTTATATCCATTTTCCGTTTGCTCACCCGGCCACTAACGGCACTGTATCGAAACAATTTTGGGCCTTTACATACGATCCATAATCATCCCAATGCATGTACTGGAACGATTATGTACCACTTTACTGCATTCGGCAGTTACAGGCACGATGACCAGTATCCAATTTAGGTTCCACATGGATTGCCATAATCAGTTTTAAACTGTTATCAGCCGTTTTTCCAATACATGTACTGGCTAGGGATTGGCACAAATAAGGGGACCCAATTTTATGCATTGGATAAATAATGCAATAATGAATGATACCCAGTATGGGTTTCACAAAGGAATTCCAATACATGACAGTTTCGGGTAGCCTACCTATTCCAGTGATAAAACCCACAATTATGCTTTATGCATTAAATACCTATTTATAACACAGGCACCATACTCATTACTTTTACTGATACATCATAATCTGACAAGTTTTACCTATTACATTAGTTTAAGGACTACCATGAGGAGATTGTGACCAAAAGCATTAGTCTGAGAAACTGTCCAGTAACTTAATCCCTCATTCACAAATCACAACAGAACCCTAATTAATACAGGCAGTAATTAAGGCCCCTTAATTAAGACACCTAAATAACATTGCTATTTGTTTCTAAACCATTTTCATTTCGATACCCTCACTCATATGGATAAACTCGCTCACATTATGACAACAGAAAAGATCCGCTTATAATCAGACTGTATTGAAGTATATTTTTCATTAATTCAGTCTACAGATATTAAACATTAAAAGAAGCTTAGCTATATCATTTTATTGACATCTGACGATCTCCTTTCACTCTTCAAATCATGTTAATTGATTGTCTACAGAAAATTATCTAGCACTCTGACATCCCCTTTGGAGCACATGCAAGTTACACTTCTCCTCGCAGTGATCCTTCACAAAGGCAGTGTAGATTTATCACACACAAATCCTATTCTGTAACTTTATCGGCCTATGTTTCTCTCCCTATATTACTAGCTATCCTCTCGGTAGCTAATTTTCCAGTACTCTGCAATGGAATCACTGAAATAAATCAACGATGCTGGGAAAATTCGTCATGTAATGCCGTGTCTCTTCTCGCATTCTCTGAAGGTTTGCAATGTTTTCATTCTGCTAAACAACCTTAGCATCCCCGTCAGCAATCACAGCATCCTGCTTATTCTATTAATCAGAAGTTTATTTTATAATTGATTTTTATTCACTAATGTATGGAGACTTGGAAAAATAAATACGGTAGTGCCACTTCAATTTCCTGAGGCCATTCGACAAACCTCAGTTTCTATGATACCCTAAGTTAGTCATCCTCTCCTATTCTTATTCCCCTCCCCCCCCCGTATTAGATTGCCAGTGGGCAAATAACGTTCACATTCTAACTGCCAAAACTCCTTATCAGTGGTTATTGCGCTTTAAACTACCTATTCAGTGAACGGCATAGCCAGTTTCAGCGATAGAAGGAACTCTAGCGTGGGTTGGTTTGCGTGGCATGCATGTGCACTTGTCAAGTGCTTTCGTTCGCTTTCGCCGCTCTTACATCAATTAACGAGTTGGTTCTTGACATCAATTAACGAATTGGCAATTGTTACTAACAATTAAATTTAAAGGATTTTGGGGCACTTTACCAAGAGAAACGACACTTGCAGAAATAACTGGGTGAGAGAGTCTAGAAAGAAGTGACAAATTTGGTTAATAATATGAAAAGAAGACTCAACATAGTATATGGCCATTACATACGAAGGGACTAGAGTAGGCTTTTAAAAGTTACTCTACAAATAACTCCTCTTCAGTAGCATGGAGGAAACTTCATCTTAAACGATATAACAAAGAGAAACAAATGTAAGATGTCTAAAATAAAGTAAAAATCGGTTTTCGAAATATAATAAAAAGCCTTCGTGCGATACTAACAAGAAGCTAAAAATCAGCTTGCATGCCACCTTCCTTCACTAATGTATATATATGGCCGTTGAATACGACAGAGCCACTTCCAATTTCCCGATGCCTCCCAAGAAACCTCACTTCTGTGATACCGTTACATTGCATTCACATACTGCCCTTCTCCTTTATCCTATTGGATTAGCAATATAGAACTAACGTTCGCATTCTAATAGCAATAATGCCTTACCACCCACAATCGCGCTTTAAGTAGTTTTCCATAAACGACAAGAAGCTCAAGTTTCAGCAAAAGGAAAAATTACAGTGGTTTGCGTTATAGGCCGGAGCACTTGTCATGCACATACAATCGCCACTGCCCCTTTACATCGATTAAATTTATAATTGTTACCAGCTACGAAAGTCAAGGATTCTTGGGCACTTTTCCTAGAAAAATGACACTTGCATAACCATGGTTTTTCTAAATATGATAAATACCATTCACGCGATAGAAACAAATAATTAGTTTACACATTTTCACTCCCTAATGTACTACAGGGCCCTGGAATAACGAATCAGCAGAGCCACTTCAATTTCATGGTGCCATTCAAGAAACCTCATTGTAAGATACCGTTCTGACTTCTCCTTATCTTGACCCCTATCGGATGGGCAATAAAAGCCATCATGTCTAATCACTGACATCAGTGCTTTATATTAATTGGTTTTCCATGTGCGACATTACCAAGAAGCTTTCGTGAGAGTAGGATGTGTCTGTTAAGTGTTCTGTGAAAAGTGCCTGACTTAAGCGATGTTCAAAGTGAATACGATGAAGAGAAAAGAAAAACAAATACTGTAGAAATTAAATCAAGTAGAGGAAACATCACACTGTAGAAATTAAATCAAGTAGAAGAAACATCACACTATCATATGAACATTGTCTCATAATTATCGAAGCAGCACGTAAAGATGGAACAATAAAGAAAATTCTGGAGGAGGATGAGTCAATCCAAATCGAGACAGAGTCAGCAACTTGCGGACACTGCTCTGATGAAGTTGATGACGAAGGAACTTGCTGCTGTGAAATGTGTGATACATGGTTCCATTAATGTTCAGGTACTGAGGACAGATACACATCCATACTTCGGTGTGACAACATATACATCTGTAACAGTTGCAAAAGGCCTGAACAAAGAACAGACAAAAAACTCATTGCAGATGAATTTGAAGAAATAAAAGCAGAGATATTAGCAAAGTTGATTCAGGATTCGACTCAGAAAACTAGTGACGTAATGATGAACACAGATGAAATTCAAAACAAAATTGAAAATGTTGATCAATATATAGACTATGACAAACATGGACAAAACTTACGTTGAATCACTAAAGACAAAAAAAGTGCTTCTGATCAAATCTACAGACGAAGAGAGCACAGCAGAAAATGAAAAGAGGTAAATTAAGAGCAAAACAACGGCGCCAGTTGAACAGGTTAAAACAACAAGAGATGGACACTTATTTGTACGATTTCCAGACAGGAAAAACTTAGAAAAGGCAAAAAAGGAGATTCAGGAAATCAGCAATATATCAGTAAATGAGAAGGGTAAACTTAAACCAAAAATAAAAGTAGTATATATCCCGAAGGACGAAGATGACACTGTCAAGAACATTGTAAAGAAAAATCCGTAGATAGGTAATCTCATTTCTGAAAATGACGACCTGAAAATTGTAAAGGAAATGAAAGCCAAAGATGACAAATATTAGCACTATATCATCAATTGCACACTACAAATACGAAAGGCTACCTGTGACAGAGGTAACAAATTGTGTACACTGTATAGCCGTTGCAAAGTATAAGACTGTTACACGCCCTGTCACCGCTATAGCCTAATGTCAGGAATTTGGTCATAGCGCAACAAATTGTAAAAATGACCAAGT
This sequence comes from Macrobrachium rosenbergii, assembly GCF_040412425.1. Classification (NCBI taxonomy): domain Eukaryota; kingdom Metazoa; phylum Arthropoda; class Malacostraca; order Decapoda; family Palaemonidae; genus Macrobrachium; species Macrobrachium rosenbergii. Next base: position 17,175,253 of record NC_089746.1, read on the forward strand.
TTGCCCTAGATGTGGTGAAAATCACAAATCAAATGAATGTTAGCATCACCTTAAAGTATAAAAATTGTGTAAAGAAAGGCCATAGTGATACTAAACATAAAACATATGATGGCAATAAGTGCATAGTATATAAAGAATGTGTCAAAAGTAAAAAATAATACGGATCATGGCTTTCATTAATAATCTTCTATGCAATTTTATAAACATACAGTCCGTAGGAAATAAAACTAACACTATTAGAAATCTTATAAATGATAAAAATCTAGATATATGCATGCTAACGGAGACTTGGCTAAGCAATAATAAATGATTATTCTAAAATAAACGAAATGACGCCAGGGTCTCACAACTTTTCCCATGTACCAAGAAAAAAAACGGTGATGGAGTGGAAATCTTTGTCAAAAAAAGTGTGCAAAGTATCTATAATGAACCAAAATGTGTTCAGTACATTTTGATACATCAGCACCAAAATTACACACACACATAAAAATCATAACAGTCTATAAACCACCAGGCACAAGAGATCGTTCCTAGACCAATTCAGTGACTTCCTCGACTAGCTGGCTATCAAATATATACTGATTTGTGGTGACTTCAACCTACATCTGGATGATAACGATGACAAATATGTCAATCTTTAGTTACTTGAAAGCCAAGACCTCGTACATGTTGCAAAAACACCGACATCATTATTGAACCATACCATTGACCTAGTGATACATGACAAAAAACGAGATTTCCAGTGACATACAAGTTGAGCCTGAGTGCATGATATCTCCAATACATAAACTAGTTACCTTTAGTATAAATATCTGGAATGGCTATACACTGAAAAAAACTATCACTTACAGAAACAGAAACACGTGACACAGACAGGCCTATTGCGCATGTTGCCAAGCACATGGCGTATGGCGTACTGGATGGCGCATGTTGACACTGCTAGTTACGTCTGACAATCAAATGCTGACGCCGTCTCGCCAGTCGTGATGACATTACAACACAGTTGCATCGTGTGGCATGACATGGCGACTTTTGACAGTCGTCGTGACTCGACCACGTAGGTGCTGTGCAGCCTTGCACATCCGCCATCACTTGGCGGACGTCGTCAAACTCGGCGACGCGGTTACAAATCATGCCGATTTGGTTGTACTTAGAGCGTTACCGCATCATATTGAGCAAAAATTACGACGGTCGCAGTCTTGAATCACCAATGTGTGATGAGGGCATAAAGGTCAAGGGGAGTTGGAGGAAATGTGGTTATCTGGAGGGATCAAGATCTCTCTCACAGTGATGGACGGTTGAGGAATTTGGGGGGATACATACACCCTGTTTACATGTTATTCCTTTCGATTCCCAGTGTTTGTAACTGTCTTATTTTTCTGCAATCTTTCATTTTTTGTTTGTCAATCATAACAGGTACTACTTATGTACATTATCTTGTCCCCAATTTATGACATTTATGCCCGCGTCGCACATAGGCGATTCAAGACCACGACTGTTGTAATTTGCTCATTAAGATGCGGTAACACTCTAGGTACAACCTCATCAGCATCAATCGGCACAATTCATAACTGCATCACCAAGTTTGACCTATTTGGTCCCAGAGTTAGGCGTCTCCCCAGACCCGTCATTTCATCCAGATTCTTCAGGCCAGCCCTATGAGAGCTGATAGTCAGCTCAGTGGTCTGGTTAAACTGTTTTGATAAATAAAATAAAACCCCTTTGCCTGACCGTATCAATCCCACTCGAGGGGAAAATCGGTAGCCCATTGCAGATTTTCACTGACCCTTTGAGACCTATACATTGTTAGAAGTTCCCAGCCAATTTCCGTCACATGAGTTGGCTTAAGATCTTTCCCTCCATTTTTCTACCTGTCGCACCATTAAGGGTCAACGTCTTGACCGGTCGCACACCTGCATCCAACTTACTCATTCTCACTCCCTCGCTCTAATGTATCTGTATTGTCCTCAACCCTTCCTCGAACATTTTATCAGCCAACTTTTCAACAACCTTTCAGATATCTGGCCAGCTTAGTGCCATGACCTGAGACGAGGACAATAGCTGCCCCAATTAAGAGAGAACTGTCACAACATGCCCCCGACGATGATGAAGTGGTATAAAACCAGCCAGTGACAGACTCCTGTGTTCAGTTCAGTAAGTCGAGAGTACTGTGGATCAACCATACCGTTCTGTTGCCTTGGGCCCCCGTCGGAGCGGGCCTGACTCGGGACGCCCCTTCTCCCAGAAGGCTAACCTTATTGGGACCATCCCCGAACTCTTCCTGGACTTCGCCCTAATGCTGTCACTCTGAAGGTGGTGACCTCTGCCGCCCCCCCTACTATGCACTCATGCCCTTGTAGACCCAGCACCCTTTGACATCAGTTTATTTCCTCTGGTAGGGAATAGTATGTGATGCAACTTCCATTGATCCCCATTTGCAGGAACCTGGCTCTGATGTCCTTCAAGTCTCATCCACGGACTAAAGGTTGTTGTGATTGGCCTCACCATTTAAATCTTTGACTGATTTCTTTCGTTCAGTTCTCCCAGTTTCATGCTACATTTTTCACATCCTCCTTAAGCAACTCATGGAAGTTGTTAGATCAGCCTCACCATTCAAATCTTTGACTGATTTCTTTCGTTCAGTTCTTCCAGTTTCATGCTACATTTTTCATTTTCTCCTTAAGCAACTCAAGTGATAAGTACGTTGATACTGTGAATAACTTTGCATTGCAATACTAATGTTAACATATATACATAACTATTCTCAAGTGTTAAACTCAGAGCAAAACGCATTTCCTAGTTTGCTTATGTATTCCAAAATAACGTGTCATTTCATCCATTATTTTGAATTACAATGTACCTGTTTTTGCAGATCTGTGTACCAAGTGCCTGTTGTGTGATCATCCCTGTATCAACAGTGACATTCATCTGCAAACCTTATAGGTGCCATACCAGATCAAGATTTCCTTGGACCAAGTGTAGTCCTAACCTCACCTACTATTCTTCATCCCATATGTTCTAAGCCAATCCATCCCCATATTTATGCTTATGCTTGCCTAGCAAAGGCATAGTGATTTAGCTTGCATTTGTTTTCTGTGGCACTTAGTTTGATGATTGTGTTTATTTAATGTAGTTTGTTAATGCCATGGGGCTCCATAGCTAGCCCTGTAAATATTTACATCTGATTTTCTAGTGAATTATAATTTTAGTGGACATCCAAGCTTGCCTTAATCCTTGACTTTGTGGTATTTTAAACATAATCACTATTACTGTACACACTTTCCTGTTACCAGAGCATAGCCCCCTTTGAAAGTCAGTACTGCTGTTGTCCTGATCATTCTTAGAGCCATCCCTTAAAAACCCCATGGCTATGCAAACATTTATATATATATATATATATATATATATATATATATATATATATATATATATATATATATATATATATATATATATATATATATATATATATATGTAACTATGCCAATACGTGTAAATTTAAATATGCATGTATATTTAATGGGATACGTTTGATATTACGTTTAATTAATTCTTAATCTCTTGCTTCCATGTAATTCAATTTTTCGTTTCAACAACGATTCTTTTATCATTTGACCTTAAATTTATCATGCATAGTATACTTATATTTTGATAAACTATTTATATATATATTATATATATATATATTATATATATATATATATATATATATATATATATATATGTACAGTCACTCAAAAATGTTTTGCAACATGTTCCAGAAGTTTTCGTTCACCTAACAGTAATTTGTTCTTTTGATATTTACAAGGAAATGTAATTTTCTTATTCGATTTTGGTTATTAATCATACGGTTAACAATATAAAAAAGAATGGTGAGTGAAAAATTCATATTACGAAAAATGACGAAACATTTTGAAAAATTTCACTTGAGATGATTGGGCAAAAGAGTCAAAGAAGAAACTATATTCCGAATCCAGATAAAAGCTTTTTGACTAATAAAATAATATTGAATAACCATCAATGAAATTATGTATAAATAAAGAAAGAAAGAATTCAACCATTATCGTTGTCAAAAACAGAAAAGAAAAAAATCTCATAACGTCGTATGTTATCGTGTGACTCCACATTCGGGCAGGAAAAGTTTAAACTGTCTCAGTCACTAAGCCGACCACAGTCATTAGCTTGCATAAGACAAATGTTTCTATCGTCAGATATTGCTCCACTCAGGCTTAGCGTAAATAAAACAACCATGTATAGAGGAATACAACAACAGAGAGAACTGAGGAAACATGATAAATTCATTGTAAAAACTGGAGGACAACCTCATTGTTGCACTACTGTTAAGTATCATCATCGGATGATCACTGGGAAGGAGCTCCGCCCTAACTCCCCTGACTACCGATGTTGCTATAGGGTCATTGCTCTCCCTTCAAGTTGCTGCTCAAACCATCCTGTAACAGGCTACATGAGACCAAGATATTATTTCATCATACTCCTGCCAAGAAACACTTCATATCAGCCACAAAGAATAGAGGTCTGGGGTTTGCGTTATAATATAATCCAGTGGCCATGATTTCTGTACACAGTCATCTTTTGCAATGAGGAGGAGACATTCTCCACTGATGAGCATGGTAGTCTTCTTCACTGCTGGCATTTAGCATTAACTAAATTAATGTTGAATTTCTAGCTAATTTTAATTCTTTAGAAACTTAGATAATAAGAAATACAAAAAGGGTTATATATTCAGTTAACTTCATAGAGGCATCAAAATGATAGGCCTAAGTAGCAATGAAAGAAATGAGAAATTACACAGATAACGGCATTATATATATATATATATATATATATATATATATATATATATATCTGGGTATATATATATATATATATATATGCCTGTGTGTGTGTGTGTGTGTGTGTATGTATGTATGTGTGGCAGGTGGGGATTATATTCTATGTATTACAAAAAATAGACGTGAAATCTGTTAGTCTAGTTCAGTATATTCTATATTAAGTTTCACTAGTTCACAATAGGTAACCCCTTGTCATTCAAAAATTTAATTAATAATAATGTGAAGCAAATCTTACAAAAGTCGGATTTGTTGATGTTAATAAGACTAACAGTTCAACTTGTAACAGTCGTAGGCCTATGTCTACAAAGTTCACACATATGAAGGAGATAAAACAACGATAGTGATGGCAGTTGGAGATGAAAATATTAAAACATAAGAACAGCTGACCTCTGAAGGGTGTAGTAACATCCTTTAATTAAGTAAAACATGACAACAGTAAGCAGTATCAGAAAAAGCCCTGCTTAAGTCCTGCGATTAATTTCTCGGACCCACCACTAGTGTTCAGTTGTTTCAGACCCAACTGAGATCCAAATCCTGCACATGATATATACAATCTATTGATCTGTTGTCCAAAAAGTTTTGAAGCGTGTTGCAAAACTTTTTTGAGTGATTGTACATATTACATATATATGTATATACATGCAGTGGTGGGATTCAAATATTTTGTCAGCTGGTTCTATTACAAAAAGCATGTCAAATTTGCTCCACTTAGGGCTGCAGTGGAGCGCGAAGGCCCAGAGGTCTTAGCCACAGCCTGGTGGACAAGATGGTCACTGCCATTGGCCCAGCGTTTGTCCACTGCAGCATCTACCAACTCCCTAGGGAAGAGAGAGGTAGAACCCAGCAACAGTCAGTTCCATAGGGTCACTGCCAGCTTGGGTCCCACAGACCTGGTGAAGCAAGAAAGAACAGTGTCTCTTGGCTTGAGAACCAGGTTGGCCCACAGGTATGCCGTCTGGTGGGCGGGGCAGGAAATGGCTCTACCTCCAGACTGGCACAGTCCCCCAAAAGTGGAGTCCTCCCTAGGTATGATAGTGCCTGAGGAGGCAGCCACTTTGGATGCTGTGAACGACCACAGATCCAACCAGGAGACTGCCTGGAGAGCTGCCATGGGGGTGACTTCCAGGGTTGCTGCCTCTTGCTACAAAAGGGAGATACCTTCTGCAGTAAGTTGCTGCAATGAGAGTCCCAGGCCTAGACGCACCAGGTCTGGGTCAACATGTTTAGGCAGCAATGCCTCCTCCGAGGGTGTGCAGAATCGCTTTGACACAGGCAGAGTTAGAAGTGGATTTTTCCGGCGGTTTGAACAACGAATGTCTTGCCCAGACACAAGACTATTCACCTGATCAAGAACCCTTGGCAAGTGTGGACCACGGCAGCCCAGGGGTTCAACCTTGGGTTCCATCTTGGGTCCCCAGAAGGATTTGGACGCAAAGGACGATCCACAGATGAGGCCTCCCCCTTCCCCAAGGTCGTTGTCCTAACAAATCAGCACAATGACCTCTGCAAAGGTTTTCATCTTGGGGGTGGAGGGGAGAGGACCCTCAAGTCCTTCAGGGCACAGTCCTCCCGATCTACTTTCCCGGCAGGAGGGAGAACCTAGGCAAATGAGATCCATCCTGCACTATGAAGACGCATACAATCTGGTTGATCCAAGGACCAAGCCAGGAGCATAGGACTTTATAGTCGAGCTTCAGGAGATGACTCAGGTTCCCCTGTCCAGAGGGCACCAACAGGGAAAGCCCAGGAGGTTGAGGGGACAGGCGAGGAGGATCAGGCAATCCCAGCCAGTCCTGCTGGAGCCTCGGGCTGCAAGCCAGAGGTGACCTTGGCAGTCCATGCAGCACGGGAGGCAGGGAAGCCAGGAGCCGCAACACAAGCTGCCGGCACAGGCAGGGCAGATGCAGGAGCCAGGTTGGGCCAAGAGCCAGGTAAGTCAGGAGCCAGGACCGGAGTGGGGAACATGCGGAGTCGGCAACAGCAGGAGCAGGAACTGTGAGATAGGGCACAGTTGAAGTCACCATACTGGAGGGACCTGGCTGGGATAACGAGGCCAGCGTGGTGGGTACCCAGGTGAGAGGCGACAGTCACCGGCATCTTGGCGAAGGCAGTCATACTGACGGTGTACGCAGTAGCTGTAGCTGCGGCATGGGTCACCACTGGCACGCCAGACAGGTGAAAGAGCAGACCCTCCAGAGATGGGATGCTCGGCAGACCCAGGTGGAGCCAGGTAGAAGTGAGTCTGGAGCCTGCTCCCCAAGAGAAGTCTCTACCGCCAAATCTGAAGACAAAGTCGGGTCAATAAAGGGAGACTCCATTCGCTACAGGGGAAAAGTCCACCACAGCGAGGAGAGGCCCTGAGAGGATGTCCTGATCATCCATTCACCCATGGCCTTCAACATCTGACGAAGCGAGCAAAGAAGACAAAGGGGAGTCCTCACCCAAAGGAGAGGCAGCAAGAAGGGGAAGCTTGCCAGGAGGGAGAAACGATCCCAACGGACCAGACACCAAGGGAGTCATCGGGGGTGTGTAACCCTCGGATGACGCTTCAGCAGGCTTCCATTGGTACTGTCTCCTCCCCTCAAACTTCACCCACTGCTTGGCAGACTAGGAACAACACTAAGAACAAGGTGAAGTACATGAACACACACGCCCCCTGCAAGAAGAGCAAAGGGTGTGTGGCATGTCAATACTAGAGTGAAAGCTATTACACTTCTTACCGCCCACCCCTGGACACACACTCTGGGGGAAGGCAGGCTTACAGGGTTTATCAAGGGCTTCCATCATTAAAGCACAAAACAAGAAAAAGATCCCACCGGGAAAAGGAAGCTCAACAGAAGTCTGGGCAGATGGCAAAGAAAACACGTCTACACCCAATGGCAGCTGAGAGCAAATTGGAATGTTTACATCTGGGCAGGTGAGACCCCATCTCCCAGACGGTAGTTAACGGCTGTTTCCAGCTTTGCTGAAAGTAATTCCAGTATTTCTAAGTATTAGCTCCGCACGAACTGTATGGAATGGTTCCGTGAATACAAGAGACATTCGGGTGCCATACGTTCAAGAAGGGATTGGCTAAGAAAATCTATTATAAAAAAGAACCATACTAACCTAACATACCCTACCTAACTTAACCTAGCAGGCTGTGTCACTTAGCTGTGGGTGAACCCCCGGTGAAGGAAACCACTTTCTACCAAAAGTTCCCCTATAACTCTGAGCATGTGTGATAGCAAAAATATAATTAGTTCCGAGATTAATTACAGTCGAGGGACAAAAAATGACAGTAAATTCTTGACAGGCAACCAAAACACTACTAATACTTAGTTCTACCACTTAGAGTTAGGCTAACTCAGGTACACTTATAGGTAGGGTAGGTACAGAATAACCTCGGCACCTGAGATTAGGCCTACATCCAAAATCAATTTCATAGCAAACCTCTCCAATTCTCCAGTCTATCTGAGGTTTGGTGAAATTTACATTCTGGTCTGCTTCTGTTCGTCTCCACTTGTAATGACTTGGCCGACAAACATTACTTAAAACTTATGAGGTTATACTGTACTTAAGTTAGGCCTATATTGATACTGTTCATCACTTCGTGGAAGGGACGGGCTATGGATATATTATGTCTTAGTTAGGACATGCATCCCTGGGTGGTTAATCTGCTGCCACTCATTGGACAGCAACCAGAGGTTTTACTATTAGGCTAATAGGCTAACACCGGTAACTATAGGTATTACATAGGCAAACATGATATAACAACATTGTAGACTAATGAATGTACATAGTTCGACAGACTTACCAGATTACACTGACACTGATCTATAATAATACCTTAAAGTAGGCAAGGGAATGCGAAAAGGATTGGTTAATATGGCATTTTCGATTATGCGCTAGAATATGGATAATTCAGGAGAATCGCCTAAATCAACATTTAACCAAGCACTCTGCAACAGGGATTCACAGTGACTAATTTCACACACCTGTTGAAAATGCTACCTGTATAACACCCTCTAGAATAATATCTACCCACTACAATTAGGTAATGTTTTTCGTAAACAAAATATCAGAATTGCTTTTATATAATAGGAAGGAAACTGAAAGACATACTTCTTTATTATTTATATATAAACATACATATATATACAATCACATACTACTCCATTATAGTATGCTTTAACCTTGAATTGATGCAACCACTCAGCTATATTGTTTAACTTTTGTATATGGCTTTAGAACCAGCGCACATACGGACATCAAACGTTACTTAGGGGCTTGCCAACTCCAGGACTTGAAGGTCTTTGAACTTTAGCCTATCATGTCACCACTACTGCAATACTAAATCAATATCGGCCTAGAACTGAGCATTCGATTCATATTTTGATGAAAGACTTACTACCTTTAGGCGCAGTCTTGGTGGAATATTGGATTGGAAGACCTACTTTTCTGCCCAATATGATGCCAAAAGTTTGAATTTTTTCGTGGAATCTTGAGATTTTTAGAGCATGCGTCTTATTAATTATGAATTTTGCTAATAATAATACCACTACTGCTGTACAGTACTTGCAAAGATCTGCTTTAATTTCATTTCAAGGTGATAGTCTAAGAAACTCATAGGTGCCCATCTTTTTTGGGGGAATAAGGCCATTACTGAAGACTGAATAATACCGAAGACTGGACATGAGTCCCTGCTTCACTTAAGAATCGGTATCTACCTTAGTTTCTTCAAAAACAAGAAATAGGGGAAAAACGACGCTCAAATGAACGTTGGCATTTGTTGGTATATGAACTCCAGAGATGCCGAACGATGCACGACATTAACTACACTGTAATATCATACCAAAATCAAGACTCTCTTGTTTTAGCAATGGAATTTATAGAGTCGACTTACCGTGCGAACATTTGTGATACTGGCTATCAAATGGCTATGTCAAACCTGGCCATTGCAGTTTAAGGACTCCTGCTCCTCTGTAAATCTGCTGTCCGCACTAGCGGATCCAGAAAAATTTCATGGGGTTGCTATAATTTTCATATATATATATATATATATATATATATATATATATATATATATATATATATATATATATATATATATATATATATATATATACATATATTTTTTTTTCTAAAGATTTTATTTCCATAACAGATTTTACATTTTTTTCCAATTTTTAATTTCTCATTTATGTTATTATTACCTAAATCTTCAGTATTATTATTGTCATTATTTTTTATGGATCCGCCAGTGGTTGTCAGCAACTTGAGCTCCACACAGCTCAACCACAATATTTTTTCACTCCACTCATTATCTGCTAGACCCAAAAATCGAAGATCCTTCTTGCCACTCTTCCTCTTCTTGCTCAGTCAGCATACGAGTAATTTGATGCGTCAGCATTGAATACCTCTCTTATGACCTCATCTTTCGCTTCATCCACCGTTACCAACGTTTGATCAACTGTCAGCCCTAATTCAAAGTTTCTGACTCTTATTTCAGGAGATCTCTCAGCATTTTTTTGACATCAAGGCATAGCCCGGATCCAGTTTACTTTTTGTAGATTTCTGCTCCGTCAAAACCGGCACACCTCGTGAGCCCTATGTAGGCCTACTACAAAATGTAGATCCTACCCAGGCACTCCCATTCCCACCGCCCGCATGGGACGAACACCAAACACTCATCGTGAGATGTTATTTATAATCATATTAGGTTAGCCCTAACCATTAAGGAGCCACTGTATTGTTTCCAAACAATCACAAGCACCGTTTGTTAAGCACAAGATGCGGGAGCGAAAAGCGGACACGTCCGACCTCCACCACTACTCACAAAGACACGTCAGGTTTGCGAGTAAAACGAGCGTTTAGTTTGTCCTTATAGTTGCTCCCACCTATTATCTAGATGCCGTGTTTAGAAATTCCTCTTCTCTGTCCCTTTTTAGTCGTCCGGTTTGAACAACAGATGAGAAAGCTTTTAAACATAAAAACAAAGTTGGCACCAAAGAAAGGAAGTGTCACTTTAATGACGAGTAAGATATTATGAGGAAACCAAGAAGAAAAATGTCACTTTTGACAGTCTAACTCAAGAAAATGGCTTTCCTTCTTTGCCTTACCTATTTACTTATTAATTTCTTTCGCTAATTATTGTGACCACTGGCGTTGTTCCTTGTAACACACGAAGAGAGCGGAAGGACAAGAAAAGACTGACTAATTATGATTTTTAATGTTGAGTATAATATACCTAAGTGATTACATGAATTGAGTATTAAAGAAAAATGATAAGGATGCGACTGGAATGAGTTGCTTTATTTTATTCACCATTCACATATTAACCATTTTTAGTGCTGTTGTCTAAGAAGTTAAAGCTTTCTCACGTGGTGCTGGAGGAGGCAGCACCCTGCAGGACTGAAGATAGGCCTACTTTTAGCATTCAAAACTAGACGAAATCACATTTGCTTGTCAACTATAGTCAATATCCCTTTTTTTATTTGTGGATGACAGGGTTTAACATTTCATGATTTTTTCTTCTACACTAAGTGTTTATCTATAACTGACCAGCTCTAATATTCTCAATGTATTAATGTAGCCGACTCTCTAGTCAGGAAGCCAATCCCTTCAAGGTTTAGGTTGATGCATGCAGATTTATTATTTATTCCATGCACTCTCCGAAGAGAATTATTTGTCCTTTGCACAATGTGCTCCGTTTTACAAATCGGTTACAAATTGAATCTGCGATGTAGGCTATGTTGCCTTCGTTTAAATGTACTTTCTTAAAACTTATGAAGCATCAAAATCACATTTCCCAGGTTCTTTCTTCGAAAGTTCTCTTGTACTGAGAATTTATTTATTATACGGTACAAATACCGACATTAAGACTTACTTTTTCCATCCAAATCATCAGCCATCCCAATCAAGGTTGTCTGACAACACACCAAAAATGTTATAAAATCAACAATAGGATGGTTTCGTACTTCCGTTACAATACTTGTTCGCCCCGTTCGTAACCTATAGTCTTGGAAACTTTGCCTTTGTCTCTTGTTTATAAACAGTTCAAAGAAATACAAAGAGAAGGCTCATGTACAGACACCGAGACTCAGAGAGATATGAGGTGCATCAACCCTCGTTAACACTAGACTAAAATGTGTACGACGACAGTCTAGAGTCTAGACCTCTGTAATTGTAATCATATTTCTACAACAGACAACAGCCAACCGAGAAACTACTTTAGGATTCATAGGATGCGGTACGCCATAATTAATCTAGCTACATGAGTTACCCATCTGAATGAGCATGACGAGCAGGAACGGTAGGCGTAACTATGATCATATTTACAAGTCGTCAACAAAATACCTTAATTTCCTATATACAAGATAAGATACTGTGAGGTATTTGGTTAACAAAGGTCATAAGAGTCTGAGAACTTGATCCAAATAAGAAAGTGCGAAGATAAGTGGCAGAAACTGTATAGCCAACAAAGTAGTGATTGGCGGGGGTGCTTGCAAGTATGGAAATTTTCCCAAACATATAACGACTTCTCCAAGGTGTTAAAATAGAACTGCTAGTAGACTGGCATTTTAAATATATTCTCGGTACCGAAGTAGTTAAATGTTCTGTAAACTGTGGTGAATGACGGCGTTGATGAAACAAGAACTGATATTAATAAAAGGCGGTAAGAAGTCAAGGAGATGCACGATGCAACGAGAAACACTGATCAGAGACAAAGAATTAAGTGAATAAAAATGATAGCTTTGGTAATGATGTCTATGACCTTTTTCCACAAACGTAGCTTTTTTTTATAAAAGTGAAACAAGTCTGACTGTCTATTGTTCTCGTGATAAAGTAGTCTGACTGTCTACTGTTCTCGTGATAAAGTAAAGTAGGGGATAATTACCTGAACGTAAAGCCGTTTTCAACCTAGCCACGAGACTGCTAACCTACCCGGAATATGCGGTAATTTCTTTAGTTTGCAAAAGACACATGTTAAGAAAGGATTCATTTTATCATCGTATAATATCGAGCAAACATCAATCATTAGAACAGTTATATCTGAATTTTAGATGATTTCTGTCTTTTTTTCTAACAAAATGCAGTACTCCTGGTAATAGTCTCCAACAACAATGAACTCTTACGTTGTGTCCACACTGCAGTAAACATGTCATCAACACGTCGGCAGCTATCGCACGCACATCCTACACAGTCGAGTGCAAGTCAGCAACTTACTGGTAGTCCTAACCAGTGCTTTATATGATTATCCAGCATTTGCCAAAATTCTTTCGCCAATTACAGTCGTTGAATTTTTTTTCAACTTTTTTGTGACAGGTCTGCCACAGGTTGTCGACGTGTTTATGACATATTCTACTGCTGTGTAGTAGCACCCTCACATTACTGGCAATTTTAGCTGATGTATCTAAAAGGTAGCAATCCTGTCTGTTTTATAAGGATCCCAGTACTGCCATGCCAGAGGCGCATGCGAAACTTTGAAGATTTAGAAATAGGAAGAAAAATCTATTGCTGTTACATGGAACTTAATATGTTGTTATAATAACCCTCCGCTACCTTATGCACAACCTGAAAAGGTAAACTAAGTAAGGGTAAGAGTTTTGAAGAAACACAAACAGTGATTGAATTGCAACGTTGAACGTTGCAGTGTTGTAGCCTCTTGGCGTAGAAAGATGTCAAGTCAGTTATAATACTTGAAACTGCATTTTTTCGAGCGTTTTATGGTAAATCATACTTTCACGACTAAATAAGTGCATGTACGCACTTCTGCCCTCGTATTTAGAAAAATGAACTTTAATCTTGAAAGCAACACAGCTAACCGAATGAACTACTGTACGAATAAATAAGACTCGCTCGCTCCCTCCGCTGAAATCCATAAGTAAAAACAGGCAAAATATCAGCCCTTAGCTGGACTTCATTAAAAGGCAGGAAAATCCGTGTTTTTATTTTCAGCATGAATAAAAACTAACAAACGCTGTTCCTATCGTCCTGCAGAATCAAAACAATGGTTACATATATCATGATGAAGTACTGTGAAATCAAATGACATGTCATGCGAGTTACGATGCCTGGTGACTAAATATCTCTTCACATGAGTATTATAAACCGTAGTGGGAGAAGAAGTGAAACTTCTTAAGAGTAAAAACTACACACACTTTATACCTCTCTGGTTTGATTATGAACGTGGAGCGGAACGAACTCTAACAGGGTGCATATGTGACACGCATACATTAAGTTTGGAAAGAATATGATACATCTAGTTAAGTACGATTATATAACTCCCCCTCTCTCTCTCTCTCTCTCTCTCTCTCTCTCTCTCTCTCTCTCTCATTTACGTAACGGTTTCATTACAGAAACATTTAAAGCTTTTGATTAAGAATAAGGTCTCTTTTCAAAGTTGCAAATATAGCTGTTAACTTTGATGAGGAACGATTGCTTCTTTGTTACGATCATATTCCAGAAATTTATAAATTATTCACAATTACTCTGTCCAGCGTAATTCTTCTAAACACTAAGACCAACTGGGATAGATGACATAGAATTCTCTCTCTCACATTATTTCTCTCACACGCGCACATTCACACATCCGTAACCTACATTGGAGTTAATGCTTATTTCAGTATTCGACGAAATCCATCTCTGGCAGATAGAATTCATCCGTGATGTCTGAAACAGTTGGTGGGGAGAAATGCGGTGGAAATGAACGCACCCAAATAGCCGTTGGTGTGTTCTGACATCCGAGGTAACGATGGTGCAGTTCCTTCCAAGAGAACGGGGGAGAGACGTCGCAGGGAGCACCGAAGATTGTCCGTTGCAGCTCCCCGTTGGAGCCATCATAAGAAGTTGGATGGGAGAGGTGAACCCCGCTTAATGAGGCCTGAAAAAGGAGAGACAGGGTTTAACCATGTTTAGGTTTAATTTATAAAATTATCTCAGTTAATAAATATATGTTTAACTTGTATTCATTTTTAATGACACAGCTGGGCTGGTTTGCAACTTTTAATGTTTCCAGTTTTAGTGTAATTGGAAATGCTTTCGGGAACGTACCAATTAAGAAAGTGTAGCTCATTGTAGGAGGTTTAATATAGGAAAGAGCAGTACAGTTTTAGGAAAGCAGGATACTGTATCGAACAAACATCTATTTTGGGATAGTTAGTAAAACGTTTGATTACACTGGAGCTTATACGTGGCCTACACAGATTTTGCAAAGTTTGTTAAAAACAAAACAGTAGCATATACAATACAGAGAGTGTTGCAGAAGCTTGAGAAGAGTAAATCAATTTGTTTTTGCGATATAGCTGGAGTGTGAGAGTAGTTGAGCATGAAACTGTCTTTGTGGCTATTTGATATATCTCCAGGTGGAACGAGGAGGCTAATCTGGATAACACGAGGCCAATGAGTTCAAGTTTAAGAAGGGAAATTAAAATGTGTGAATGGTAACAAAGAAGACTGACGTTTTGCAAACGGTACCTGTTGATTGGTGACTGACAGAAGTCACAGAGACTGGTGAAAAGGTGGAGGGAGGTGGAAGGGATTGTTGGTGAGAAGGCTGAATGTTAGTGAGGGGATGCTGTAAGATGGGAAGAGATCAATTCTCATAAATATATGTGAGAAAATTTGACTGGGGAGCGAGTGACGATATGTGTTTAAAGTTACGAAGGTAATAACTGTTGTAGAAGCCTTGGAGAAAATGTGCAACTAAAGTAGTATGCCGGAGGAGTGAATACTATATACGATAATAAAGTTTTACTACAAGTCGGGATCGAACTGGGGATCCCCTCACATGAGCGTGAGAAAAGTCAATCTTATATTAGTAACAAAAGAAGGAAGGTGGAGGTTTGCAAAAGATGTGGAATAGAAGCAAAGGGTTGGAATGTATAACTGAAATTTTAAAAAAGTATACCTTAGTTTAACCAGACCACTGAGCTGATTAACAGCTCTCCTAGGGCTGGCCCGAAGGATTAGACTTATTTTACTTGGCTAAGAACCAACTGGTTACCTAGCAACGGGACCTACAGCTTATTGTGGAATGCGAACCACATTATGACAAATGAATTTCTATCACCAGAAATAAATTCCTCTAATTCTTCATTGGCCGGTCGGAGAGTCGAACGCTGGGCCAACAGCGTGCTAGCCGAGAGCTCTACCCACCTGGACGGAAGCTGTCGAGATTAAATGTGCTTGCACTGAATGAGGAGTGAGACAGGATGGCTTAGTCATATAAAGAAAATCGGAGGGGCAAAGTAAAGGGAGACTTAGGAAGTAATAAGATAATAGAGGGATATAATATATAATAAAAACGCCATAGCAAGCAGGAAAAAACAGAGGTGCTTGCAAAATGCAAAGGTGAACTGCAGTTTAAGTCTGAGATCGATTTACTACAAATGTGACGTTGATTTTATTAGTGAAGCATTCATTCATAAAAAGTATTGTGACAATCTGACAAAAAAGTCACCACACGCCAAATTTTGAACGCGTTCTTATTTCTCAATGTTATTCCAGCATGCTCAGGTGTAAATCATGAAGATCGCTGTTCCAGTATGATTCCTGATCAAGAATCATCGGTCCAGGTCACGACACAATTAAAAAAGAACCGAACATAACATTCATGGAAGGTAGCCATCGGTTCCTCCGGACGCTGGATGTGTGTTTGGTTGTTTTCCTTTGCAATTTCTCACCTGTTTGTTTGTTTCTCAACCAGGTTTATCAGCAACTGATCTTTTACCATATTAGTTTTATTTTCATTTAATTCTTTCGTCAACACGTTCATCAAACATTTGTCTCCAAATATTCTTGAAGAATGAACAGCTAAAGTACTCCTAATACATAGCCACTACAAAACTGAAATGTGAAAGGAATCGTTCAGCTGAATATATAAATCACTTATGCCCAGTTGGCGTTTACTCAAACTCAGCGTGCCTAGTTCTAAAACGGAAATAAATGTCATGAAAATAGCCACAATAAACAGTGACAAAGAGAGTAAAAGCTATCTACAAAATTAATATAAACCGTCTGACCTTACGAGAAAGCGAGAAAAGGAGAGAAAAAAAGAAGAGGCCGCACTGAGAATCTTAGCGCCAGCCCGAGGAAGGAAGACCTGTAGAAACAGACGTAAAGGGCGGGTGGAATTCCATGGAATAATTAGATAAAGCAAAACGAAAAAATCTCGAGGAAGTGTTGTTCACTTGGGTGTGAGTGGCTAGAGTTTTTTTCCTCCCCGGGTTAATTAGGAGTCCTTGAGTGCTGGATGAGAGAGCCACTTTGTCGTTTTCTGTGGAAAGGGGACGAAGGGAGGGGAAGGAGGGGGAGGACTACTTTGGGTGGTCCGGGAGACCCAACGTTGGCTACCACTGATTTACGAATGCGGACAACAATGGCGTTTATTAATGTACGAGAGATACGACTAACTTTCATGGGCACAGGAGAAGAAATAGATATAACCTACGCCGCTGAATTCACCCGTGAAATCTCTTTAGTGTAAAATATCTTTCACTACTAGTATCTTACGCCTTGTCCCACCTGAGGCATTAAACGTTATGTTCTACAAATCTGAAAATGAAAACGTCACGGTTATCTAATCGCAACGCAGCTAAAAATAAAGTTTGAAGCCCTTCAATACATCCTTAAAAAAAAATTGACGAGTTTTTTGTTAGCAGATCTCATCTGTAGACACAATCGTAGCTCAAGGGTAGGCGCTCTCAAGTAAAGGACCTCCTTGTCTTTGAAAATTGTTTGAGAGTTTAAAAGAGCAAGCGAGGAACAAGGAATTGCCGTTGGTTTTGTTGTTGTTTGGTTTGTCGCCTCTGCTTCTTGCTTCGTCGGAGGATGCAGGATCATGCATGCTTCCTGCCAGCAAAAATGTTGAGAGTGAATTATCCTTGGGTAGATGAGATGAAGAGCGGTCTCCATTCAATACAGCCCCCCAGAGGACCTAAATGTAAATGATAACAGATTCACGAAAAAGAATCTGGTTTGGTGAGGCCCTTGGCTTTTTTAAAACAACTCTCATTCTGAGAAGACGAATGCAAGGTCATCTAGAATCTGGAATCTCCAGTGTTATCAGGAACAGGACAAAGGGTCCTCACAGACATTCGGGTTATACGGTATACTGCACGCCAAAGGCTGAGTTATCATTGAGTCAATGAAATACCTGTTTTCTTGGCTCCAGTGGTTAGAGAAATGAACAAAGCTAATTAGCAGAGAATAGCAAAAAAGCACTAGTTGTTGTATTCATGTAATGTATCTGTTTGTCACCAAACTGCCATTTCTCCTAATGGGAGTGGTTCAAGGAAAATAAGGTGACAGTCGCTACTACGTTCGACAGTTAATTGCTGAGTCGAACATAAACCGAATCCCCAGGCCAGTTAGCTTTCCTATCATTAGTCACGCTATATACTTACACAGGAGCCTCAGTATTAGCACGTTGACCTCCCCGTACATAATGCATTGCTGACCTGTATATTGTACACATTCTCGTGCTTCCTGAATATTGAGGACCTTCTGAGACATTTTTCACTTCATGTAGTCAAGTTTCTCAGTATCCCTCTTATAGCCGAGGCTTACGAATCATATATACTCCAATCTTCCTTGTGGGACCAAAGCACACCAAAGCTCTCCCAATAGCTTCCACATTTTCTTAGATGGAGGATTTTGATCGTGAGATGATGCAAATATACTCGAAAGTTTCTTCTAAATATACTTTTATGGAAGAGTTCTAAAATACAGTTTCAGACAATTTTTTTTTTAAATCTTGAGGGCAGAATAATACAAGGATGTGTTAAAATCAGTTTTAAGGATAGTCTGGTATTTTACCACATAAAAGAGAATAGTTTTCTGGAAAAAACTAACTTAAAAACTTATTACGCTGACAAACAAAGAGACTATAACAATTAAGAGTAAGAAGAATAAAGGGAAAATAAACAAGAAAAAGAAAAATATTAAATTAAATAAAAATAAGGAAGATGACGGGGTCATCAGATAATACACCAACAAGCAAACGGGTTTTCACAAATGTAATAAATAATAAAGCCTAATTTTTCTGGAGGGACATCTCAAACATCAGTGAATAAACTGATGAATGAATCGAAGGATTTTTAAAAAGTAAGACTGTAACTTATATAAGTTAATAGGTAATTGCCTACATTAGGAAATAAAGAGAGAAAAATGAAAATTGGCAAACACAAAAGAAGGAATAAGAGAAAATCAAGGTATGAAAACCATGAGCGCATTGAGAAATTATAAGTAAACAAGGAAACATAAAATCTAGGCAGTTTAGGGATTAAACAAGAGAAAATGATAGGACAAAGTGCAGGGAAATGGAGCAGAAAACAAAAACAAGTAAACTAATATATGACGAAAGACTTGAAGAAAGAGATGAGTAACCGAAACGAAAAGAAAAAGGAAAATTTTGAAAAAAATAATCAAGGCATTGAAATGAAATAGCCAAACAAAAGTAGAAGAAAATACACGAAAAAGAAAGTGGTATCACATGGAATGAAATGGGAAAAATACACATAATAATATATAATAAGAACAGACAAAAGGAGAAACGGATTACCAAAAGCCTTGAAACAATATAAATGGACAAAACTAACCAGATAAAAAAGGAGAGAGAGAGAGAGAGATGACCAAACTAGATTAAAAAGGAGAAAGATATACGAGAGAGAGAGAGAAATGACCAAACTAGATAAAAAGAAAGGAGAGAGAGAGAGAGAGAGAGAGAGAGAGAGAGAGAGAGAGAGAGAGAGAGAGAGATGACCAAACTAGACAAAAGAGGAGAAAGAAATACGAGAGAGAGAGAAATGACCAAACTAGATAAAAAGAAAGGGGAGGGAGAGAGAGAGAGAGAGAAATGACCAAACTAGACAAAAGAGGAGAAAGAAATACGAGAGAGAGAGAGAGAGAGAGAGAGAGAGAGAGAGAGAGAGAGAGAGAGAGAGAGATGGCCAAACTAGATAAAAAAGAGAGAGAGAGAGAGAGAGAGAGAGAGATGACCAAACTAGATAAAAAAAATGAGAAAGAAATAAGAGAGAGAGAGAGAGAAATGACCAAACTAGATAAAAAAAGGGAGAGAGAGAGACAGACAGAGAGAGAGATGACCAAACTAGATAAAAAGTAGAAAGAAATACGAGAGAGAGAGAGAGAGATGACTGAACTAGATAAAAAAATGAGAAAGAAATAAGAGAGAGAGAGAGAGAGAGAGAGAGAGAGAGAGAGAGAGAGAGAGAGAGAGAGAGAGAGAGAGAGATGACCAAAATAGATAAAAAATACGGAGAGAGAGATAGAGAGATGACCAAACTAGACAAGAAGTAGAAAGAAATACGAGAGAGAGAGAGAGAGAGAGAGAGAGAGAGAGAGAGAGAGAGAGAGAGAGAGAGAGAGAAATGACCAAACTAGATAAAAAGATAAAGAGAGAGAGAGAGAGAGAGAGAGAGAGAGAGAGAGAGAGAGAGAGAGAGAGATGACCAAACTAGATAAAAAGGAGAAAAGAAATACGAGAGAGAGAGAGAGAAGAGAGAGAGAGAGAGAGAGAGAGAGAGAGAGAGAGAGAGAGAGAGAGAGAGAGAGAGATGCCCAAACTAGATAAAAAAAAAAGGAGAAAGAAATACGAGAGAGAGAGAGAGAGAGAGAGAGAGAGAGAGAGAGAGAGAGAGAGAGATGGACATGCAATGGCATCAACTCACCTGATGAACATGTTTGGTGCAGGAGTGCGTATGTGCGTAGTGGGCCCAGTGGCTAGTGAATTCCCTTCCCCAAGAGTAGTCCTCGGAACCGCCAGCTGCGTAAACCTGCAGGGGAAACAGAATAAACAGAAAGAGAAATGCCGTGTGCAGTTTTTGACCGATGCAATACAGATTTGCAACAATAACAGCGGACAGAACGGGTGCAAAGTCTTTCCACTGAAAAGGGGGTCTACTCTGAAAGCTTCCAAGGCTGTGGAATTACTGTTTGTTTCCTTATTTCTCTTTATTTCATTTTTTTCGTTTCTTACCTTTACAAAGAGGTATTTTGTTAATGTAAATTAGTGAGACAATTTTTAATAGTCAGTACATACATGTCCCATACTCATTCATGTGTAGATTGTACTTTTAACAATTTCATCTTCTATTTGAGCATTATAATTGTAAAATAAAATATTCACTTCATTCAACAATGATCTAGTCTGAATAAAATGTTCAGAGAACCATAAACTCAATACGAACGGTGTAATAAGTTTTTCACTTATTCACTTAGCTGTAAAACTCATAAGAATGACACCTTTTAACAAAAGGGTTAATGAGTGGTTATCGCACATATACATGAATTTGCATTGGATACATTCAATGTAGGGTACGTCACTTTCAAGAAACAGATAATATTTAGCTTACTGTTCTTCTTGTGGAAATACATGTTTTCGCAATAAATAAATCCACGTCAGCATCATGATTTTTTGTTTTAATTAAATTACTAAAAAAAAAATACCCTACTAGAAGTATGCTTGGTCAATATCCACTATCATTATGACGGCAACTGATAACGTCTCCAACAACAGCAAATACAATGTAATAATGATGTTAATAAATTTAATAATTAAAAACTAATCAGCGGAAGAAATTCAAGTCTCTTCAGTGCGAGACAGTTTTCCTCCACCAAAATCACTACCCAAATTTAATGTAAAGTCTTCGGCCTTTGGACATCGGTTTCCATGATCTCCGTAAGATTTAATGATCCATCTTATAATTACCGCGATACCTATACCGGTGTATACTACTTTTGAAGCAACACACCCTAAAAATATCTTTTTGGGTGCCATGCTTTTCAGTGCATGGGTCAAGTAAGATCTGAAAGTTATTCGTGCTTTGTATACGAAACGAGGCTAAAGTAGAGGAGCTAAGTTAAGTATATCCTAGTTTAACCAGACCACTGAGCTGATTAACAGCTCTCCTAGGGCTGGCCCGAAGGATTAGATTTATTTTACGTGGCTAAGAACCAATTGGCTACATAGCAACGGGACCTACACCTTATTGTGGAATCCGAACCACATTATAGCGAGAAATGAATTTCTATTACCAGAAATAAATTCCTCTTATCTTCGCTGGCCGGTCGGAGATTCGAACTCGCGGCCAGCAGAGTGCTAGCTGAGAACGGAACCCACTCTCCCAACGAAGAGCTGTACATCCATCTGCAACGGAGATGCCTCCCCTGAAAAGGGAAAGCGACTGGGGCACTGATACCTTCAAAAGCGACGCTACCTCTGCCACAGAACCGAGGCTAGAGTTAGTGAGAAATAGGAATCATACAACAGACACTGACCATCTATCTAATAGTGAAGACTTCGCGTCTTCTTTTTCTCCAGCTTAATCCCAAGACGGGGTCGCTGTTTTTGATGAGTTTTCCAGGTGTTTCTAACGCTCACCGAACGGCTCATTTCATAATTGGTTTTGGCAGATGTTTTACGAACGAATGCCCTTGCTGACTCCAACCTTCCCTATCCGAGCTTAGAGCGAAGTTGGGAAAATAACGGTCAATCAGACAGAGAAAAAGCATTGCTAAGGTCTGTGAGAAGGATTATTATATAAAATGAGCCTGTTCGTATAATCTTCTCTCTCTCTCTCTCTCTCTCTCTCTCTCTCTCTCTCTCTCTCTCAACGTCATTTTCAAGTTCTATGTGGAATTCTATAAAGCGTAATCGATGGAGTCAAAATGCATTTAATAATTACGAATATCGATAATAATAATAATAATAATAATAATAATAATAATAATAATAATAATAATAATAATAATAATTATTAATAATAATATTATTATTATTATTATTATTATTATTATTATTATTATTATTATTTATTAAACCTAACTGTCCGAGGCTATTAACCAGTTTGAAGACGAGCACAAAAGCAGCCTAGCCGATACGCTGTTTTCCGGGAATACGTGCGTCCGAAGTCACACGTCGTATAGGTTTTCTATAAAACGTAGGTGACATCAAAAGACGCGGGGGTTTTCATTGGTTCCCGGAAAAACAAATCACCATGATGACAAGGAAAATGGCGACGAACTTATAAAACGGGATCTGCCACAAATCCCCAAAATAGATTCTCGGCGGATTTCCTCCCAACTGATTAATAATCTCTCTTCGAGCACCCGCGAGGTTCATTCACGCGCCTCGTTATTTCTCTCTTTTTTTGTTTTTTTCTCTCTCTCTCTCTCTCTCTCTCTCTCTCTCTCTCTCTCTCTGGTGTTAATGAAGATGTGGGAGTTATGCAAGAGTCAATGGCGCTATTTCTGGGCGGTGTTGATTGAAGAAAATGCGGATCATTCATAAACGTACGGGGAACACGTGTTTTAAGTAAATAGGTTTCTCTCTCTCTCTCTCTCTCTCTCTCTCTCTCTCTCTCTCTCTCTCTCTCTCTCTCTCCGCTGATATTAAAGATGTTAGTTTTTCAAATTGTTAATCCACGTTAATCGGATTGATTTTTAACACTTGAATATTACTGAAAGATTGTCAGAGCGAGCATCGAACTTGCGTAAGAGAAATGTCATCGAACTTCTGCAATGCTAAAGAATATGATCTGACGTTCCAACTTTTTTTTTTTTTTTGCATGAAGGTTCCAATGCCCTTTCCTAGCCCAGGACTTAGGATAAAAAAGGTACGGAAGAATGGTGTGCTTAACCACGAAGGAAGAACAGTTATGTATCGGGAAAAACAGAAGCAGGAAGAATTCCAAAGCTTGGTAGCAGAAGGAAAAACGAAAAAAATGCGCCGAAGTTTCTTCGGCGCAATCGAGTTTTCTGTACAGCCGCTACAGCGTATAATCAAGGCCACCGAGAACAGATCTTTCGGTGGTCTCGGTAAAATGCTGTATGAGCCGCGGTCCATGAAACTTTAACCATGGCCGGGTGGTGGCCTATTCTATAGCTTTGCCAGAGGCACGATTATGGCTAACTTTAGCTTTAAGTAAAATAAAAGCTACTGAGGCTAAAGGGCTGCAATTTGATATGTTTGATGATTGGAGGGTGGTGATCAACATACCAATTTGCAGCCCTCTAGCCTCAGTAGTTTTTAAGATCTGAGGGCGCACAGAAAAAAGTGTGGACAGAATAAAGTGCGGACGGACAGACAAAGCCGGCACAATGGTTTTCTTTTACAGAAAGCTAACAAGTCACTGAGCTGTGTACTCCTAAGAGGATTACGGTTTTCCACAGCGCAGAGTGAGAGTAGGACGCCAGAAATTCCAGTTAATAAAACAATGCTGTTGAAATTGTGGAAGTTTCTGGCAATGAGACGATACATTCAGAGACGCCTATGGCTTCTTACTATAATCGATCTTTGATTGACCTGTTTAAAATAATCTGGCGTTGCAGCAATAAAAGCAAAATCCGTGTTCCAGTATATTAATAATAATAAAAAAAAACTAATAATAATAAATTTATTATTATTATTATTATTATTATTATTATTATTATTATTATTATTATTATTATTATTATTATTATTATTATTATGAATAAGTTGAGATAACTAATCAACAAACTGTGGTGAATTCGAAGTAGAAAATTTACTTAAGAACTGGATTTCGGAATCAAACCAAAAGTTTTTTACAGTTCAGCTTAAATTCTTAATTTATAAGAAAAAAAAGCAAAACACTTCTATTGGCACGAAAAGAAAATTGAGGTGAGCTACAAACTGTACAATCGACGTCTCGAAAATCTTGTAAGTATGACGTCACAAGCTGGGCGCATAGTAATCGCCACTGACGTAATGACCGATTTATGAATGGGCGCAGTTGTAAGGGGTGTGAGGACCAGGATAGCGTAACATGCGACGACAGGAATTTTGTGGCCTGAAGGAATTCGGCTCTGCATGGACGTGTCTTTAAATTTCATTTGTTGTTTATTTGTATTTTTACAAACGAAATTTATTTAAAATGTTTTTGACAATGCCGCTACTGCTACTTAGAAATAATAATAATGGATAAAAATAATAACAATTATTATTATTATTATTATTATTATTATTATTATTATTATTATTATTATTATTATTAGTTGTTGTTGTTGTTGTTTAAAGTATTTCATTTTTTATTTATTTGTATCAAACATACATTTCCTTATTTTTCCAGCAACAACAACAACAACAACAACAATAATAATAATAATAATAATAATAATAATAATAATAATAATAATATAAACGGGAACATTCTATGGAATAATAACAACCGAAATAATTTTATAACCAAAATTTAGGAAGCAGTACTTGCCATCATCAACAACTTTCGAACCGACACTGAAAACATTCCCTGACAGCTGGGAGTCATTCCATTCGGAAACACCTTAAAGCCCAACTTACCTGGACATTCTTGTGCTTCTTGGAAGCCGCGAAAGCTTTGACAATTTCTCCGGCGTACGACGCGTCGACCAAGAGGGTCACCTGTCTGGCGGTGCAGTCCTGCAGGTCACGAAGGATCTCTCTCGGGCTGTAGACCTCGCCGCCCCTGACCTACGGGAATGTGGAGGTATTGACTCATTCTCACTTATCTTTCTTCCTTCTTGCTATCCACCCTCTCCTAACAATTATTTCTTAGCGTAATTGCAAGGCCTTCCTCCTGCTACACCTTTCAAACCTGCCTGCTCTCAGTTTCCTCTCCAGCCCTGATTGGCCTCATAGGTCCCAGTGCTTGGCCTTTGGCCTAAACTCTGTATCCCATTCCATTCGAATGTACCAGGTGAAATATTGAGGTCAATGAATAATGCTTCAGCTAATCATCTTTTGTTTGGAAGTTAATCGAGACCATGAACCTACGGCCTATGAAGTACATATTGACGTTAAATCTATGTTGATTTTATGAGTGAACGTAGATATATCTGGAAGAAACACAGATATATCTGGAAGGAACACAGATATATCTGGAAGGAACGCAGATATATCTGGAAGGAACGCAGATATATTTGTAAGGAACGCAGATATATCTATAAGGAACACAGATATATCTGGAAGAAACACAGATATATCTGTAAGGAACACAGATATATCTGGAAGGAACAGATACATCTGGAACTAAACTAAACTAAACTAAAGATCAAATACTGAATTGAATATTAAAATGTTTTAATCAAATAACAAATATAGTTCGAAGACAACTTTCTCTCTTTCTTTCTTCAAATCTTCAGCTGAAAAAAAATCCTCTTTGGTAGAGTCAACAGACTGAAAACCCAAGATGGCTCCAAAGGGAAATCAGCCTTCAGAGAGATAAAAATTATAGGAACGCGTGATAAATAAATAAATACGAGGTAACAGAAAATGACAGAGAAATAAAATGTAAAATGAAACTACAGAGTTTGCTTGGCATGTAAGACTAATCATGTCAGTAAAAAAAAAAAATTAAGTGCTCCTCAAACGGAAGGGTCTGCTTCTTGCTACATTGAGGTCGTGTGCCGACAGCCTATTTACTTACCTAAGAATCCCTTCATGTAACAAGGTATGAATTAGCTATTCATTCTAGAATGTATCAGTTATCAACTTGTCCAACCGACTGAGATCCATGAAAGGGATGTCTGTCTTCTGAATGAGTTTGCGCCGATGGAATTCCAATGAAAAATTTTTTACTGGTCAAGAATTTCTACATCTTAGATTTTTTTTTTTTTTTTTTGCATCAAATGGGAAGTTGGCTTGTCAGGATTAAAAAAAAATACTGACGTCTAATAAGCTATAGTTACTCTAGCCCTTGACATCAAATAAAACTCAGGAAACCTACGGAAAAGGCGAAAAAAAATAGAGGAAATTGATAACTTCGACCCTAATAAATTGTTCCTACACTTTTTGGATGTGGAGGGTAACTTCAGCATCTGTTTTTAAAAAAAGGAATGAGAGGAAATTTGCCCAATAATGCCCAAATTAAACATCTGGGCAGATGAGCACTAACTCTTCTTGAAAATAAATAAATAAAATGCTATACAATATACAGATATATAAATATATATGATATAGATAGATTATATAGGCAGATATATCGATATATATGACAGAGAGAGAGAGAGAGAGAGAGAGAGAGAGAGAGAGAGAGAGAGAGAGAGAGAGAGAGAGAGAGAGAAATAATATATTTGACATCATTCCGCTAACGTATAAATACAAGAAGAAATTCGTTCATCAACAGAAGAAAATGAGTGATTAATACTGCAGTCTATCTACATCATCGTACATACGAAGAAAATGAATCCATTCACTAACAAAAGAACATGGAAAAAAAAGCAAACGGAAGAATCTCGAATTTCGCTTTACTTAACAACCATCTCTTCACTCAGACTCACCAATCCATTCCTGTCCTCGTCCCAGAGTAGAATGGTGCCATCGTTGAACGAAGGACCAGCCAAGTATAACAGAAGCGCATCGGCGCACATGGGCAGCGAGCAAAGATTTCTCAGGTGGTAACGGAATCCTAGTTTCATCGATGACGGGTAGATGGCGTGGGGCATTTCCGGATCTGTGGAGAGACGATTGGATGAAAAGTTAAGTATACCTTAGTTTTACCAGACCACTGAGCTGATTAACAGCTCTCCTAGGGCTGGCCCGAAGGATTAGACTTATTTTATGTGGCTAAGAACCAATTGGTTACTTAGCAACGGGACCTACAGCTTATTGTGGAATCCGAACCACATTATAGCGAGAAATGAATTTCTATCACCAGAAATAAATTCCTCTAACTCTTCATCAGCCGGCCGGGGAATCGAACTCCGGCCCAGCGAGTGCCAGTCCGCAGCTCTACCGACTCACCCAACGAAGAGCTACTGAACACTTACGACAATGGAATGGAATATAGAGTTTAGGCCAAAGGCCAATCACTGGGACCTTTGAGGTCATTCAGCGCTGGAAAAGAAATTGAGAGTGGTAGGTCTGAAAGGCGTGACAGGAGGAAAACCTCGCAGTTGCACTATGAAATAACTGTTAGGAGGGGGTGGATAGCAAGTTGGAAGAAAGATAATATGAATGGAGGTACAGTAAAAGGAATGAAAGGGGTTGCAGCTAGGGGACGAAGGGACGCCGCAAAGTACCTTTAGTAATACCAACAGTGCACCTCGTGAGGTGCACTGACGGCACTATCCCCCCTACGGGGATTTGGGACAATGTGACACTAGTAAACTGAAAGGTTCCATAACTTATTTGATCTTTCACTCTAGGGCAGTTAATTATACGGAAACAAGATATTAAATTAATTAGGATTTTTAATGTTACATGGGGATAAGCTCTCGTAAATATAATAATAATAATAAATTCAAATTCTTTATTTCAGCTGTATAATAATATTACAATAAAATAATAATAATAATAATAATAATAATATAATAATAATAATCATAATAATAATAACGGAGAAGCAAATCCATGGTTATGTATATGCACATATATTTAAAGATAAATCAATATAGATAGCTTTCGGGAAATTGTTCGGTTCCCCTTTTCAATCGAACAAGTTCCCGAAAGCTATCTAAATTATATTGATTTATCTTTAAATATACGTACATATACATGACTGTGGATTTGCTTCTCCATTTTAAGACTCATGCTACTATGAGTATTTTTAATAATAATAATAATAATAATAATAATAATAATAATAATAATAATAATAATAATAATAATAATAATAATATACCTCTCTTCACCAACAACCTGACCCTCTCTGAAACGTGTCCCCAGGCTTTGGTCTAGGCTCTAGGGCGCTTTCACTGAATCGAAACGCTGCAAAGTCATCAAACCTTTCTCTTCCCTCTTTGTATGATGTCTCCATGAAACCTTAACTTTTCTTTGGAATTTTACCGTGACAATGGAAGAATCAAAGAAAACGATGTTAACCTCTCTTATTGTATTAAGAGTCTCCTAAACAAAATTTGTCATAGTATTCGCAGCTGGTCATGTATTCTCTATCAGTCTATCTTGTACCTGGCGAGATCAGTTATGTTAATTTCTAACTGAAGTTTCCCAATGAATAATTTCAATAAAAAATTATTATTATTATTATTATTATTATTATTATTATTATTATTATTATTATTATTATTATTATTATTATTATTATTCAAGAGGACTCATTCCTATGGAACTGGAAAAATCCGGCAATATTTTGAAACATCATATAGGGGCAAAGCCATGAAGACGGAATGACATTAGATGAAGGAACACCAGCGATACATAGATAAGCAGAAAAAAATAAATAGTGCTCAACAAAACACTCGACCCGCATCAGATGGAAACGATGACAGGCACATGAAATATAACACACAAATAAATAGGTGTTCCAATAAACCATCAAAGGAAAGTGCTGCGTGTATCTTCCAGCAAGGGAACTTGAGCCTGTGACACTGAAGGACATGGTTAAGGGGCTATGGTTAAACCCATGGGTTAAACCCATGGTTAGAAAACGTTTATACGGTTGCTGCCACCTGGCGTAAGGCTTATTGCTGTGGCATCTGATACGGTTTGGACGCCGCCGCGCGTGGCCGCAAAGATACGCCAGTGATTTGCGTTAAACCAACGTCTATATCTACGGACCTTGCGTTGAACGCATCTGAAGGAAGAGGATACCGGACGGCCCCTACTTTGAATAAGTCCAGCGTTGTGTGTGTTTGTGTGTGTGTTGTGTGTGTGTGTGTGTGTGTGTGTGTGTACGCGGGCGTTCGCGTGCGTGTACATTTGTGTGCATGTGTGCATTGCTTTGTAACATGATGGCGTTGGGCTTCATGAATAAATCATCAGTAATTTTGGGACCGATAATAAACATTTTATATAGAATATTAAGTTTATGTACAATTAAAACACAACTAGTAATTTCAAGGCTTTCTGCGACAAATTTTTAAGCCACCAAATTGAAATCCTGGAGAACACTGCCCAATCATAAGCCAGTTATAAAAACGTTTTAAAAATCTGTCTGTCCAAAGTTATCAAAGATAGACTTATGTGGAAATCACTGGTTGGAAGGAGAGACAGTACTGCTTCTTCAGTGAGATGGGAAAAATTGACAGAACAGGCATAAAGCGAGGTGCAGTGAGATGTGCAACAACAATTCACTCATTTTCTGCCTCGTACGACGATCTTGAAAGAAGCCGCCTCATTCTTGCTGTTTATTTTAGCAAAAATAAAAAACTGGTTTCTAGGAATCGCCTCGAATGCATGTATGATGAACAACGCCTTGAATTTTTGTTAGTTGACATCCGTTAATGAACTGAGACTCTTCCAAAACTTCTTCAGATAGAAAGGATTAGTTCTCTCTCTCTCTCTCTCTCTCTCTCTCTCTCTCTCTCTCTCTCTCTCTCTCGTGTTGAGAGACAGTGAAGTGCTTCAAAAACTGAACATTTACCGTTTTCCTTTTTGAAGTGGATTGCTATATGTTACCCAGTTCTGAATCGAAAAGAACACTGGCATACAACAAAGCACTGAAATGTTAGAATAACGAGTATGAACTCTCATCAACTTAAATGAAATCGTTCAATAGTCACTTGCTTTCTATTTCTGCCACCAGAATTTGAGACAAGAACAAAACAAGATTAGTTTCAAAGTCAACCCTTCAACAGTTACTCGAAGCAACAGCATGCAAGGTCCGCGGAAATAAAACACGAAGGAATGGATAAAATCTGTCCTAAGTTTCCACGACAGTTCCTGAGAATAATTCTTGCCAAGAAATCAGCAACTGGGGAGTTGTCCCCCCGTGAGGGGTAGAACACACCTTATAAGGATGGCTAAGCCTCACATACAGGTGTGGACACTTTTCCGAGAAGGCTTATGTCATAAACTAAAATTCACAATCTCCAAGGAGCAGAGTCGGTAAGATCTTTCACAGATTTTTCATGACAAGTTACTGGCTGTATTAATGTTCAAATAATGATAATATTTAACCAAGTTACAGGCAGTATTTATGTTCAGATAATGATAATAATTAACTAAGTTACTTGCTGTATTTATGTTCAGACAATGATAATATTTAACCAAGTTACAGGCAGTATTTATGTTCAGATAATGATAATATTTAACTAAGTTACTGGCTGTATTTATGTTCAGATAATGATAATATTTAACCAAGTTCCAGGCAGTATTTATGTTCAGATAATGATAATAATTAACTAAGTTACTTGCTGTATTTATGTTCAGATAATGATAATATTTAACCAAGTTCCAAGCAGTATTTATGTTCAGATAATGATAATATTTAACTAAGTTACAGGCAGTATTTATGTTCAGATAATATAATATTTAATCAAGTTTCAAGCAGTTTTATGTTCAGATAATGATAATATTTAACTGTTATTTATAATGATAATCCGATAATGATAATATTTAACTAAGTTCCAGGCAGTATTTATGTTCAGAGAATGATAATATTTAACTAAGTTACTGGCTGTATTTATATTCCGATAATGATAATATTTAACCAAGTTCCAGCCAATATTTATGTTCAGACAATGATAATATTTAACTAAGTTACTGGCTGTATTTATGTTCAGATAATGATAATATTTAACCAAGTTCCAAGCAGTATTTATGTTCAGATAATAATAATATTTAACTAAGTTACTGGCTGTATTTATGTTCCGATAATGATAATATTGAACCAAGTTACAGGCAGTATTTATGTTCAGATAATGATAATATTTAACTAAGTTACTGGCTGTATTTATGTTCAAATAATGATAATATTGAACCAAGTTACAGGCAGTATTGATGTTCAGATAATGATAATATTTAACTAAGTTCCAGGCTGTATTTATGTTCCGATAATGATAATATTTAACCAAGTTACAGGCAGTATTTATGTTCAGATAATGATAATATTTAACTAAGTTACTGGCTGTATTTATGTTCAGATAATGATAATATTTAACCAAGTTCCACCCATTATTCATGTTCAGATAATGATAATATTTAACTAAGTTACTGGCTATATTTATGCTCAGATAATGATAATATTTAACCAAGTTACAGGCTGTATTTATGTTCAAATAATGACAATATTTAACCAGTCTTAACTCAGCTAAAAGATTAATGTTGGATTAAGGTTAGCATATACCAACAGGGCCCCATGTTCTTGGAGCACCCCATAAACAAAAAAAGGCATTGATATGAAAAACGGGAAACCTGTGGCACTTATGTGAGAAAAGACGACGTAACGAAAAGGTAAAACTATAAGCCAAGCAAGGTCTATACTTTAGACTGCATAGACCTTGCAGCCAACAAACTCCACCGCCTCCCTGCATTAACGTTTTCGAAGAAATAAGACCAATAAAGCTTTCTAAGAAGTAAAAAGAGGTGTGAGGTGGAGGACTCATCTCGGGGAGTTTGGAGAACCAATTACAAGCCATGCAGGTAATTACGGAAATGTTAATAAAGAATAAAAACAAGTTCTGAAGCCAAGTTACTCGAGGGTTAACCATTATTGAGTGCATACCGAAGTGTAAAGTGAAATTAAATAAAAGGACTAACTTTTATGTATGAAAAATATTCGAAACGCTCTCTCATTATTATTATTATTATTATTATTATTATTATTGTTCAGAAGATGAACCCTATTCATACGGAACAAGCCCACAGGGGCCACTGACTTGAAATTCAAGCTTCCAAAGAGTGTGGTGCTCATTAGGAAGAAGTTAGAGGAAGTAAGGGGAAATACAAAAAGAAGAGATCTCGTTTATTAAAAAGAAAAAATAAATTAATAAATTGATAGATAGATACAAACGTATTAAGAAGCAAGGAGAATAGCATTAGGGTAGTAATGCATTGCACCTTCGCTTGAACTTTTGAAGTTCCAATTGCACGACATCCTCAGAGAGACTGTTCCACAGTCTAACGGTGTGAGGGATAAAGGACCTCTGGAACCGAGAAGTTCGACAGCGAGGCACATTTACTGCATATATGTGCTGCTGTCCAGCGAATCTGTTACTCCCGGGAGGAAAAGGGGACCAGGGGTCAATTATGAATGTGAAAAATCTCGATTAAAATACAACTTATGAAAAAGTGACAAACAAGACACCATTCGTCGATGGTCCAAGTCATAACTGTTAATATTAGGAAAAAAGTTAAATATATCTCAGTTTAACCAGACCACTGAGCTGATTAACAGCTCTCCTAGGGCTGGCCCGAAGGATTAGATTTATTTTACGTGGCTAAACCAATTGAACCAACTGGTTACCTCCGCAACGGGACCTCAACCAACTCGGCCAACAGCTTATTGTGGCTATCCTAGAACGGGACATTATGACGAGAAATGAATTTCTATCACCAGAAATAAATTCCTCTAATTCTTCATTAGCCGGGTAGGAGAGTCGAACGCTGGTCTAATATTAGGAAACAGTTAGGATCTAACTGAATCTTCCTGGTGAATAAGGAAAACGGAACATTGATGAGAAACGACGACACGCAAAAGAAGGAACGAAGAAGTAATGACAAGGACGATGCAACTAACAAGACCCGTGACAGAAAAATGGAATAAAGAGAGCGTAAAATGATTCAATCTACAATTTAAGTGGTAGGTTGGATCGCTAGTTGCAACAAAAAAGGCACGCAGCAAATATATTCGGCTTAACAACGCAAGATAATAAAAACCACAATGCAACATAATTGCACATATTCTAGAACCTGGGGTTTTTTACTGAATAGGACAAATACTAAGTCACTTACTATAACACAATATAATTACTGAGACTTTCTTAAAAATATACAGTATATATATAAGTGTGTGTATATATATGTATATATATATATGCATATGTATATATGCGTGTGTATGTATGTATACATACAGTAAATGTGTAATGTATATGCATGTGTTACTACAAATATAAACTTACTACAGCGAAATACTGAGCTTAAAATGCGTGTAAAGCAAAACTTCAGGCGCCATTTCCAACTACTGGTCTTCTGAAGATTATTGGATTAAGAAAAAAAGTAAGAAAGTAAAAACACAAAAAAAAAAATGAAAAAAAAATAATAATCAGAAGAGTTAGTTTAGTCGTTAAATGACGAAAGACTCGAAATCACAGGTTATTAGCCTCAATTAGCAACCTTATAAGTCGCCCACGATGGCGGATCGTTTGATGTCGAGTACGTAGGCGGAGCCTCTGCTTTGCCGCCCTGTCATTTACCTTCCTGCCTATCACATTAACTCCGCCCACTTCATGTGGACACTGCATTTACCCACACACACAGAGAGAGAGAGAGAGAGAGAGAGAGAGACAGAGAGAGAGAGAGACTTTGCAGCATAGCCTTATGTTCGTATGCACTGTTGCACTTTTCTGCCTTTTAGTGAATTCTTGCAATGGATAAAACGATTCATATTCAGAAAAATAATTAGGATACGAGAAGGTGTGCAGGAGAAAAATATACGTATCTTGAAATGAGCAAATAAATGCTTGCACCCTCTCAAGGGTCATTCATTTTTTATCCCGACATTCCTCACTGCATTCGAAGAAACGCTTGCGGCAATCAGCTGGGTTTGTATTTCGTCTGAGTCTCTCTCTCGGCGGTCTTTTTTTTTGCATTTTTAATTTTTTGGTTGTTAGTCATCCGATTTCTACTTTCCTTGCTTATCTTCTCAAACTGATTATTTTGTTGTGTGTTTTTTCTTTAATTGTTGACCCTTTGAAGCTTGAGATTTCATATTTCATTAATTTTCGAAAAAGTTCTGAGACCGTCCAGGAGCCCACTGTGGTTTTTTTGCTCGATGATAATGATTATGATATTGCTCTTATTATCTGAAGTATTTCTGCTTCTCTCATTTGTGAAAATTATGTTACTAACATTGATGGTAAAATATCTATTACTTTTCAAAATGAAAATCTTTGAGAAGATTAAACCAGCTGGTAGTAATTACGTCAGTTTTCAGAATTAAACCTATGAAAATATGACACCAATAAATCTTTTTTGTAGCAAAGTAATATTGGTACTTTTCGGAATTAAACCTATGACAAGATTAAACCAATAATTAATTTTTGGTAACAAAGTAACTGGGGTACTTTTCAGAATTACGCCAATCAGTAATTGTTTGTAACAAAGTGATAATGTTACTTTTATGAATAAAACCCATGACAAGATTAAACTAATAAATCATTTTTTTTCCTTGAAGTGAAAACATCACCCCAAGCTACACAACGGCACATTAGACCTAGTTTTTCAAAAGACTCCCATATACCTGCGTTCTTCTTGGCGCCGTTGGCGTAGAAGATCTTGATGTTGCCCTTGTGGAAGCCGTTGTGTCTGAGCATGTCGTAGGACATCTTGAGCTTGTTCCGCGACTCCTCCGGCGAGAGGTCCCTGTTCCACCCTCCGGAGACGAGGACGGCCTGGTCGCACACTTCGAACAGGCGACACCTGGTGTGGACTGTGTTGTGCCCTGCGGAACAGCGCTTCGAGTTCACACCTGCAACGTGGAGGTAGTGGAGGTCAAGATCTGCTCTGGTCTCTCTCTCTCTCTCTCTCTCTCTCTCTCTCTCTCTCTGTGTGTCTCCGTGTGAGTCTTTCTATCTCGTTCTGTGTGTGTGTGTATTTGACAGATTTAATCTAATTTCTTAAATAAGTTGCAAGACTCTCTCTCTCTCTCTCTCTCTCTCTCTCTCTCTCTCTCTCTCTCTCTCTCTCTCTCTGTCTGTCTGTCTGTCTGTCTGTCTGTATGTATGTCTGTGATTGCATGTGTCTCTCTATCTTGTCGTCTCTGTTTGTATGTGTAAGTGTGTGTATTGGACAGGTTTCTCCGTATTTGTTAAATAAGGTGAAAGACACAAAGACACTCTCTCTCTCTCTCTCTCAAACTCTCTATCTCTCATTATTTCTGTTTTACTGAATGAAGTTCGAGAAGAAAAATCCTTGAAGTTTTATAATATATATATATATATATATATATATATATATATATATATATATATATATATATATATATATATATATATATTCTTCAAGAAGTGAAAAAACAGTTGAATTCAAAATCAAAATAGGAGTATGCATAAAACTTCAAAGATTTTTCTTCTCGAACTTCATTCAGTAAAAACAGAAATTATATGGCAGTGTTAGTCGGACAGTACTGTAATATGTTTCTTCATATATATTATATATATTATATATATATATATATATATATATATATATATATATATATATATATATATATATATATATATATATATATATATATATATATATATACATATATATATATATATATATATATATATATATATATATATATATATATATATATATATATATATATATATAATATATATTTGAAGAAACATAATACACTACTGTCCGACGAACACTGCCATGTAATACTTCACCACACTGTTACAGTCTCTCATTCCTGATCATTTCTCTACTCCTAAAACCCTATACTTCCAAGACCGAGTGTACGTACGTCCATCGCTGTGTGCGTTCTTGTATGTTTCGGTATTCAGACGTCCTTGAAGCGGGAAATGACAGATCTTAAGCCTCCCAAATGGCAGATGTGAAACGATAGTTGAAATTTGTCCATTTGTTCATAGCAATCTGTTCTGAATTTTTTATTTTTTTTTATTTTTTTACGAGTCTGGTGTTGGAATAGCTGAAGCGCGTTTTCACACAGTTTGGAGGATGACTCAATTAAGGTTAATGACCTTTGGAGACGATGCTAAGAACTCTTTGATGTTTTTTATATAGAACTTAGTAAATGAAGTCTTTGTGGATCTAACGTATGATCGGATATACTGGTGAATTTTGAATGTTGAATGTGGACTTCATAACTGATTAGAGGGTGTTATCGCAAACGTTTTGGAAAACTTACGAAAATCAAACGAGTTTCTCTCCAACAGAAAAACCATTCTTTGTTAACCTTCAAGATAAGAGGCAAATTCAGAAGGGGTGATAAGAAGGGTGCAAGTTTTTTTACGAAATTGCATTTACCGGAGCTTCTTACCACCTGCTCGTCTTCTGAAAATTCCATATTCTGAGTTCCTTACTAGTCAGCTGATAAGACACCTTTGGGAAGTTTCTTTACAAACTACTGTCCGTTCTTTACTAAATTATACCTCAAAAATCTAAAGAAAGTAGGGTTATTACTGAAGTCAATAACAATTTTAGAAATAACAGTTCTCTTTGGAAACAAGTGATAAGTAAAGAAGTATAGCGTAAATGACAACGCATTTTAAACACGTATTGCAGCAAGATATTTTTAAGCAATTTGCTTACTGGCTAGAAGATTATTCCACGACGTGGCCGTTACCTTAGATATCAACGAACTTTATCAATTACTGGCAAACTAATGATTGAATAACAAAAGAACTTTTCCACTCAAAATCTCTTCCGAAGACACTAATTTAAAATATATTGTAATCAAGCAATCGATTTATGAAAAACTGACTGTCCAACTAACCAGGCTAAAGTAAGCAGCCAATGAACGAACGAGCAAATTCGTACTTAGCAAACTAATTTCAAGTAACACTAGCGAAGCAATCGAGTTCTAGCGGAACTGAACAATTCATTCTTAACTGACGCACTAAAATCAAGCAACTTCAGACAAGTTAAGCGGGATGTAACGAAACGATTGACCGACTGACCAGGCAAAAGTAACCGCACAACGAACACACCCACTCGGACACAGATGGCCAGGCAGGCAGGCCAGCAGGACCTTACCCAGAGGGTCGCA
Organism: Macrobrachium rosenbergii; assembly: GCF_040412425.1. Classification (NCBI taxonomy): domain Eukaryota; kingdom Metazoa; phylum Arthropoda; class Malacostraca; order Decapoda; family Palaemonidae; genus Macrobrachium; species Macrobrachium rosenbergii. The sequence goes on from NC_089746.1 coordinate 17,212,733, forward strand.
CACGAGATGCTCCGTGTCATTGAGGGGCCTCAGTCTGGCGCAGGGAGCGTACCCGATGACGTCATCCCTGCACCTCAGCCTCTGGATGGGGCTCTCGGTAGCGCGATGAGCGGTGGGGCTGTGGGCGCGGCTGTAGGCGTGGGCGTGGGCGTCTTCCTCCGTCAGGACCAGGGGCGGGAAGTTGATTTCGCAACGCCGGGCGTAATTCTTGCGTCTGCCTCGCCTGTCGAACAGGTTCCTGCATCTCTCCTTCACCGCTACCGTCAGGCAGTCGCCGGGGTCTTCATAAGTGAATAGGGGAGAAGAGAAAGAGGGGATTAATGTTAGCACAGAGATTTATAAGTAAATGTCGGAGAGAGAATGGTGATTATGGAGGTAAACTCATTTTGAAATAAGCATCATTATCAGCCTTACTGAGGAAACTATTATTGAAGAAACTCCTGGAATTTATGAAAAATAATAATCGTTATTTGTGTTGGTGATGCAGTTGTTAGTGTTCCGAAGTAGCAATAAATGATCATTTAATGGTAAAGTATGAGGTTATTCTTAAATGAAATACCTAAATGCACAGAATATTACGAAATCACACGAATACTATGTAGTTACGCTATTGTTGATGTTTCTCTGTAAAAGCAATACTCGTAGTCTTAATAAAATTCCCAATTCAACTCCGGAAGAAAACAAAATCATAAACTTCAAAAATAAAAAAACAGATCGCAAAATTGATTGCTAGGGGTAATCTAGCTGGCGATTGGCTAGGGATAGAATTAGCTCAAAATGGTAAGAAGAAATTGACCCTTCATTTCCCCTATGGCTAGTGAAAACTAACCTTCACTTCTCTCTCTCTCTCTCTCTCTCTCTCTCTCTCTCTCTCTCTCTCTCTCTCTCGTTTATATTAGATGAATAAGTCTCAGACACTCTGCTACCCTTGTACGTACTTTCCATTCAGTCCCCACTCATCTCTCTCTCTCTCTCTCTCTCTCTCTCTCTCTCTCTCTCTCTCTCTCTCTCTCTCGTAGTCCTTCACTAACACACGCACTCACAAACGTGCAACCGCAACATAAAAACTTTTCCCCAATATGTAAACAACACCTGATCATGTGTGTGTGTTCGTGTCCGTATGTGTGAACACATCCTCACGATAACCATTTTTTTCTCTTCTTTTTCTTCTTCTTCCCGAACAACCACTATCAGAAGCCACAAGTCGGCGGTCTCTCCTGAACACGTTACAAGGATCTTTCTTAATGAGGAGGAGCTTCGTCATTTTATACGCAAAATGAACAAAGATCGGAATATATCTGAAGCGTGAAAGAGAGAGAGAGAGAGAGAGAGAGAGAGAGAGAGAGAGAGAGAGAGAGAGACTAAATGCAAGGAAACTAACAGAACATTCATTTTATATAGAAGAACATAAATCAAAATATATCTGAGGCTTGAAAGGAAGAGAGAGAGAGAGAGAGAGAGAGAGAGAGAGAGAGAGAGAGAGACTAAATGCAAGGAAACTAACAGAACATTTATTTTATATAGGAAAACAAAGATTGGAATATATCTGAAGCGTGAGAGAGAGAGAGAGAGAGAGAGAGAGAGAGAGAGAGAGAGAGAGAGAGAGAGAGAGAGACTAAATGCAAGGAAACTAACAGAAAATTCATTTTATATAGAACATAAATCGAAATATATCTGAAGCGTGAAAGGAAAGAGAGAGAGAGAGAGAGAGAGAGAGAGAGAGAGAGAGAGAGAGAGAGAGAGAGAGAGAGAGAAAAATGCAAGGAAACTAACAGAACATTCATTTTATATAGAACATAAATCGAAATATATCTGAAGCGTGAAAGGAAAAGAGGGGGAGAGAGAGAGAGAGAGAGAGAGAGAGAGAGAGAGAGAGAGAGAGAGAGAGAAATAAAAGCAAGGAAGCTAACAGAACATTTATTTTATACAGAAAATAAACAAAGGTCGGAATACATTCGAAGCGTGAAAGAGAAAGAGAGAGAGAGAGAGAGAGAGAGAGAGAGAGAGAGAGAGAGAGAGAGAGAGAGAGGAGAATAAAAGCAAGGAAGCTAACAGAACATTAATTTTACACAGAAATTGAAAAAAGATCGGAATACATTTGAAGCGTGAAAGGAATAGAAAGAGAGAGAGAGAGAGAGAGAGAGAGAGAGAGAGAGAGAGAGAGAGAGAGAACTGAATGAATGAAGCGTAGGAGAGGCAGGTATAATTGCACCTGAAATGTTACCTTTAATTAAAATCGACGCGGCGACGGGGAGGATAAAGTATTTGGACTCAGGTGAATAACCATAGATGAAGCGAATAATTGCACTTATAAACATCTTTTTTTTTTTGTATTAAAATCCCTCTAAAATAGTCAAGTTTGCCTCCGATATCAAGGGAACGTGAGAGCAGTCGATGAAATGACACGAAAAAGATAGCAGGCAATTTTATTCGCTTGTCTGTGATACGATTATTTTCGAAAACGATGTGATTATTTTAAGGGTTTGAGCATCGTGAAAAAATTTTGAGTGTGATTTTTCACATAAAAGACTGATAGGTTGTTTGTTTATCTTTATTTTGTCCATAAACTGCACGGACTGTGAAATAAAATACTAAGTTTACATGAAAAAATCTAGTATTTTGCTTATTTTACTATACATTCCGAAATAAAAATAAACAAACGATCTATCAGTCTGCTATATTTAATCATACTTAAGTATACCTTAGTTTAAACAGACCACTGAGCTGATTAACAGCTCTCCTAGGGCTGGCCCGAAGGATTAGACTTATTTTACGTGGCTATATTGGTTACCTAGCAACGGGACCTACAGCTTATTGTGGAATCAGAACCACATTATACCGAGAAATTAATTTCTATCACCAGAAATACATTCCTCTAATTCTTCATTGGCTGGCCGGAGATTCGAACTCGGGCCTAGCAGACTGCTAGCCGACAACTCTACCGACTCACCCAACGAGGAACTAAATAATCAGTATTTAACACATTAAATTGCTCTATGCGAATTGTTTGTGGTTTGTGGAATTACTTATAGATAATCTAAATGTCACTTCTTTACAAAATCACCACTCATCTCTTTTCTGAATGATGCAGCGAGTACAGTACATAAAGTAATGAAAGTAATGATTTTTTTCTATTGAAGAACAAGTAATGACTTCCTCAAAAACCAAATCCATACCGATTTCGTTTCTCAGTTTGTCTTAGTCAGAAAATGAATTTTTTTGAAAATTTGCTGTCGTCACAGAAATAAAGGTCATCGAAGCACTGTGACATGGGCAGGAATTGCTGCGTCGCCGCGAAGCCAGATTTCATCAAATATCAAACCTGGACCGCCATCTGGCACCCGGGACATGGCGTGACGTCACATGGAACGCTTGCAGTGCACAAGAGAGTGACTGGGAAAATCAGGTACCTAGCAGGTAAGTAATTGTGGTGGATAGCAACCAAGGTGAAGCGCATGGAACAAGGAACCTCCTCCCAGAAAATTTGCTGCTAACTGAGTTTAAAATCCCCTGGAGCCAACTCCTACGAGGGGAAATATATATATATATTATGTGTGTGTGTGTGTGTTGTGTCTGTGGGTATGTGTGTAAACGTGTGTGTGTAATGTGTATGTATATATATATATATGTATATATATATATATATATCATATATATATATATATATATATATATATATATATATTTTATATATAGTCCACCGTGTATATATATATATATCGGCCAAAAATTCCCCTTCGGTAACATATATGAAAATATATTATATAGAGTATATATTATTTGTAGCTTTCTGATATATATATATATATATACGCTATGTATATATATTTCAAATTACGAAACATTTCTGTCTGTACCAGAATACTTCTCTTGTTTGTAAGGATTTTCTATTACAAGCCATTACTAAAATGAAATTCTTAGCAGACAGAATTTTTTCCAGCTTTAAGTATCAACATAATACACACGAAGCGTTAATATCAGTTAAGACAACGTGCAACAAAAATGGGAGGTAGAGACGACACTGGCTCATACGTTTAATGAAACCAAAATATAAATAAACAAATAACTATAAATTCAACGTAATGTAAAAGTGTTTTAGTAATGTCATCCCCAAGAGCTTCAGTGAGACTGCAAAATTCTCCATAATTACGATATACATCTTTGCCAGGCCTCTCTCTCTCTCTCTCTCTCTCTCTCTCTCTCTCTCTCAAACATGCAATTGTATGCAGAAGTGTGCGTGGGCTTCTAATTTTAGGACTTAGCCTAAAATTAGCACAAAATTACAAACCAGTTGTACTTTCCTCTCGAGGCTCTACTTGAGATATCCAAAACGCAACAGTAGAAAACTAAAAAGGGGAAGGAAAGGAGAGTGGAAGAGATAGACGACGAGTTATCTCTGAAAACAAGGGAAGAACGATAACATCCAAGAAAGACAACTGTCGGCGGCAGATGGCGTTAGTGTTGAACACTATCGAATTACGGGCAGCCATCCACTCATTCTTCTTCTTCTTTTATTGGCTATTTCTAATAGCCCTTTGTGTTTGCTTCTGTTGATATGATCTCTCTCTCTCTCTCTCTCTCTCTCTCTCTCTCTCTCTCTCTCTCTCTGCGTCGCGGTCAAGTGTGCAACTGAAAACGTCTGTAATAGTTATATTTGGATGTGTTTTTTGTGTGTATGTGCGTGTTTAAGTTTGTGCATCTGCTGTTTGTTTGGTTTTAATATACCAGGCACAGGTGTCTGGTCGACTTCGCCAGATATGCTTTCAAAAAAGTCTGTATGTGTTGAGAGAGGAGGAGTAACCCTTCATTATCTATATTTCTATCCGTTTATTCGTTTCATTACTGATCATACTCCTTGGGGAGAGAGAGAGAGAGAGAGAGAGAGAGAGAGAGAGAGAGAGAGAGAGAGAGAGAGAGAGATCTGCTATAATGTTTATCACAAGGTGAACGAATGAATGAACAAGGAATTCAGGCCAGAGGCCTGACGAGGGATAGAGCTAAATGATTGCTTTCATCGTCATTTCGACGTTTCTTTAAACTGAATATTTTCTTCTTGCAGTCTTATCGAATTAAACATGACTTGAGCTTGTTCACGTCCCAATCCTCGAAAAATGCACGATTTAACTAGACGGTTCCACACTGTGGAGGCTTAACGTATTTATGACAAGAAATTTCTTGTTTTTATAGTTGCCTGCGTTTCTCAGCTGTTGTTACCATTCTCTTTTTGGTTGTTCTCATTATAAAGTGTAATTTTTTAGAAGAACTTTCATTCGCATCTGTTTGAAGCATTCCTGCCGGTCAGTCAGGGGATTATGTATACGCTCACACATACGCTCACACTTGGGTCAAGTAGTTCCTCGTTGGACGAGTCGGTAGAGTTCTCGACTAGCACTCTGCTAGGCCCGAGTTCGAGTCTCCGGCCGGCTAATGAAGAATTAGAGGAATTTATTTCTGGTGACAGAAATTCATTTCTCGCTATAATGTGGTTCGGATTCCACAAGAAGCTGTAGGTCCCGTTGCTAGGTAACCAACTGGTTCTTAGCCACGTAAAATAAGTCTAATCCTTCGGGCCAGCCCTAGGAGAGCTGTTAATCAGCTCAGTGGTCTGGTTAAACTAAGGTATACTTATTTTTTTTAACTTGAGTCAAGTTGGCCGCCAAATTGGTAAGTCTTGCTATAGAACAAGACGTGTCTTTTAGGCAGTTTCGTATCTATTATGCTCAGAATTTTCCTAATACCCTCCCTGCTTCAGACTGGGCTCAAGTTTCAGTTAACATCGAATGTTTATGAAATCTGTTGCATTTCTGCAGAATCAACAGTTTCACTGAATGCTCTCGCATATTTTACTTTCCCTCGTGATTGGAACTAAAAAACGGTTTAAGGAACAACTTCTGCACAGCCTTGGAAGAGGGGAATCAAGCAAGTTTATCTATTACGAAAGCACTTCGCCTCTCAAATAGGCAGAACTGCTTGTACTGAGGGGACTAGAATTAAAACTCGCCATACTACAAAGTATCTCTGTAGGAAGCTGCTCTTTTAAGTTGCTCCTTATCTTTTTTGTACACGATTTTGTTATAGCTTCGCAGATTTTTCCCAATACTTCTAGATGCCATGATATCAGAGACCTATTGTAATCAATGGCTTTTAACTGGTAAAATGATAGCAAAGGTTGTAGTCTTCCTTTAGGCAAGTCTTGCGAATCGCCATTCATCGCGAAACTGATTTTATATATGTAAATGTATGATTGTCATCTAGACTATAATTTTTAAAGGCGAAATCATTACATGCTGAAATGAACTCTCTCTCTCTCTCTCTCTCTCTCTCTCTCTCTCTCTCTTTGCAAGATGCCTGAAAAACTGAATGTAAATCTTTAATATTTCACAAAGCTCTTTAGGGATTAATCCCCTCCGAGACTGATATATGAAGATATAAAATCAACCCAAATAACCATTAAGATTAAGGCTTCGCTAAAATGAGGCATAAATGTTAAGAAAGCGTTGCTGAAAGGGCATACTCTCTCTCTCTCTCTCTCTCTCTCTCTCTCTCTCTCTCTCTCTCTCTCTCTCTCTCTCTCTCTCATTTTGAGTTTTGTAAGCCAAGTCAGAGGTAAGGTGTGATAACATAATACACTCCTGAGAAAAGACGAGATAATGCTCGCTGCTATATTCGCTCTTCCAACTTAACTACTGAATCGTGGATGAACCACCTGTGCAGATGTTTTCCCCTAGACTTAGTCGCTTCATACATTTACACAGTGACGACCAGAAATGCGTTGAACATCCTCCGTATTGCCTCTTACCAGTTCTAACATAAGTTTTTTTTTTTTTCTAGGTCCTGGTATACCATATGCAGCCTTTTCCCTTTAATTCTAGCGTCACACACTAGTGCTTCAATTCTGGCCCCCCGCCCCACAAACACACCCAGCTGGTCCACACATCTTCGTCATCTTACCCATACTGATATACTCTTATTAATCATTCTACTATTTAATTATTTTCCTACTCAAAATCTTACTGTGCACCTACCTTGGTGTACTAAGTAATGTTATAACCTTAGAATTCTTACAATCCTCTCTATCACCTCAGACATTTTTTCAGAACCTTTCCCATATTCAGACACACCTTAAAAGCCATGGTCAGCCACTAAGTCACAGTTTCACTACCTTACTATAGAATCCGTACTCTCTCTCTCTCTCTCTCTCTCTCTCTCTCTCTCTCTCTCCTTTTCTTTCTAACTCTCTCATAAAAAAATTATCCAGACATATATTTACTAATCTTTATATATATGTGTGTGTGTGTATATATATATATATATATATATATATATATATATATATATATATATATATATATATATATATACTGTACACACACACACACACACACACACATATATATATATATATTAGTATATATATATGTCTGTGCATAATTTTTTTTATGATTTGCTCTGGTTACTGTAAAGAAAAACGGAGGAGAGAGAGAGAGAGAGAGAGAGAGAGAGAGAGAGAGAGAGAGAGAGAGAGAGAGAGAGAGAGAGAGAGTACGGATTCTATAGTAAGGTAGTGAAACTGTGACTTAGTGGCTGACCATGGCTTTTAAGGTGTGTCTGAATATGGGAAAGGTTCTGAAAAATGTCTGAGGTGATAGAGAGGATTGTAAGAATTCTAAGGTTATAACATTACTTAGTACACCAAGGTAGGTGCACAGTAAGATTTTGAGTAGGAAAATAATTAAATAGTAGAATGATTAATAAGAGTATATCAGTATGGGTAAGATGACGAAGATGTGTGGACCAGCTGGGTGTGTTTGTGGGGCGGGGGGCCAGAATTGAAGCACTAATGTGTGACGCTAGAATTAAAGGGAAAAGGCTGCATATATATATGTGTGTGTGTGTGTGTGTGTGTGTGTGTAAGAATGAATGGTCTCGCCAGGGCAGTCCCCAACCCCGTTCACTGGTCACATTTCTCTCTCTCTCTCTCTCTCTCTCTCTCTCTCTCTCTCTCTCTAAAAGCTAAAAGATTTACCATTGAAAATATGAACTTTGTCTAAATTATGGAAATATGAACTTCAACTAAATTATGAAAAAAAAAACTATCTCAAAATCAAAACTCACGCCCCGATTTCAAGATAAGATATACTTCAAATTCACAACCCACGCGACAGGGAAAAATATTTCATACTTAAACTTTCATAAAAGTGCTACTTAGAAAAACTGGTTCTTCAGAAAGAAGTCGATTGCAGAGTTCAGAGAACATTTGTTGAACTTTCTTTGTTCTCTAGGAAATAGTTTAAATCACTTATTTTTCATTACTTCAAAGAATTCCTTATTCATAAAACAAATAAAAACTGCTAAAAATAAGCATAATATAAAGGTAAGAAAATATGAAATAAAAAGATAAATAAAAAAAATAGAATAACGAAAAATATTTCAAATGAAAAACAGTTAAATAACTAGCGTGAAAAAAAGTTAAATAACTAAGGTGAAAAAATATTTTATGTCAATAAATTTGTGTTCATTCATTTCTTATTAATCTGAATTATTCAAGTACTGACAAATTTCTTAGTGCATTTATGAGTTTACCTAATCACTCATAACTTTTTATATTCATTAATATTCTCATGAACTAATCTATTTTCATTTATTATCCAAGAACGAATATAATTTGTTTACTTATTTATTTATTTATCCGGTTGTTTATCGAGTTATCTAATAAATTAATACTTTAGATATATAACAGAGGAATTTTAAAAAAAGCTAGATATATGAGAATCAAAACTGGTCAAATAACCCCAACATAAAATCGAAATTTTCACAGAATTAAAGTTCTGGAAACAATCACGGTTCCGGGCACTTTCGACACTTCTGGGAACACTCAAGTCTCCTGAAAGGCGAGAGCTGTAAATAAGGGATCTAAAACTAACTAGGAGGGCTAATTCTATGTAATTAAGGAGATCTAAGAATGCACGAGGCGTATCGGAACGGAGAGAATCGAAACCATGACCTTGGGGTTACACCAACCGGATTAACTTCAGACCCACTTAACCAAGAACCTGCGGTGGAGATAATGTTGACTCCTGAGACTCATAATCAGTTGGCAAAAACAGAAGCCTTCTAAAAAATACCGAACGAGAGGGTCAATTGATAGTCATAAAGGCACAAAGTACTTCCTCTCGAAACATGCAATTTGGGATTATTTACAGATTACGATCATGTAATTTGGAGTGGATTCAACTAACCTTATGCATAAATTAGAACTTAAAAAAAGGGGAAATATGGGCGAAACTTGGGTGGTAATGGTTATCAGAATTCTCGAAAATGAAACGCGTAATGCGCAGCCTCAAGCTGAAACAACTAGTAACCAATCCAAATCTTCGAGAAGAAAAAAAAACACAAAAATAATAAATCGAAGACTTCATAAGAAAAAGCTGATATTATCTCTATAAGGCGGAAACCATAATCACCTCCTTGCAAAATGTGTTGGGTTCATAATTTTTCGAAAACACTTGTTTATACTAGATAGATGACGGGGCGTAAGGAACAATTTCCTACGGTTTGCTGATCGACCCTGATGGGATTTGGAACACAAAGATATTGGATGAAAGGAACGTGTTATTTATTAGAGCACAAGTGATCGTAGCTCAGCCTTTCTGACAATTATTGCAGGTGCTCAAAATGTATATTTATAGTATATATATATATATATATATATATATATATATATATATATATATATATATATATATATATATATATATCGGTGCCATGATAAGTTTCAAGGATAAAACAAAACCTCGGTACATAGTAGCCTACTGCCTTTTCCCGAACACACACACGATTAATCTTCAATCATATTCACCACTGTTGCCTCTCATAATTGCAAAATATGTATTTGAATGTATGTATGTATGCCCTGGTTCTGCAGGTTTTAGCAGTCATAATGTACAGTGAACTAACTAGGATGTCTATGTGGTAAGTAGGACGGAAACAGGAAATAATCAAACATGAATTATGGAAATGGTCCCCTTTATGGCATTACCCAAATTCTCCGGTAAACCGCAAAGTCCTCTTTGATCCCTTTCTGCCTTGCGGTCCAGTTTCTTTAAGTCATCTTGTTCCAGTTTCAGTGTTTCATCCAAAGACAAAAGGTTTAGTCGTCCTCTAGGAGTCTACTAGAAAATTCACTTAACCCCCTTACAATTAAAAGTAATCAGATTAACGCGACATAAAGCATACTAAAACCGGGAATTGAGCGTGGGATATCAGGCACGGTTAGAGCAAATCAACAGTCGTAAGTACATTATCATGGCAATGATAATGAACAACAGTAATAGCAAGAACTGGATGTGACGCATTTGTACTCGAAGCTTGACGTTTCTGAGCCCAGGAAGACAAGGTCTAGAGAATATTTTGCAAGAAGGGTTCTGAGCACGGCCATTCTCTCTACATAATAAAGGAAGAGTACATCGATTCTTGTTTGGTGTTCAGAAAGTTATATGGCTGACGGTTTTTTGGCACGACGACTAGGATGGCACCGTGAGTAACACTTGACGAAATTTTCGTGACCTTTTCTTCCAGCTTTCACGATGGCGTTTATCAAGGGACGATCTAGGGTTAGGATGCTTGAGAATACGTTAGGCGACACGATGCCAAAGAATGGGTTAGGTTATGTTCGACAGGCATGAGTGCACTTCAAGTTAAGTGGTGCTATAAGAAGGGCAGAAACACTCCTCTTTTAGCACGTCATCTGTAAACTGTATAAGCTTTATTTATGTATTCCTAAACCGAAATGGTTATCGCGTGCAGTGCTACATTTAGACAAAAAAAAAAAAAAAAACCGACGCTGTTGTTAACTCCGAACAAATCTTAATCATCCAGCATGTTTTGTATAAGTCGTCGTACTTTAGTCACTATACTGGCCTTCACTGACCGTCAGAACAACGGCAACACTATATTCAGGAATAACATTTCTTGGCTAGCACAACATCATAGTTACTTTAGTGTAATTTCAGTTACATTGGAAATTCTAGGGGAGGGCGATTTTCAAGTTCCCTCGAAGGACTCCCAATTTGGCGATTATCTATGACGCCAGTGAACTGATACCGGAATATCAAAAGCGAATAGGATTTCATTCTCCAGAGTAGTTAGCAGTCCAAGTTGATCTGATGCCCCATCATCCTCATCCGAAATCCTCTTACATTTCCGAGACATGAGAGTTCTCACGTTCGCGCGAAATAAAAGACATGAAACTCATGAACCGCCCGAGTAGTTTGGGAGATAGCAGCCTTATGTTAAAATCTAACTTTGGCCTTGGAGTGGTAAGCGAGGTCCTTACTTTACATTACTACATAAATCTTCAAGACAATTTATGGGGTTGCTGATATGCTGAATCTAAATAATCAGGGCATCCCCAGAGGCGATATAATCAATTTGGGGAGCCCAAGTCGACTTGCAGAATGTATTCAAGTTTCTGGATATTACGTTTTTATAACAAATATATTATACATGTAAGGATTTAGCAAGCACGAAGACGTCAGATAGCTAGGGATTTATCCTTAGAAGATGATAATAATAATAATAATAATAATAATAATAATAATAATAATAATAATAATAATAATAACAGATAGCAAAAGAGCAAGGACAAGCGAACGAAATACCCAACATTCTCCCAGAAGCACCGACTTCGATCGTATAGGTTCGTCTAATGGACGATCCTCCTGCGTAAACATAATTATGGTATTTAGCACTCGGCCATCCTCCTCCCAATACAATAACGGAGATAAATCACGGGGTCAAGGGGTGAAAAATACCATCCTCCAATGGCTTACAATGGGATCCTACAGCAAGACAAGGCGGCCGTCGGCGTCCTTTGATCTACGTCTCGGGCGGCATCTCAAAAGAGCGAAGGAGCTTGTGGAAGAGAGGACTACCCCAATACGCACCTATCGCTGATATTCTTTGCTCTTGTTCTCTCTCTCTCTCTCTCTCTCTCTCTCTCTCTCTCTCTCTCTCTCTCTCACTATCTCTATCTGTCTCTGTCTCTTTCTCTCTCTTTCTCTGTATGTCTATCTGTGCTGCGCACTCCGAGAGAGAGAGAGAGAGAGAGAGAGAGAGAGAGAGAGAGAGAGAGAGAGAGAGAGAGAGAGCATAGCTCAGATAGGCATACAGAGAGGGAGACGGAGACAGATAGAGATATGGAGAAATAGAGAGAATAAGAGGAAAGAAAATATATATATATATATATATATATATATATATATATATATATATATATATATATATATGTATATATTATATATATATATATTATATATATATATATATATATATATATATATATATATATATATATATATATATATATATATATATATATATATATATATATATATATAGAGAGAGAGAGAGAGAGAGAGAGAGAGAGAGAGAGAGAGAGAGAGAGAGAGAGAGAGAGAGAATGTCTATCTATTATCTCTCAGATAGACATAAGATTATTTCTCCACAAAAACAAACAACTGTTAATCTGTTTTTATTATTTTTTCATCCTTGAAAAATTCTCCATCTCTGTTCTCCTCCTCCTCATCTTCCTTCTTTTCTTCCTTTTTTCCTTTCGCAAGTGACTGACGGCCACGAGGGCTTGAATTAGAGGTGTGCGTGCGTGCGTGTGAACGTGTGAGAGAGAGAGAGAGAGAGAGAGAGAGAGAGAGAGAGAGAGAGAGAGAGAGAGAGAGAGCCACTGTTGAAGACAGATGAGGTGTTCATGTGACCGAGTACTCAGTTATTAGTCTTACATAAACGTCACTTGGTCCTAATTTTGTGGATATTTCGTACCTCAAATTATACAGGCTACTCGTCAGTTGAGAAATGATGACCAAGGTTTTTTTTATTTATCTTTTTTGTACTCAGTCCCTCTTAAATGCATCCCTGTGTTAGTGAATTTTTGGCGTAGAGTGAAGTATTGCGTCTCATATATTATTTTCTCTCCTTTTTTTTTGACGTGGTGCTTCTCCTTTTATTGCACAAGGGTGGTTGTCCTCTGGGACACCGGTTCTCTCTCATTGCTCATTCCGTAGTTCCTCGTTGGTCGAATCGGTAGAGTTCTCGGCTAGCACTCTGCTAGGCCCGAGTTCGAGTCTCCGACAGGCCAGTGAAGAATTAGAGGAATTTATTTCTGGTGACAGAAATTCATTTCTCGGTATAATGTGGTTCGGATTCCACAATAAGGCTGTAGGTCCCGTTGCTAGGTAACCAATTGGTTCTTAGCCACGTAAAATAAATCTAATCCTTCGGGCCAGCCCCAGGAGAGCTGTTAAGCAGCTCAGTGGTCTGGTTAAACTAAGGTATACTTAACATTGCCCTTTCCGTCTGTTGATACTGTTGACAGCGTCAGAAGAATACTGGCAGTATCACAGGGTTGTCTGAATTAACTTTGATACATCTTGTTGGCTATTGATATAGTCTGTCTGTCAGTCTGTCTCGAAGAGTATTAGTTTCCTCGACGATAGATGCGTGCTTTTATGTGAAAATACGTTGCTGCCTATGCATCTATTCCCTGAACTTTTCAAGCCGCAGTTTAAGTGAAAAATAGTGGCGGTTTTTAATATCGACATAATTATTCTGGCGATAATTTATTTTCCATTATCAGTCGAAACAAATTTTGCAAAGGAAGGTCTTTAGGTCTTTCTATTCGAATGCTGAGTTTGTAATATAAATGAGTATACTGTACACCCATGTTAAGTGTAAACATAACCTATTAGTGTGGGCAAACGCAAACACACGTGTGTATATATATATAAATATATATATATAACATATATGTATATATATACACATATATATGTATATATATACATACATATGTATATAGTGTGTGTGTGCGTGTGTGTGTGTGTAAGGGGAGAGGGACTTAATCTCATTGTCTTACGACAAAACTGTAAACAAGAAAGCATAGCAACACCGTTCAAGGACAACATTTGTCGTTGCACAGAGTGTACAATTTACAATATCTTTTATTTCCTTGCAATCTCTCTCTCTCTCTCTCTCTCTCTCTCTCTCTCCCCCCCCCACCCCACCAGAAAGAGACACCAATGGGTTGCGGCGAGTCTTAAGTGACGCAGAATGGAACGATAATGTGATCGTCTCGGTATATTGAATTTCGAGCGGACTTGCCTGAAAAGAAGGCGGTACTGTGAAGCCTATCGCTTGTCAACATCAAGATGACATGGAGAGTTAATTGCTCTCAGAGAACCAGCTTTTTTATTTTTTTATTCATGTTTATTCTTTCGAGGCTGATAAGGGTTAATTGCCTTGTAAGAGATGATTTTAATAAATCTTTTATGTTTTTTTTATTGTCATGTTTATTTCTCCAAGTATAAGTATCTTTTCATAAATAGTTTCCTCCTTCAGTGCATACGTACTGATGCCAATATATATATATATATATATATATATATATATATATATATATATATATATATATATATATATATATATATATATATATATATATATATATATATATACTTCTTTTTTGGCTTCTGTTGATTTGTAGAGAAAAACTGTTACATTACTTCCTTATTGGTTGAAAGCAGTAAATAAAAATATTAACACAGGAAAGATTTGTGAAACTATGAAGTGATTTTATACTACATTAGGCGTTGAGATGATAAACATTACTACTGGAAAATGTTGGAGTGACTATTTACGCGGAAATACGAATATGTTGTCCATTTGGAAAGTATAATGAAACCAAAAATATTAACGAGAGAGAGAGAGAGAGAGAGAGAGAGAGAGAGAGAGAGAGAGAGAGAGAGAGAGAGAGAGAGAGATTTAAATCAGTAGCATATATTTCACGCTCATTGTTTTTTACGTTAACATTTGTAGGAGAACAAAGCGCAAAAAAAAATTCTAATGATTAACACAAGTTATTATAAATGATCTAGAATAGTCACACTAATGGGCAAAAAATTCCAAAAAATAAAAATTATAAATAAAAAACATTACATGTGAATATAATCGGAAGATAAGGGGATATATGAGAATGTTTATCATAGAGTACCTACATTATTACTCGTCATTACATTTACGTACACACGCTTAATATTTATGTTCACAGATAAGCACGCTCTCATTCTGTGAATACACACGCACACACACACACACAACACACACACACACACACACACACACACACACACACACACATATATATATATATATATATATATATATATATATATATATATATATATATATACATATATATATTATACATGTATATACACACACTATATATACATATATATATATATATATATATATATATATATATATATATATATATATTATGTATTTGTGTACTGTGTACTTTCAACTAACTAATTTCTACCTATTACTAATGGCCTGAAGGTAGGTGAACGCTGGCACGGAAAAATACTTAGAAATGGCTCAGTTCTAACGTAGCGAGCATACAATACCCTAATCACAAGAATCTCTAAGCGCCAAGAACCAGAATGTTAACGATTACAAACAACCATCGAAAATTATTGACAAAGACGGCCACTTGAACAGAAAATGTGAGGCCCGATACGAATCCTTACTTACAGTTTTTACCAAGGCCAAGAGAGACAAGGTCTGCAGTCGCCTCCCACCTGGGGTAAATACGTAGGCGATGACGTATCTTAGAGGTACCTGCTCATTACGGCAGTTCACCTGCTGACGCAATAATGTGGTAGACAAAGCTCCGCTTACGTGGGGGATTTTGGGGGAAGTGAGCAGACCTTCTCTTACTCTTGGCCTTGGTTTTTACGTCAAGGTAACTCAAAAACACAGATACGGACGCACAGGAGCGCCACTTCAATCTGACTGAACTAGAGAAAGAGGAAAGAGTATTTCTTGGGGATCGTTTCTCAGTCCTCGCAGGGAATTCAAAGCCAAGGGGTTTTCCTGGCGCGAGAAACATAAAGGTTACGCAAGCCAGCCGTTGGTTATTATATGTCAGGAATACCAAAGCCGACAATTTTCCTGTATCTATAGATGCTCACGTATAAGGATCTAAATCAACTATCAACTACAAATAGAAATGACAAGATAATCATGAAGTATATATATATATATATATATATATATATATATATATATATATATATATATATATATATATATATATATATATATATATATATATATAATATACATATATATATATATATATATATATATATATATATATATATATATATATACTGTATATACACAGTATATATATATAATGTATATACTGTATATATATGTTATATAATGTATATATAATATATATATAAAAGTACATGCATACATTCAATCATCTGTCCGTCAAACTAATTACACAAGAGAAATATGCGTAATTTCCTGCATATTGGAATCTTCGTATGGTTACCATTACCCCAAAAATTAAATCACCAAACTGACTGCTCTGTGGCCAAACGAGTACTCGGGAATCAGGAACTGAACGATGAACAGAGAATGAACCGAAAACTAAGAGAATACAATACATTATTTTCTTGCGTTTTTCTTTCTATAAAGTTAAGTATACCTTAGTTTAACCAGACCACTGAGCTGATTAACAGCTCTCCTAGGGCTGGCCGGAAGGATTAGACTTATTTTACGTAGCTAAGAACCAACTGGTTACCTAGCAACGGGACCTACAGCTTATTGTGGAATCCGAACCACATTATGGCGAGAAATGAACTTCTAACACCAGAAATAAATTCCTCTAATTCTTCACTGGCCGGCCGGAGAATCGAACGCGGCCTAGGAGGGTTTCGAAAAAGATATATATTATATATATATATATATATATATATATATATATATATATATATATATATATATATATACATATATATATATATATATATATATATATATATATATATATATATATATATATGCCTATAGAAGAAAACCATCTTCTAGTTTTCAGCAACTAATTTGAAATAATGCTGCTATCCCTGTGGCCTAATCCATACTGGTTGCGATCCACCTTGGTCAACTAATAACCTAGTACATAATTTACTAATTTAAGCAAAAAATTTAAATAAATTGCCTCTACCTTCTAGAACTCGACAGAACCTTTCACTTACACGGATTTCCACGGAGGAGGAGGAGGAGAAACTTCATCTTGCTTAAAGGGAGACGCCATCTAGAGGACCCTATTCCAAGACACCACAGCGCTATCAATTTGGCCATGGAATTTATTTAATTACAATCTATCAATTAATCTACATAGATAGAGAGGCCTGGCTAGAGATATATTCTGAGAACGGGCAAAACAATCCCCCATCAGCTCACGTAGCGATTTTAAATCATTAGTATTCATCTACACAAAGTCTTATCAACTCACCACGTGATTTGTTATGAGAGCCCACCGTATTAGCACAGTGCAAATACACCCATTTTTCCAGCCCAAAATGGGCTCTGAACGATCTTCGCATTTCCTCTCGCGTAAATAACCAATAAAATCCCCCATCTTTTAGGACCATTGCCTGACCCATCATTCTTCCTTCTCTCTCTCTCTCTCTCTCTCTCTCTCTCTCTCTCTCTCTCTCTCTCTCTCTCTCTCTCTCTCTCTCTCTCCTTTTTAAGAAGAAAGAGCAGAGGAGAGGGAGGAGGAGAAGGAGGAGGGGTGTGGTACCCAGGGGGAGGATCTGGTGTCCTAGTTTGCTTCTCACGATCTTATGGGGGACGAGTTTTTCATGTAGGTGTGACATGGGAGATGACAGACCTTTCGCGCTGTAACGGGAGATGTAGGTAATGATGCCAGATGGTTCAATACTACAGCGTACGCACGCAAGCACCCCCTGATGCAGACTCAATTTTGCTGTGAAATTCTACTCTTTTCTAGCTGGTCAAGATTGCTTCTTAACATACTAATTTGCATAATAGGAAGATGTTAACAGACAGAGCGCGCAGACATGATGCTATTAAAATGCCATGCTCTTGCGATACAGACACGACCCCACATCGCAATCTAATCTGTTTTGACCGCGTCAAAACACAAAACAAGTGCATAAGAATGATAGGAATGTAAAAATTTAGAGTGGAGGTAATATAAATACACACCCATAAACAAGTACGCACAGACACACACACACATATACTGTATATATATATATATATATATATATATATATATATATATATATATATATATATATATATATATATATATATATATATATATATATATATATATATATATATATATATATATATATATATATATATATAATATATATATATATATATATATATATATATATATATATATATATATAAATTTATATATATATACTGTATATATATATATGTATATATATACATATATAATTTATATTACACAAGACGAATGAGATACGGAAAACAATAATTCTTAATAATTTTCACGCAATTTCCTGCCCTTAGGATGACAGTTACCTTTTATCCCACGAGTCAGGGCATGGACCGAGTACTTAACAAACAGAGAGAGAGAGAGAGGGAGAGAGAGAGAGAGAGAGAGAGAGAGAGAGAGAGAGAGAGAGAGAGAGAGAGAGAGAGAGACGCATAGGAGTGGCACTTACGTAATTTCGCGTTTTTCCCGGCTGTATTTTGGTAAATATCCAAATAAGGGAAAGCCGAACAAAAAGTGGCGGTAACCCCAAACATGTTATCAGGGGATTGAACACCAAGAAAATAAGAGCGAAGTCCCCGTCATCTTCGGATGCAAAAGACCATAAGACCACTTAGAGCTAAGGAGCTAATGTATGCAGTGGCGCTCTTTAACTGCAAGCTTCATTCTAGCGTTTAATAGCGGCTTGCAATTGCTCACCGCCGTGCTAACAAAGAACCTTCTTTTTTTTTTGGACGCGGAAACGATCAGATGCAATCGGCCATCTTCTTTCAAATTTCCTTTGTTCTGTTAACTGGAGCTGTTCATTTACATTTTCATACATCGGGGCTGTTATTGCGGGTAATCCTTTTTACGCAATAAAATTTAAAGTGGTTCTCTTGTCTTTCCTTCTTCTCTCTTTGTACGTGGGCCAACTCTATTCTGTGGAAGCTAACCGATCAAGTCAATAATTTAATTACGCAAATTAACTGCGAAACTCCTTTATGGTAATAACATTTTGTGGATCCATTACTTATGTATAGCTTACCGAAATTTTGTCTTCGGTTTATGAAATGACCCATGCACTACATTACCAACAATACTTGTGGAGACAAAAGTTGTTTCAAGTCTCACTTATTAAAAAAGCAGTTATTACCCCACTTTAGTTTATGGTTAAACAGTATTTTGGTCAAGATATGCAATATTTTCTACTAATACTACTACTAAAACTAAGTTATATTAAGACATCAATACAGTAGTCTGTTATGTGTTCACATATACTGTACTTACAAAAACCATGTAGGGGCTTTCCTTCAATAATGACTTTGATAATAATAATATACTTTAGAATTTATACGCAATCAAATCGAATCGATTAAGACTATTAACCTGATCGTTTATCAAAGTCATTATTGAAGGAAAGCCCCTACATGGTTTTTGTAAGTACAGTATATGTGAACACATAACAGATTACTGTATTGATGTCTTATTATAACTGTTAGTTTTAGTAGAAGTATTAGTAGAAGATATTGTATATCTTGGCAAAAATGCTGTTTAACCATAAACTAAAGGGGGGTTAATAACTGGTTTTTTAATAGGTGAGACTTGAAACAACTTTTATCTCCACATGTATTGTTGGTAATGTAGTGCATAGGTCATTTCATAAACTGAAGACAAAATTTCGGTACGCTATACATAAGTAATGGATCCACAAAATGTTATTCCCATAAAGGAGTTTCGCAGTTAATTTGCGTAATTAAATTTTCGAACTTACACAATCGTTTCTTAACAAATGTCACGATAATGATGTTTTATTATAAAACATTTCCTTTTACGGTCTCGTAATTCGTCTCTCAAAAATGAACTTGTCTAAAATTTATTTCTATAATCAGGTAGTACCAATAAAATTAATTATTATTGAAAGAAAGCCTGGAAACGGTTATGGCTAATCTCACTATGGTTTCATCGAAAAAGTTAAGTATACCTTAGTTTTACCAGACCACTGAGCTGATTAACAGCTCTCCTAGGGCTGACCCGAAGGATTAGACTTATTTAACGTGGCCAAGAACCAATTGGTTACTTGGCAACGGGACCTACAACTTATTGTGGAATCCGAACCACATTATAGCGAGAAATGAATTTCTATCACCAGAAATAAATTCCTCATATCTTCATTAGCCTGCCGGAGAGTCGAACTCGGGCCTTAGCGAGTGCAAGGCCACAACTCTACCGACTCTCCCAAAGAAGAGCGTGTGGAGCACTGCTGCACATGGAATGAGCATAGGTTATGCCACATAACGCGCCTATCCTCCACTTCTCTGCACCGACACCACAGACGTCTTTGTCTCTACTTCCAGAGAATTCGGCCTTGGGATCTTTCTTCCCAGCTATATATTCCTTACTGATAAAGATCACACATCACAAAGTCTAAGTGATGACGTAACCTGTCAAATAGCAAGAGAAAAGTAAGATGAAGAGAAGCAAAGTGTTTGTTCAGAGAGAATATAGAATTTACGCCAAAGACCAAACGCTGGGACCTATGAGGTCATTCAGTGCTGAAGCGGATGTTGACAGTATAAAGGTTTGAAATATGTAACAAAAAGAAAACCTCGCAGTTGCACTGTGAAGCAACTGTTAGGAGAGGGTGGAAAGGAAGCTGGAAGAAAGAGAATATGAACGTAGGTACAGTAAAAGGAATGAAAGGGGTTGCAGCTAGGGACTGAAGCGACGCTGCAAAGAACCTTAATAATGCCTACAGTGCACCACATGAGGAGCACTGACGGTACCACACCCCCTACAGCGGCAGTGTGTGTAAAACCACAAAAAGATGGGCTCTGGTAAGAACAGCATTGATATTAATACTAATATTGAAAATAGTCATGATGGAATAGAAAACAATGAAAAATCTGGAGGATTAAGACAGAGAGAGAGAGAGAGAGAGAGAGAGAGAGAGAGAGAGAGAGAGAGAGAGAAGATAAGAAGGTAACAGAGTTGTGAAGGAGAATAAAGAAGGACACGCAAAAATAAATATTGCAGTACATCCTCACCATGATTTTCGTGTTTTTTCGGGAAGCTATTCGGTCGACCCTCATTTGGTCCGTCCATCGTGCCCCAATCACTGGCTAATCACAGCTTTCAGTTTTCTTGTATAAATTGATCTTTCGTGTCATAACTGCCGTTAAATATATGTCTTAATTCTGTTCTTAAATGGCTCCAGGCTTTCACAGCTTTTCAGATTTGAGGGCACCTTGTTGAATTGTTTGAGGGCCGTGTATTCAAAGGGCAAAAAGGAAAGAATAGGACAGAACAGAATATAGAATTGAGGCCAAAGGCCAAGCGCTGGGATCTATGAGGTCATTAGCGCTGAAACGAAGTTGACAATAAAAAGGTTAAAAGGTGTAACAGGAAGAAAACCTCGCAGCTGCCTATGAATCATTTGTTAGAAGAGGGTGGAAAGTAAGAAAAAAGAAAGATATTACGAACGGAGGTACAGTAAAAGGAATAGAAGGGGTTGCAGCTAGGGGCCGAAGGAACGCTGCAAAGAACCTTAAGTAATGCCTACGGTGCACCGCATGAGGTGCACTGACGGCACTACCCCTCTACGGAGTAAAAAAAGGAAAGGGATCAGTACCAAAGGAGGACGAAGAGAGAAGGAGATACGAAGGTAAACAAGGAAATGTCAAAAGGTAGAAATTCAATCAGCGCCAGATCTGAGGTCACCTTGTTGAAAAGTCTGAGCGTCGTGTATTCAAAGGTAAAAAAGGGAAGAGAACAGTACCAAAGGAGGAGGAAAAAGAGAAAGAGGAGGAGAGAAAGAGTAGGAGAAGAAGGAGGAGATAAGAAGGTAAACAAGGAACTGTCAAAAGGTAGAAATTCAATCAGCGCCAGATTTGAGGTCACCTTGTTGAATAGTCGTGTATTCAAAGGTAAAAAAGGAAACAGAATAGTACCAAAGGAGGAGGAAAAAGAGAAAGAGGAGGAGAGAAAGAGTAGGAGAAGAAGGAGGAGATAAGAAGGTAAACAAGGAACTGTCAAAAGGTAGAAATTCAATCAGCGCCAGCTGCCTCGGGGCCCCGGCAAAGTGTCGTACTTAACCTTGGAACGAATGTCGCAATTGGCAGCGACGACAGGAATCCGCGCGATCCCAATGTTTATTGCATCGATTTGCACAGATTAAGAAGTTTCATGAGCCCATCAACGGCAGGATCCCGCGAGGCGAAGTCTATTTCTCCGAAGGACAAAGGGAGATAAATCTCCCGGGCCTTATTACCGGTTGGGATTTATATCTGCGCTCTTGTTATTGCTCGCATTCCGCTGCTTCGCATTCTTGCAGATTTGAAGATTGCGCAGTGCGGATCCGAGTTATAAACGTAGGAATGCTGGACAGATCGGTGACTGTTACTTTATTTTGCTGAAATAGCTAAAGTATGATGGTTTCTTGTGCTTGAACGAGATATTTCACCGGAATCTGAGTTTATCTATCGCTCGTCTGCTTCCTCCTTTGCACAGAGGCGACCACTGTAACATAGTTTCAGTTTTTCTGAATGAAAAACCTTACATTAATGGATTTGAGTGACCTTAACGAACATTACACATTCTTCACCTTAATTTACTTGTTGGTTAAGTAACTTTATCTCTGCTTAATTTCACTTTAATTTGTCTGAGCCCCTTTCATCCATGTACGTCAATTCATTGGAAGATTGCTAATCAAATAAATGGTCTTTTGGTTTGTTCAAATGGAATGAATGAATATTATGAATAATGATACCACTACTGATGACGTTTTGCTTAAAGCTTTATAGCACCCCGAATGCGCGTAAGGTTTTTATCGGAGGATCTAATATAATACACGTGTAGGTAGGCAAGTGGAGTGTAATATACTTTGCATGCACGCGAACAAGTGCCACGTTCTCGCGACAAATGTCCTTTTTTGATATCTTAACTGATAATTCTACACCAGAAAATCTTCCTAAAACCTGGCAGTTCCCTTTAAACCAGCGAGAATAAAATGTAGTAAATTATTCAGCCAGTGACTTAAGTTCGGTCCCTTGTGCCAAGCAGTCATGTCACTCTCTCGGATAATCGTAAAAAATACTTGTCTTAATGACCTCCAATGACTGCCAGTTTAGCTTCTGGTGGTGTTCAACAATCGTCAAAGTTGCCCCCCCCCCTTTCTCACTCCGTTCCCACACCCCCCTTCCTCCAACAACCCAACCAGCACAGACACACACATACACACACATCCAAAAAACATGATATTGCTAAAATAATTCATTGTCCTAAAAGATGAGAAATCTGAAAAAGAAATTTTTTTGTAAAGAGGCCTTTAGCCCTCCTCGTCCAACTAATAATAATAATAATAATAATAATAATAATAATAATAATAATAATAATAATAATAATAATAATAATAATAAAAATCCACAATTACATAGTAAATATACTATGCAAAATAATTGTGGATTTTTATTACACAGATTTTTTTTCACGAGATTGTGAATTTCTTGGCAATAATAATAATAATAATAATAATAATAATAATAATAATAATAATAATAATAATAATAATAATAATAATAATAATAATAATAATTTTATTATTATTATTATTATTATTATTATTATTATTATTATTATTATTATTATTACTGGAACAGGAAATTCAGAAGACATGGTAAAATGTACGAAGATGAAGCAGGCAGCCTTAAGCCATAACTTCGAAAGAAGCGAGCCTCACTTCTTGAATGATGAGAACTTAAAAGAATCAGGGAATAAAAATGAAGGAAGGAAATTACAAAGCTTGACAATAATTACGACTTCTTTTGCAGACGACAATACGACAGCTTAAAAATACTGGCGGGGTTTTTCATCTCGTGTGAATGGTGATGGAAGTAATGAAAACCAAAGTATCAAAGTTTTCAATGGATGAGTTTTGACAAGCCAAATGGAATATCCCCTGAAGATCATTTTTGCTAGCCTAATACATGTCTTAGGAGATGGCTTTTAGGGACATGAGAGCGTCAGATAAGGGCCGTTCCGATGACCTGACTTCCAGTGTCCGACATGAAAGAATTTCCGACACACCCAAACAGCTCGAGTATCCGGTACTGGAGTGAGGTGGGAATGGAATATAAAAATTAGGCCAAAGGAAAAGCGATTGGACCTACGAGGTCATTCAACGCTGAAAATAATGTTGAAACATTTGTTAGGAGAGGGTGGAAAGTAAGATCGAAGAAAGAATATACACGGAGGTATAGTAAAAGGAATAAAAGAGGTTGCAGCTAGGGCCCGAAGGAACGCTGCAAAGAACGTTATGTAATACCCACAGTGCACCGGGAACTGAGATGAGGTGGGCAGCTGCTGGTGAGTTCAGCAATATCCTAGCTCCAAATTATAATTCTGCTGCGGCTCTGCTGATGAAACTCAATAATGGTTTGCATGATAAACATTAGTAATCAGCGATCCGATTATCAATCTTTTGGGAGGAACTGGACCCTTGGAGGCGGGGTTTTAGACTAGGCCGTAGAGGTACCGTTAGGCCCGGACAAGATATACGCTCAGGTCACAGAATTGGCAACGCTGACCTAATGTTTCAACTTGACCTTTCACATCCAGCAGCTACATACCGCAGCTATGAGGACACAGCGTTGGGCCGTTGTTCGCCTTACTGTAACAATTGACATCATACTTAAATGGCATCAATTGCCATCACAAGAGCAGGCCTGCTTTGTAAATCCAGCAAATAAAGTTAAAGTGAATTTGGTTGGAGAGATCTCAGCTTACAGAAATGAGCACCATGAGGTACTTACCATCAAATGGAATAAATGGTGTCTAGAAACACGTAAGCAAACGATAGATGGGCAAATAGATAGATACTGTGAATATAATATACAGAGAATGAATTAAAGGGGCCAAGAGAGAAATAATGCAAAATAATTTTGAAATGTGGCAATACACTGATGGTTTGCCAGAGGCATCAAACCACGGACCTTAAGAATGCGAGCCCATTGTTTGATCTCTCTTGTGTTTGAGTTTGAATGTGTGTGCGCACAAATTACCAAAAAGTCTTTCTCCCTTATTCCTCAGAGTTCCTTGCATGATTCAGCCCTAATGAAGGAAAATAAAATCACGGTAATTTAAGCTGAAATAATGGTCATTGCAATTTTCTTCGTGTTGAAACACTCAAGAGTAGAGTATTTGAAAGGCAAAGGTCTCAGTCATGCAACAACTAGAACGGGCAAAGGATATTGCATAAGTTATGTATATGCTTTGTGTTATCATGTACAATTAATATATACATGCACCTGTTGTTACATTTACCGGACATCTGGTGTCACATAAGTATTCTGTATGTGCATATGGCATGTGGTCTCACCTAGTAAGCTACATGTGCAGTACAGCAAGTGAGCAAGGAAGACAGAGAGACAGACAGGCACCGATGTCCAACAGATTTATACTGGGCTAATAATTCCACCCTGGCCAGTCGCAGAAAATCTTTCGGCCAACAATTCATTTTTTCCTCTCTCTCTCTCTCTCTCTCTCTCTCTCTCTCTCTCTCTCTCTCTCTCTCTCTCTCTCTCTCTTCTTTCTCCTTCTTCTTCTTCTTCTTCTTCTTCTTCTTCTCTTGATGTCTGAAGGCAACTTCAATTAAAGTTTGCCAAACTAAAAATTCACAAGATGGTGTTCGTTGTACTGTAGTTCAGTTTTCCGCGCGCGCCCGTGTGTATGTGAGAGAGAGAGAGTGGGCCCAAGTGAAAATTATCGAAAAGAGGGTGAAAACAAATAACGGGTAACTGACAGACGAACATCAGAAATTAATTACATAAGTGATGTTCGTGGCACAGGGACAAAATCATCTTTTGGTTTGCGGTAATTGCCGTTAGTTACCTGAAAGTTACAGTACTTCCAATTAAATATATTTCCTACATTTAATCAACCGAGGGGTAACAGGGATTCTTTTGCCCTCTCCAGTTTGAGATCAAATACTTCATTAATGTAAGCAAGGAAACATATAACTAGATATTTGAAGAAACAGTCACATTTCCCCAGTAGAATTCGACAGGTTTCATCTTTATCTAGTTTACTGTTGTTAAAGAAGGCAGCCTGCTTCCTCGAATATTCATTGCGCTTTGTTTGCTTAAAGCGGTGAATTCCATACCTGATGGTTAGTCGACTGAGGCGGGATACGTCTAGGGTGGAGAAGGATCTGGGACTAGTGCCTCATCCCAAAAGATATGCTGAAAACCGGATGGGTTGACAACCTGAGCTTTCCCTTAAAGGGAATAAGTGTTGCGAGAATATAATATATATATATATATATATATATATATATATATATATATATATATATATATATATATATATATATATATATATATAATATATATATATATATATATATATATATATATATATATATTTTATATTTAATATACATATATATATATATGTATGTATATATATATATATATATATATATATATATATATATATATATATATATATATTTATATATATATATATATATATTTATATAAAATTTATATATATATATATATATATATATATATATATATATATACTGTATATATATATAACAGCACAAAATGAAAAATATATATATATTTTGTTTCACAAACTTAAGGTGTTATGACCGAGCATTTCAGCATCGTAACTTTTCTCGTGAAGGACTTACGAGCATAATTCCTGAAGTTCGACCTTCACCACGAACTAATTACAAGACCGCCTCAGAAACTCTGAGAGTCAAAGGTAGTGTTTACGCGGAAATAAATTCGGCTCTCGTTGATTGATATACTTTCCTGCGCTCTGGAG